>NW_028234414.1:7081393-7086393 GCF_977035675.1 Penaeus japonicus
CTTGGAGCAGTGAAGGCAGATGGTATGATAATGTGTTTTGAAATATAAGTGCTCCAAAGTTGGAAGTTAAGAGATAATTATAGCTGATTTGACTAATGCATATTGCATGAATGAAGCTTTGAAAGTATGTGTCTCAGACTGAATTGCAAGATATTTAAAATATGACAAACTCTTTGTCTTTCATGTGGTTGTGAATATTTTGATAAATGCAGTGACAATTTAGGGGTTATTTCATAAAGAGAGAAGTAGTAGGATCTATTTATATTTTTTACTTTATTGTCTTTACCATCTTGTGTCTCCTATTTCTTGCCTTCTCTTCATGATGTGGCCAATCCAATAATTATGTTGAATGATTACAGATTGTCCCTGTGATATCAGTTTTATACGTGTTATTCCTCATATCTGATCAGATGTGAAGTTCTCTTCTTCTGGGCGCGAGGATGTTGATGTGCGTTGTCTAGGAACTGGGCGACCCTTTGTGGTAGAGTTCATCAATCCTTGTCGCACAAAATTCACCAGGTCTGAGATGAAGGAACTTCAGGCAGCTATTAACAGTAACACCAAATTGGTTGCCCTGAGGGATCTGCAAGTTGTGAACAGGTATACATGTAATAGAACTCAAAGTGTAGATGATGAATACCTTGATCTGGATGTTTTAGATGAATTTGTGAACTGCATATTATCAATAGTCTTGGATTGTTTTTTATCAAGATCTTGCAAAATTCAAATAGTATTAATGACACAGAGTTGACCTTTAACATTATCCACAGAAAGGACGTAAAGATTTTGAAAGAGGGTGAAGAGGAGAAAACAAAAGCTTACTGTGCACTCTGTATAGCAAGAGATGGCTATGACCCCAAGGTGCTTGACCGGTTATCTGGATTGACGGAATTAACTCTCAATCAGAAGACTCCAATTCGTGTTCTCCACAGAAGATGTTTAGCAACAAGGCAGAAGATGATTCATAAAATGATTGCATCACCTGTTGATGATTATTTCTTTAAGGTTAGTGGCATTACATTCGTAATTTGACATTTTAAAAATTTTGTTATGATCATTGAAGTTTGAATTATTCTCTGCTGATATAATGATATTTTCTTCCATACATATTTTCCCATTTCCTCATTCCAGAAGTATTTATTCAACATTTTTTTTTTCTTTTTATACCACTAGTGCTGATTATATGGAAGTATCTTTATTTAAAGTTATTTACTTTACAAACAGCTTCATCTTACTACTCAAGCTGGAACGTACATAAAAGAATTTGTACATGGAGACTTGGGACGCACAACACCCAATCTGGGATCATTATTAGGTGTAGAAGTGGATATAATTGCCCTAGATGTAGAGGTAGGCATTATCACTTGCAAATTCTTTATAGGTATTGAGAAAGTTAACTGTGGAAATATTAGAAAATGGATATCACTTTATGTATTAGTGTGGTATGGTCCATAAAGTAAATCTGCTAAGACCAGAGTATTCAGTGTTGAAAATAAGTGGTGGCTTAGATAATGGCCAGTACATGGTGTGAGCATCTGGCAATCAGTAATTGTGGTTTTAATTTTTTCTCATTGTTTCATGGCTGAAAATTAGTTAATTAGATAATCTGTAACAACCAGAATTAATTGTTTGAAAGTCAGTGTGTAGTTTACATTCTTAAAAATGGATTGTGGCCTTTATTTCTAATATGGAAGTTATTTGATTCAATGAAAATAAGAATGTAATATTATTTGATATGTAACTTTAGCACTAGAGCACAACAGTTTCCCTTTTTCTTTGTTCTTTTCCAGAATGTTGCTTTGAATTGGCCGCCAAGATGTGATGATTGATGGTTGTACTTTTGCATAGAGCAGAAAATTAAAGTGTTCCTTAAATAAAATGTGTATCTTTACATCATTTATGATATAATGAAAAAAGATCTAGAGATTAGATTATAATGAAATATTGGTGTCTCCCCCAGTTTTGCAACTTTGGAAACCAAAAGGATGTTTGAGACTTTATACAACAACATACAGGGGTTGCACAGGGCTTTGAGGGATGGTCTCCATTTCTCTTGGTTAAAGGCATCATCTGGCAAGCCCTCTGGTCCTCAGCACACTGTCTCCCCCACATTTTACTGGTTTACTTCTTGTCCTCACTCTCCCGCCCTTGTACATCATCTCCTGTATCTTTTGCTTCCCCTCCTTTCATGTCTATACCATCTGAACCTGCTTCTTTTGATCACATTCCTTTTGCTGTCAATGTCTAACATTCCTCACACTTCCTTCCTGTGAGAGAATGTAACTCCAGCTATCAACCTCAACATTCTCTTTTTAGTTGCTTCTAACTTTTCATTATCATTATCACTAGCCACATCTCTACACCATACACTATCACTGATTAGATGCATACTTTCTGTAATTCCTCCTTGCTTTTCACAAAATATACTGCTAATATTTCTAAACCTGCTCCACACTGCTCTTTTTCTATCCATCACTGCAGCTTTGGCACCTCTTGTTCCATCTGCATGTCTCCTAATGAACAAATCTCAAACACTGCTAGTTCCCTACCTTCACCATACTCAGACTTCATTCAGCCATAAGCTCTCCATCACCTCTTTCCACTCCTTTTGTTTCTCTTCAAACCTTTCAATGTTGAAGCCATCAAAACTAAATCCTCAGCACCCAAAAACCCTAACACTACTCTTTTCCTACATTTGCTAACACTTCATCCAAGACCACAATAAAGAGTAACAGACTGAACATTAATGCACACCTACCTTTACTTCAAAGGTATCTGACTATTGAGTCTACCAATACCATCATATATTTTCATCATCACATTCACCATGTCTTCGTATACACCTTTCCTTCTCAAACACTATCTTAAGGAAATCTATACATGATCAAATGTTTTCTTCTTCAGAACAGTCAGTTGATTGTGCCCCTGCGTCTTTGAACCTAAACTACATGTCTGCAACATCAATATCTCTCAGCCTTTTTTCTAAAAACCTTGCAGCAGTCTTCATATCCTACTCCAACAATTTCACTTGCTGTAAACAGTGGGATGAGTGAGCTGCTTATCCATTAGGGCAGAAAATCATCCCCTAGCAATTCTTTATCATCTTTCATTCTTTTACGGTTACATCTTCACACTCCTTCAGCATTTCTACTGTTGTGCCTGACGGATCTGGTGTTTTTCCACTTTAATTTCTACCGTGCTGTCCAAATAATTCTTTGTATTGAACAACTCCAGATCCCTAGTCTCACTGTGCCTATCACCAATCTTCTTTCTTTACCTGACACAGATTTTCCGTCATGTCATTGTTATTCCTTTGCTTCTGACTTGCTACCCTGAATGTCAACTTCCTATTGTCTCATTCACCTTCCTTTTAACCCATTCACACCAGGAAGATAACAAGCACGCAAAGCTTCATGCCGGGGTGTTTTCTCGCTGCGCTGGGCTGCGCTGATCCTCTCAAGAGTGTTTTTCACCCACCCTATTCTCATGGTTTTCATGAATGTGTCTACAAAGTAAAGGCATGTAAAAATATTGCTATATTCAGAGGAGTTATTTTAGTCGAAAAACATGTTACAGTAATGCCTTTTTAGTTTTATTTTATTGAACTTTGCCTATATTATTCACTTCTATATGAAAATACCAAAGGAAAGGGGAAGCAATCTCTTAAAAAACATGTTTTATACAATTTTTTTTTTTACCAAAACGAAAAGAACAATATGAATAATCATACACGTACATGAGTATGTACATGTACCTCGTGACATGACACGACATGACGTGATATCACGGGTAATCAACAAATTAGAAGTACTATTGCATTAATAATTTTTACTTGATTTTATTTCTCGGCCAAACACATTTGATTTTACAATAGTTTTTTGACTCCGATCTTTTTATTCAGCTAATCAAGAAGCAGAAAGTACCATGATGTCATCAATATCATGTTGTTTCCTGTGACGTCATTTTCTTTTTAACATTATATCTCATTTTATGACAATCAAACACCTAAAGTAAAGTAACAGTCTAAGAAATTATGTAAAATGATTATATTTGAGAACAATCTAGTGATCTATTGCTGACATTCCAGCTCATCACATTACCCCTCCCGGAACTCGGTGAGAAAATGCACAATGTCTCAGGACGTCACCCAGGTCCGGAAATATTTTTCAACCTCATGATAGGACGTCAACAGGCATAAATGGGTTAAGCAATAATATTCTTACCCACTTTTTGGCTTCTCTGTGCTTGTCTCATGTCTCCTCATTTTTATCTTTCTCTTATGCACACTGCCTTCTCTACAACCTGCACAACTTCTTAGTCTCACTGACTGGTTTCTCACCAAGTGCCAGCATTCTTTAGTACAATGAAAACTTTCCTTGCTACTCCCATCATTATCTGTGTCAGCTCTCTCCATTCCTGTGCTGTCCCATGTGACCTTATTCTCTGTTCCTCTGTCCAACTAAGACTCAACTAAATGATATAAGTTTTTCAAAGAATCTAATAATCAGTAGGAAGATATACTCAACCCATTGTGAACTGACGTCAAGAAGCACATGTTCAAATATTGGTCCTGACAAAGGGTGTCATGACATATATAAGGACAGTCATCATGACATATTTGATGCTAGGGGAGACTGATGTGTTGTGTTGTTTTGTTATGTTGAGAGTAATAATTCTATTTAACCCATTCATGAGGGGACATTTTCGCTTACTCCAACTTCCGCTTGGAAGATAACAAGCTAGGTTCGTTCCAGGGTGTTTTCCCACTGTGCAGGGCCTCTCACAGTGTTTCTCACCCATCCTATCCTTATGGTTTGCATGATTGCATCTACAATGTAAAGGCATGTAAAAATATTATGTGCAGAGGAGATTTTAGTCAAAAAACATGTTACAGCAATTCTTTTCTAGTGTTATTTTATTGAACTTTGCTTATATTCTACACTTCTATGTGATAATACCATTGGAAAGTAGAAGCATTTTTTTAGTGGGCTATCAGAAAA
>NW_028234414.1:7088893-7091393 GCF_977035675.1 Penaeus japonicus
CATCAAATATAAAATAGAATAAGCTACTTGTTAAATTGTTGGTTCAAAAGGTGGTCTTTCAGCCTCTGTTTAAAACCTGACACAGTGTTTGCGTCCCTAACGTTACGTGGTATGCTATTCCACAATTTTGGGCCCTCAATTAAAAGAGACTTTGACCCAGTGTTTGTATTCACTTTTGGAATGAATAGTTGTCCCTTATACCTTGTTTCTATATTCGATACGTCATTTAACGAAGGGAACGATAGCACCCAGTTGGGAATATCCTTTGAGAAGGTTTTGAAAACAGTTAAAGCAATCTCGTATTGGTATTTCTCTTTAATCTTAAGCCACCCAAGTTCTCGCAGGTAGGGCGTTGCATGGTCCTATTTTCTCGCACCACCTAATGCTACCTTTGCAGCAAAGTTTTGCAGTTTTTGGACACGCTGTAGCTGCGTGTCGTTAGTAGCACCCCATATGGTAATAGCATAGTTAATATAGCTAAGAATTAGTGAATGCATCACAGTTATGGTGGCAGTTTTGTTTAAGTGGCCCTTTATACGGTTTATGAACATTAAGGTTCCATAGATTTTTTTATTGATTGCATCTATATGGTCACTGAACTGCATATGGCTATCAAAGTGGACTCCTAGATTTTTCACGGAAGCAGCGGGAACAATGACGCTATCGTCGACACGTATTCTAGTTTCATCCGGGATCCGTGATAAAAGAGCACGAGTCCCAACAAACATACATTGCTCTTTTTGGCATTGAGCAGTAGTCCATTGTGAACAAAATAGCTTTTAACCTTAATCAGAGATTGCTCGGCATTATGAATTAGGCTACTTAAGTTGTCGACAGTACCTGTGTGAATTAGTTGTGTGTCGTCAGCATATTGAATTATAGAACAGTCGGATACATGTTTTGCCAGATCGTTTACATAGATTATAAATAGGATCGGACCAAGAATAGATCCTTGTGGGACACCATAACAAGTGTACAAGTGATTGCCAATACGGACTGACTGGGTTCTCTTTTGCAAATAGCTTTTAAACCACGTTGGTTCTATTCCCATTTCCATACATTTGCCTATTAAAATTTTATGACTCACACTGTCAAATGCTTTAGATAGATCACACAGTGAGATCAAAGATAATTTCCTTCTATCCATATTCTCATATAATTTATTGGTTACCTGAATGAGGGCTGTATTGGTGGAGAGATTTGGTCTAAAACCATGTTGATTGTCACTGAGAAGACTATTCAATTCCAGGAATTTAGTGAGTTGAGAGGCTACAGACTTTTCTAGGATTTTTGACAATAATGGGAGTAATGATATGGGTCTATAGTTACTCACATCGTTCCTCTCCCCGTTCTTGAAAATGGGGACGACGATGGAATGCTTCCATGCTGTGGGAAAGACACCTGTCACAAGAGAGGTGTTTATGATGCAAGTGATGTACGGGATCAACACCGGGAGGGAGTCTCTCAAAAAGCGTAACGGGATGCCATCAGAACCATAAGAGTTGGTTGTTTTCATATGTTTCACAAAAAGTATGATATCGTTACTGCTAATGGGTTGAAGTTTAAAATTTACATGATAACTACTGGGAAAATAGTTATGATTGATTTCATTACTCTTTTGAGTTTGAGTTTTAGCAAAGGTAGCTTTGCCAACATTAGCAAAGAACGCATTGAACTCTTCGACTTTTTTATCTACTTCCTCAAATACATCGTCGCTACTTTTTTTAGAATTCGGTATGAGTTCCCTCAGAGTTTTCCAGGTTGCTGCTGAATTACCACTATTCTCCTTTAATCGATCATTGTAATGCTCAGATTTAGCTCCGTGTAATCGATTTCTTACTTCTCTTTTTAGTTTTTTGTAATCATCTTGTAGTGTTACGTTGAATCTATCTAACTTTAGTTTTTTCTGTGCATTATTTCTTTCATGCATGAGAGCCTGAATTTCTTTGTTTACTTCACCTCTTTGGTTACCATTGGTGCACAGATATTATTAAAGACACTTGTTTAAATTTTCGTAAAATTTTGGACTTGGTGTGTCATCGATATTGTCAAGCAAATTTTGTTTTAGGGGTACTTTAATTCATATAACATAGAATTGCAAAAGAGGTCAGAAGAGTAGGTCCTTAATTCACGGAATGTCTTTGTTACAGGTTTGATCTTAGGTTTAGATATATTTAAGATGATAGTAATTAAGTCATGCTCTGCAATAGGACAAGGGACGCTATCTGATTCAATGATGGTGTGAGGCTTATTTGTGATTAGATCAAGGAGTGTAGCAGAAGAAGCCGTGACTCTCGTGGCTTTGTCAATTATTTGCACCAACTTGGAATTTGTAATTATTTTATCAAGTTTGTTTCTACTAGATAAAAGATCATCATTAAAATCTAGAACATAAAAATTCTTGTTACGGAGGGAAATAGCTTTAAAAACATCATAGATATAATTAAAAGATTGCACATTAGACTTAGGATGGCGATACATGCAACCCACGATTATAGCG
>NW_028234414.1:7106393-7126393 GCF_977035675.1 Penaeus japonicus
GTGTGTGTGTGTGTGTGTGTATGTGTGTGTGTGTGTGTGTGTGTGTGTGTGTGTGTGTTGTGTGTGTGTGTGTGTTGTGTGTGTGTGTGTGTGTGTGTGTGTGTGTGTGTGTGTGTGTGTGTGTGTGTGTGTGTGTGTGTGTGTGTGTGTGTGTGTGTGTGTGTGTGTGTGTGTGTGTGTGTGTGTGTGTGTGTGTGTGTGTGTGTGTGTGTGTGTGTGTGTGTGTGTGTGGTGTGTGTGTGTGTGTGTGTGTGTGTGTGTGTGTGTGTGTGTGTGTGTGTGTGTGTGTGTATGTGTGTGTGTGTGTATGTGTGTGTGTGTGAGTGTGTGTATAAATGTGTGAGTGCATGTATAAATGTGTGAGTAAATGAATGAGTGCGTGTATAAATGTGTGTGTGTGTATGTGTGTGTGTGTGAGTGCATGTATAAATGTGTGAGTGTGTGTATAAATGTGTGTGTGTGTGTGTGTGTGTGTGTGTGTGTGTGTGTGTGTGTGTGTGTGTGTGTGTGTGTGTGTGTGTGGGTGTTTGAGTGCATGTATAAATGTGTGAGTATATGACTGAGAGAATGAGTGAGTGAACATATGCAAGGTCATGTGCAATAATAATTGCTTTAGAAAATGTATTTAGGAAAAATTATCTACTCTCATAATATGCCCTTCTTAACTAAATTTGTTAAGATAAGCTGTACAAAGTAAAATTATAAGTATTATCAACAGAAAAAAATCAATGTTTTTTTACTCCATAATTCATTTCTTTTAAAATCATTTTAATTTATTAAGAACATTCAACATTAAAATCTTTGACTTCAACTAAGAAATAAACAGTACCACATCTCAATATATCCACCAATGATTTAACATGAATCACTTCCAGTCAATATAAAAACTAAACTAATCATACATGCTTATATTTAACAAGAGTACCTTACTGGCCATAACTTCAAAAATCCTCCCAAATGAGCACTTACAGATCATTTTGCCAATACATTCACAAAAATCTGAAGAGGAAGGGAAGGGGGATGGATGGACAAGGAACAGTATTGGAGAGAGGGCAAGCTTGTGCTCTTACCGGCATAGTACGTATGGGCCCAAACTTGTGGTTACTTACAGCTTTCCGAACTTGTTCATCCTTTGCAAATGACAGTGTACCTAACAGGGCCTGACCTGGGGTTAGTCCGAGACCCTTCAGTGTCCTGCGGGAAAAAGGATGCTAAATGTTTATGGAATATTTTTTGTCTATACCTACTGCAAGCTACAATTTTATCATCAGTTATCATTTAGGTGACTTACTTGTTTGTCCCTAATACTGCTATTTGAAAGTAAGAGAAACTGCTTCAGAAAAACATGATCCAAAACTGCTTATAATTTTTCAATAAATGAAAGCCAAGTGTCAATGGGTTATCACAAGCAAAGTGGTTGAACAGTATCAGCTTGAATAAAAAGGGAATTGATAGGGATTTTATCTTATTTAATCAAAAGTGGGTGGAGCAATTAGTCAGTTGGGTGGGTGAGGGTAGTCAATCTTAAACTTGGAGAGGACTTTCATTCAAAAACTACTTCATAATGGTGACTATTCAAACATAACAGATATATATATATATATATATATATATATATATATATGTTTATAGATATGTCTATATATATATATATATATATATATATATATAACAGACTGCTGTTCATCTGGCAGGCTGGCTTATGGTACACAAACAAAAGTCCATGTGAAAAAAGCACATTGTAAGTAATATGTGTCCCTTTCTTAAAATTGTCTCTATCATACATTATTTACATTATTTTAACATCTTGCAACTATCACTTCCATAAATAAGTGATTTATTACTTGGAGAGCATCATATACTAGATTATGCTGTTTTCAAATTAACCCACTCGCGCCGGATGACGTGCTTACACGTTTCGTGGTTTTTGCGTCAGACGCCTGTGATGAGCGGGCAGGTCAGGCTCGCAGCTTCTGCACCTGAGAGTCTTGAGGCATTAGGCTTATGCGTTCGAAAACCCTGGCATTATGACCATACAAAGCCAGAATTGCCCCGGCGTGAATGGGTTAATAAATACACCATGTACCTCTTAAATTACCTGTGACTTTCATATTGACTATCAACATAAGTTTTCAAAAATAAAATCTAAAAATAATCTTACTTGTCTGTGAGGCTTGGGGCTGTGAGGTAGAGAGGCTGTACAGCCCCAGTGCCTAAAGAAAGAGACTGAGCCTTCTTGCCACATGTAACTGCAGCATTGAATGATGTATACACATCAAGTTTTACCTGTGAGAAGAAAAAGATTTTTTCATTTTTTATTTTTTAACTTTAAATATGTAAACTATCTGCAAGTTCACAAATATATAGGATATCTCAATACTGAATATCCAATACAATTGATGGCTATATACTCCACCATTCCAATCTGCCTTGTACAATGAACAAACTAAAAAATCCTACAACTAATATCACCTACAGTATTAGTTTCAAGTCCTATATCTTATGAAGGGGTTAAGTACATTTAGAAATTTAATAAAAAGCAAAAATATGTTTTGCAATCCACTATTACTATCATCTTTAGATAGCCTAATAAAACAGAAATAAACTTACCTCTTGTGATAATTTTGTAAGCACAGTCAAGGGTAAATCACTGAGCTTCTCTAGCAAGTCTGGTCGTTCGTGTCTCACGTGAAGCCGAATGGTGTATTCACCTTTTTCAAGCTTGAGACTGTACTTGGTACAGTAAGCATCCCCAGATCCTATGAGCTGCTTGTTATGGTCAAACAGCATCCACAACTGTGACTCAAATGCTGACTCATACAATACGTCACTTAGCAAAGCACATTTTGGAGTAACCTGAAAACATTTAAATTCCACTGAAAAATGTATTTTGCAAATCTTGTTTTTAACCCATTGCAGATGGGTGTAATGATGACCTAAAAAAACAGGATCATTGTGCACACAATTTGACATTGGAAACTGCACATTGCTGAAGTACACTGACATCATAAAGTTTTATAACTGTCAAATGCTAGTTTAAGAGCTAAATCTTTACAAAGTCAGGTTAAACCATTGTTTTGTGATTGTTTTAAGAGGAAATGCTCTTTGGGCATGTCTGTGCTACCATGACCATGGAGAAAAGCTTTTCCCAGTCCCTCTAATATCTAGCCGGTACCGGTTGCATCAGAAATATCCCGTCTTGATGGCAGTTAGCTCCCTTGAGCCCCCATCCACAATGGGTTAAACATTGTATTCTTCACTTAAAATAACTTTACTAGTGAAAAGATATGTAAATAAACAGAATTTTAAGTTAAACTCATCAAAGGTCTCTATACATGAAACTGTAATATCAACATATTTCTAAATCACTCACATAATAAATTGAGATGACAGCCAACACTACTGACCTATACTGATATTTCAAAGTATTGTCAAGGATTGTGTATTAACCTGCCATCATATAATTGCTGCTTTTTTACTGTAAAGAGTTTTCCCTGCTTAGCTTGGGATATACCCTTTCCTAGTGTACTGATCTATCCTGATTTTGGTATTTTAACCTTTTTCCTTTCTGATGGAATGTTATATAACAAGCAAACCCCTTCCTCATCCTATATGATCCTCAGTCCTAGTGTTATGCTCGTGTACTACCTTTGCTGGACCCATCATATCTCCTTTTCCTAAGCATTAAATGACCCATTCTTGAATCTGTCAGTTGATTTATGTTTGATTTTCATTCTCACTACATCACCCATCCCTTTTTTTAATGACTGGATCATGGTCTATTTTATATACCACACAGTATCCACTTGGATCTGGTCATAATGTTGTATTCTGTCTTCTGAGTGTCTTTGTATCCTTAGCAACTCTTTTTGTGTATGAATTGGTCAACCACTGGTACTTCTCACATGACACATTTTCAACCTTGTGCAGTTTCTCTCTTCTTCTGCCAACTTTCATTCTCTTTATGTGTCAAGCTCATTCCCTGTCACTCTCTGCTACCATCTGTGGCCTGTATCTACTTCCACTGTCTAATGGGAAGTACTGTGCTGTTCCCTCATTCCATGCAGGAGTTAAGAGCAAGGGTTTCATGCTCCAATTCCCTGTCATGGGTGTTTATATGTTTAGTGATGTATTCTGTGCCCTTGGGCTGACCTGGACGGCCTTGTCCTTTCCTTGTATAAAAATAGAGTGGGATGTTTCCATAAATTTTCCAATGTCAATATTCTCAGAGCAGTTGTCTCATTCTCTATTGGATATCTTTTCTGATTTTGAGGTCTCTTCTCTTACTGTACATTTTTCAGTGAGTGAACAGTAATGATTATACACCATTCTGGGTCTTCTGTAATTATGTGTTTAACATATTTTGCAACACCTATCTGCTCATTTGGGCAGCATGCATATAGATACTCTATGGCCTCTATGTGCCCCTTGATGTTTCTGCCTCTGTTCTGTGAAACTCTAAGTAAGAAAGACATATGATTAATGTATGTCATGATGCTGGTGTTCTCTCTTAACCCATTATGGACAGGTGGCAACTGATACAGGCCAAAAAAGATTCTGATCTGAGGACAGGGCAACACTTAAGTGCTAATAGTCATCATGACATATATGAAGTTAGGGGAGAGTGGATTGCTGTGTCTCTGTATAATCCTGTGAGTAATGATTCATACTATTTATTGACTGATAATGTCAATTGCAATCATAATTACTATTAATGCCATAATATTCAATATATAAAATAGGTTTAGTCATTACAATAAAAGCTATTTATGATGCCAATTACAATTCCCATTTCTACTTTTACTGTAATATTCACCAAAATAGGTTTAATTCAAGTTCCCATACATAGATGGCACCACTCTCTCCTATCACCAGCAGGAAAGAAAACCATAAAGGGCACCCTTCCATGGTCTCTACCAAGCACCTATCTTTAGTGAGTGATGACATAGCAAGATGCTGACTTCTGGCTCTTAAGTACTGGCAATACAATATGTCCAGGAGGAGTGGGAAGAAGAAGCTGATCTAAACCAGTACATTGTCTGCAATTTGCCCCTGTGCCAGTATGGCACTTCATTTATTTTCAGTAGGGATATTTATTTCTTTTGTCCTTTTGTTGCTTTTCGTCCTCTCATAGAAGTGTAATACTTCTATCACACTGATTATAAAAAGCATAATGAGCTGATATGGACCCTATACTATAATTTCAGTCTACTACAGCATTGATAAACACTGTCAATAGTGAATGAAAGTGAAGTTCCCTCACTGGTGGCACTAGCGGCCGTCCTAGGGACCAGTCAAACAAATCTATCCTTGTCTGCAATGGGTTCATGCATTTCATTTTGGTGCCATTTAGAAAGGTTTATAATTTTTCTGCTATAACATGATCCTTGGTGGACATTCTTTTAGGTGTATATTCTCTCCACAAGACTTCTGCATTTCAGAGTTGGTGGGTCTCTCCTGTTCTTATGGCCTCACTTGAGTTGGTCTTTCTATTTTCTTTGTGTTGTTCGATCCATATCTATAGTTCTTACCTATGAGTGAGCATATGGGCTACATCTTGGAATATGTTGTGGTTTTGGGATGGTCTGTTCATGGGTCTTCCAAATGGCAGACTTGAAGCTGGCTAATCTGGGTAATGTTCCCACTGCTCAATAAGTGTAGAACTATGCCTTGGTACTTAGTTTTTCTGGTCATTCAATCTCTGGAGGGTCATTGTGGCATTAAGTCAATGCAATTGATGTCTCTAATTAGACAATCATACCTGATTACTATATTCTTCACACCAGATCACTTAGACAAGATAAACAAATTTTCAGTCCATTAAATGCCACATCCTTTTTCCCTTTTGGCATCTCTGAGATATATTTGTACAAAGCACAGAACAACAATGTTTCTTTTTCATCTAAATCAAACCTTGAAAAGAAAAATGTGAAAAGTTAAAAGTTTCCATGTAATAAAACATGAGATGAAAGAAGCCTTACCTCTGCTGCTTTAGAAACTGAGAGATTATAAGATAGTATCAGCTGGTAGACAGGCCGACCACCTGGGATTGTGTCCCGAAGACCACCCAGAACTTCCACTTTACTCTCTGTGGGTGTCAGCACCTATATCAGGGATATATTACTTTATTTTCATATAGATATATGAAGATATATAAAATAATAAAATTAGGTCTGTAAAAAAACTTAAAGGTAATATCCAAAAGTTATCTGAATGCTGAAATTTCTATAGAAACTACATGAAACAAATACCATACAGATACGCTTGTATATTTTTTTTTTCTACTTAACCCATTCATGCCGGATGACGTGCTGACATGTTTCCTGGTTTTTGAGTCAGATGCCGGTGACAAGATATTTGGTTATTGCCGGCGCTCGGGGTGAGTGAGCAGACAGCCCAAGCTCCCAGCTTATGCGTTCAAAAACCCCGGCATTCTAACCATTCAGAGCCGGGAATAGCCCCGGCGTGAATGGGTTAAAGATACTTAGTACACTTGTTATTACTTTCTGTCCTATACAAACTACACATTGCCAGTGTTGCTATTATTTGACAAGAAAGATATATCAAGTTCTAATGTATTTTAAATCGAAATCCTCTCCCTTTATAGTGAAACAGGTAAAGTTACATAAAATAACATAATCAGATACACACTAAATTTGACCTTCGACATTCATGAGGCTTACATTCCTTTACCCCCCGTGAAAGAAAAGTCAAAAGTGTGCTGGATAATGCTAGCACTATTAGGCTATTATATGGCTATAGTAGGCACATCAAACACAAGACTACCTTCAGTCATAAAAATAAAAATTATATCCTATACGAATTCTTATATTAAAGAAAGCAAGTAAATGTACATGTGTAATTTATTGGTGCTACTCTTTACTGGGTAATGATCAAATGTATCATTTGGAAGATCAAAAGTAACCACTCGAAGGGTCACAAATAATGTACTTTTCACAGACAAGTAAACAAAGACATCGTAATTATATAAGCACATACTGTGATGTGGTTGTTCAAAGATAGACACTCCCATCAATTTCTTGAAAAAGGGGGCAACAGAGGATGCCTACATTGCCTCTACCCAAATGAATTTCAAAATATAATTCTATGTTTTTGAAGAAAATACATATCTAATGTTTTATTAATGTTTTGCAGCCCTTGTGATCTTTCTTCACTGCATATTCTAAATTCTTATTATATTTCTACTTCAACAAATACTTGAGACAAGCTCACAGATACCTGGATTCTCAAATGAACAGTATAATATCTATCTCAACAGCCAAAATACAGTCATGTGTATCCTTACACTACTAAAAAAAAAAAAAAAAAATGTTTGCATGTACTTAAGAACTTTCATTATTCTATGGAAAACTTTGATCAAGATTGTCTGCCCTCATCAATAGCAATATTAACCCATTGATAGCAGACGGCATGATTTGCTGTCATGGCAGCATCGGTCATAAATGCGGATGGCATCATGCCATACACATAAACCCGCCACATGACTGTATGCATATTTTATGAATACTGCGGCCAATGGGTTAATAAGGGATCAACTTACAAAGCCAAAAAATTGACAATGACAAGTTCATTAACAAAGACCTTGAAAGTATTGTGCCCATTACCTGAGTGTGATGTTTGAGATAGGCCTGTGGAGAGAGCTCTTCTGGCCTCAACCCTGCTCTTACATCCACACGCTGAACTCCATCACTGCAGAACAATGTTACCTGAAAGGTGAAGTTTATGCCATCAATAATAGAATACACAATGTGAATCACTTCCCCCAAAAGTTATCACTTAAGTTTCTTAAAACAAAAATAGGAAAGAAGCAATTTGGGTAATTCATTTTTTTTTCAGCTAAAACAAAGAAAAAATATACAAAAAATAAAAATACAAATTTAAACAATGAAATAAACGAAAGACTAATCTACTCAAACCAAAGTAAAATAACAGTACCTCATCATGCGACGGGCGCAGACTGTGAAAGTCTATGTCAATTTCTACTTGACCATCCACTAGGCTCGACCACCAACGGGCTAGGCAAACCTCAAGAGCATATCCACCTCGCACTCCTAAGACGAATGTACTGCTCTCATTGCAGCCTAGATTAACAACCTGAAAATAATCTTAATGTATTTCAACTTCCTTCTTTGTTGTTGTTTATTTCATTTGGTATATTACCACAGGTTATCAGGTAAAAGTGTTTAGAGATGCAAAGAGGTGTAATTCGGAGCTTAATAAGACAGTTATAGTAAAAACATACATAACTATATTTATGTTCTTATTGGCTGTCTTATCAATCTGTGTGTACATGTTACTGTATTTACTTTTGTCTCAAATTGGTTCTTCTTTTGCAAGTGAATTTAAAGAATGTATTTGTTAAGTGACCATATTTTCATCTATAATGTTTGGTTGACCATTTGTTCTGATTACAATCTTACCTTATAGAACTCAATTGTCTTCACACTGCAATCAGGTTTGAGCTGAACTGCATGAAGAGTGAAACGCTGACACTTTTCAGAATGAGACGACTTCAAGGTCACAGTTGCCCAGGTAGACTCAACTGGCACATATAGGAAATGACGGCGGACACATCCTGCGCGGAAGACTTCTGCTGGACTGTTATAAAGGAGAAACTGTCATCACCATCATCATGATACTAATAATCAGTCCCTTCAATTATATGTGCCATTAAAACAAAGGACATGAACAATATAAACAAGCACATATCTGCAAACACTGCAGAAACACACCAAGTGTATTTGTACCCATGAAGAAGGTCAACAACAGGAACAACAATAGTGATGGGAACTTCAAACATGATTCCTTTTTCAACATTGCTAGCATTGTAAGCCTTGACAGAGGCAAAGTACACTCTTCCACGCTCAAGACCTCGTGGGTCTATGCTCACCTGCAATAATCCAAGGTAATAATGTTAGGTAACATGCAAAGATAAAGAAAAAAAAGATTAAGGATGATTGAAAAAATGTAAGAATCTGTTTGTCCAATATTGTAACTAATGTAGTACTGCAAAATATATAGTAATATCATCAGCCTGCAATAAATATAAACATATCCTTTTTTAAAATCCATCAATCAAAATTTCTGCTTCACTATTTGGATTCTCTAACACTACCACAAAAAGATAACACAATCAGGTAGAAATCCTGAAGTGACTTAAAGGAACTTACCTGGAATGACCTGGCAGTGTAAGACATTTGTAAACAACTTGGTGATCTGATCCAAGGAGCATTACAGGTCAAAACCATTTCCATACAAAAGGATAACTTTTGATTGGCATCTGCTGAGAAATATTGTGATATTAAATAAAGATAATTATTGTGATTCCATTAATATAAAAATAGAAATAGCAACAAAAATGGAATACTTCCAAGCATGAAAAACAATACATCATGTACTTCACATTCTTAACCCGATAATGACAGGGTGGATTGGCTCCACCTGGACACAATGCCAGGGTATGCTGAAATGCACAGGCCTAATGTCTCATTTGCCTGCTGACATGGCAGACAGCTGCTAAGTGCATGATCACCTGGCATGCTGACCATACAAAAAGCCATGATGTGATATCATGTCCCCAGTGGGATGACATGTCAAGCCATGACGTGATATTACATCGTCCATCCTAAACGGGTTAATGTGTGAAAATAAAAAATTCACTTTACATACCAGCTCTAGTGTCATCAAGTAGCACAGGTTCTACTGTAACTGACATGTCAACAGGTTTATCAGCAAGCCAGTTGCGCAAGTGAATACCCTTCTTCCTCTCACTCCCACACTCAACCGTAAACCGAACTTTGTCTTCAATACTATTGCAATGTTGAAGGATATGCTCCACAGCCCTGTCCACCTGAAAGGGGGAATGACACTAATAAATGCAATTTATGATATGGTTTGCCTTTATATCTATTCCAACATGTTTTTCTTCTTCCCTTCTTAAGAGCAAGGTTATTCATTGATATTGTTTACCATAGCTTTGTAATATTTAGAGGAAAAAAGTTTAAGGAAATGTCTTAATGTATAGCTTATACTGTTATAATGATTAGCATACATTTACAACATACACAAGATACCTTCTGCTTCAAATATAGAGATAATTTCATTTGATTCCATAATTCTTGGATCAAACATTCTGTGAAATGTCCAGAGTACCACACAAGTAATGCAATATTTTACCCATTACATTTAACAAATGCTGAAAATAAACATTTGGTTGTGCATAGTATCTGAATGGAACTCATATTCTGCACAGAAAACCAGTATCTATTTTCCAGCTTCTATGTAACCCATAATATTAGTTCAAAGAACCCTGCATGAGTATTAGTGAAGTTGGGTGTTAAGTTAGGCATCAATATAAGTTGAGCTAAGAGAGGAAGTGGTTGTATTTCTGGTCATTTCTCATGCTTGGCAATATTTTCACCATATCATCTCACTCATTTGTAGGCATCTACTTTGCCTTAAAAGCACCTCTCCCAAGTCACAAAGGGAGCTGATGGGGGTGGACAAAAGGATCAAAGCACCCAGAAAGATCTCCAAGATAACTGACAGTTAATGCAGAAGGAAACAATGAATAACTGGTTGTTTTAAATATCTTTTTCTTCATAATGTTGAGACAGGTTAGAATATATAGAATGCTTTCATGGATCACTGGCACCCATAACAGTCCATGAAAGTATGAAGTGTCAGGTGTGTCCAGATGCACTTCTTCCTCCTTTAGCTCAAATCACATTGATACCCAACAGTTCCCCTCAGCATTCATAACACTCTGATAAAGTTGACAAATATGTTATGTCCACCACACTCGAGGTATTCATAGCAGTATTCATAGATGGGATGCATATGATCTTCCTTTTTTTTATGTCCTGTTTTTTCTACAAATTATAATTTCTTATTCAATTAATGCTATTATGCAGAATCAATCAAAATAAAGTAAATTGCATATTATTTGGCTTCCAATGACCCATAGCCAACTACTCTGCCTGTTGCTCTTCTCCAGGATTTAAAACGTAGGTCTCCTTTTTAAAAAGTGAAACACAAACTTAAATTTCTATAGTATGCAAAACAACATGATTCAAGGAAATGTGAAGTTGAAAGCTTCTATTATCAACTCCATATACAAAAAGTATATAAAATGGTTAAAAAAAGTAAACAATGAATGTAATGGCTCACCAATGCAATAACAATTTGAATCACACTTTCAGATATTTTACATCCAAACACATGTTAAGAGTAGCAGGATCAAATATATAATCACTTAAAGCAATTTAACTAAAAAGATAAAAAGATGAGGATAAAACTAACATTTGATATAGCCTATTCAATTCTCCTCTAAATATTCAAATGTCAGAATCATCTGAGTTTATCTAACTAACCTGGATTAGTCCATGTCCTTGTGCAAACACATCCACATCTAAACCCATGGCAGTGTTCTGTATTGCCCTTCGAACAGAATATGGGGAATATGGAATAGACTTCAGCTTTACTGCTGAAACAATCAGAGCGACGCAGCCAGCAGTGTGAGGAGATGCCATGCTAGAAAATTTAAGATATAAACATTTATTATTTGACAAGTCATTATTGAATGAACTGAATTATGTTTACATTTGCTTTAAACTTACACTGAATTCCATCTATGATTCTAAATATTACTTTTACTATCATGCAAAACAGAAAATATTAAGAATGCAGATGAAAAAGTTTAGCCATAGAATAAGAGAAAGTTTCAACATATTCCAAGTATGAGTTGACATTTTGCTGAGAAAATTTTATATCAATTCCAGCACATGTCTGTTTTAAAAATTCCCCACCTTGTTCCGTTCATAAGTTGGTTACTACGCAATGTAAATGTTGGGACAGATGTGATGGCACCACCTGGAGCACAGACGGTCACACCCCTCGCACCATCAGCTGTGGGTCCTCTTGATGACCATGTATATGGGCATCCTGGAAAACAATAATTCAGACATTTTTTCTCCTTTTTCAATACAGTTCAATACCTATTTGACTACAAAACTGCTCAGTATATCTAGCTCATGTCATGAGTCTGCAGAATAAAATCAGCAACTCACCAGGCAACTTCTCAATCATGGAGTATTCAGCAGTCATCATGTCAGGGGACACATAAGCACCAACACCAATAATTGAATCACTCTGGAAGTCTGGAGGAACTCCTACTGTTGCAAGGGCTGGACCATGATTGCCCGCTGATGATACCCAGATTACACCATATTTGTTGACTACTTCGTGAGCCAGTTCTCCTAATCGACTGGAAATTAAAAAGTACATTGAGGTTTGGTTGTGTTGCAAGTATATTTGAGAATGCTTAGTATAACATATGAGGATTAAGCTAGCACTTATACAACTGCTGTATATGAAGTTCAAATGAAAAAAAATCTGAAAGCTAGTATACATAACTGAGCTCTATGTATTACTAATAAAATCATACTTTCAAAATGTTTAAGACAAAACACTTGAATATTATTGGCACTAATTGATGACCACTCTTTCCCTGGATTACCCTTACTGATACAAATATGGAGATGAACCTCCTGCCTACCACCTCCATCATCTCCTTTTTTACTTTTTTATTCAAGTAGAACTCATTATTCTCAGTCTCTTTTCCTATTACATCTATCAAATGTTTTTTTTATTGTGAGAAAGACTGATTTATTGTCATAGATACTATATATGCTAATCTTTGTTTTATAAAGAAGGAACATGTAAAGAAAGTGAATATTAGGTATCAAAAT
Organism: Penaeus japonicus; assembly: GCF_977035675.1. Classification (NCBI taxonomy): domain Eukaryota; kingdom Metazoa; phylum Arthropoda; class Malacostraca; order Decapoda; family Penaeidae; genus Penaeus; species Penaeus japonicus. The sequence continues at coordinate 7,119,164 of NW_028234414.1, forward strand.
AATGATTTCTAGAGTTACAGCTTCTATATGTCAAGGGTTCTGAGGGCTTATTGTGTTAATAGAAGCAATTTGCTTTTAACCCATTCACGCCGGTTGACGTGATAGCACGTATTGTGGTTTTCGCGTCAGACGCCCTGGACGCGCTATGAGGGGAAGCCGCGCGCTCGGGTAGAGCGAGCGGGCAACCGAGGCTTGCGGCTTGTGCGCCCGAGAATCTCGAGGCGTTAGGCTTATGCGTTCGAGAACCCCGGTATTGCGACCGCGCAAAGCCGGAACTGCCCCGGCGTGAATGGGTTAAACAACTAAAATGCCCTCAAAGAACCATGATATAACAGGAAAAAATAAGCAAACATCTCTACTTGTTTAGACATATATAAATTGGAGATTCTAGAAATAAAATAATAATCTAAGCAATTCTAGCAGATGAAAGTAATTTCCTTACCTTGAGTTGGACCAATGAGCATGTTCCCCATAACTCATGTTGATGACATCTACCTTGTAGAAAGGGTTTTCCATCACACGCATCATAGCTCTAGCTAGTGCAGTGCCAGTTTCCATACTACCAATTCGATTGTCACCTGAAATCACATAAACTAGACTTAGAATTTACATCATTGTTAAATATATCATAAATATAGACAGATAATGAGACCAGCAAAACTACACTGATGAAACCATGGTCTAGAAGATGCACAAAGTCATCCTTGTTGGAATACATCAAATAGGATCATGAATCTCTATTCATTGTAGGATATCAAATAATGTCATGATACCCAAGCTGGATGTTACAATAATAACATTACTGGTGTCATACTGTGATTAATCATATAAAATCAATGTCACCATTATTCACAACAATGTGATCCCAACAATGACATCTCTTTTTTACCTATAGTTATAGAGACTATCTGAGCACCAGGAGCTACACCATTCCGCTCTGGGGCATCAGGGAAATTAGCTGATGCGATGGAGGCCACATGTGTACCATGGCTTGCTGGAAGAAAATGATAATGTAGTAATACATTTGTACCATTCCTTTTTTCTGTGAATATGTTATTTGAAAAAGTATGTCATCATTCTAAGAGGTATAACATAAACATCCATGATGCTGTTTGTACACAAAACAGAAAATTAAAATACTTACAGCACATTCCAACAATTTCAAGGATATTGCCATCATTGTGCACATTAATAGAGATATTGTACTGGTCAGTTGGTGTGAGTGATGCCCACTGCTGAGTAACTCTATATTCCCCTAGATGAATTCCAGATTCCAATTCTCCCCGTTCTGATGTATCAATACATGCCCTGTAAGATATATTTTGGTTAACACAATGACCATAAGATAAGAAAATACCTCTGAAATTCATTTTGACTTAATTCTATTTATTGAACATATTCATCTACGAATATAGTAACACTGATAATCATATTCTTTATCCTTTAACCAGTTGCCAACAGGGTTGTTTTGGCTCCAAATGGCCGAAATACCAGGATATTTCAAATGTGTAAACATAGTGCCTTGGGCTATTTGCCTGCTCTGGCTGCGGCCAAGTGTTACAGCCTGATCACCTGGTACATCAGCCAGAAGGATAGCCATGACAAAATATCTCGTCCCCTGGTGGCTGGTCCTACCATATTCTTATCACCCAGTGTTAACGGGAAAAAATACTTAGTCTTTTCCCTCTACTAGCTTATTTGCCTTCTCTAAAGACCAATTTTTCCTTTTCCTATTCTCTTTGTTTCATCCCTTGTGTTCCAACATGATACTTTTAAAAACATTATTTCTCTAATTTCAGTTTCTATCAACATCTATTTCAATCAATCCATTTAATGATCTCTCTCTCTCTCTCCCTCTTCTTAGTATTTTCTTTGTGCAATCAAGTCTGTATTTGTGTTATGGTTTTCGTATTATTATATGCTTTTACTGTGACATTTTAAATGTTAGGAGTTATATATATAGCTATCAATTGCTTTCACATAATATTGTGTTAAATAAATTATACTGTTAGTGATATGTTTTGCTTATGATTTCAATCCTTCACTCCTCTACAGGTTCATGATGTAATAAGTTTTAGGAAATTATCTGGAAATGCTGATGAATAAATAAATGTCTGAATCAAGTAACTGAAACAAAAATTATCACTAATAGATTAAAACTGGTTAATTCACATCTAAATTGTCAAGACTCAAAGAGAGTCTGCAACTTAAACTCTTCCACCAATAAATTTCATCTGTCTTTGCTGCTATAATAACTGCCATATCATTTGGCAAAGTTAACTACCTTTCCCTGCTCGCTTCTCACCATCTTTCCATTCAGGCTGTTTTACTTTGTCAGAGTTAACTGATGGCTCTTCTGTTTCAACAACAGAACATTAACCAATTGGTCGCAGTATTAAAAAAATGTTTGGGCAGTAGGATGGCTGTATTACATGTCTGGCACTGTGCCATCATCATCTATGACCGACTGCCTTTCCAGCAAATCATGCCATCCGCTGCTAATGGGTTAATACATGGTGAAAAAATTGATTTAAACACAATTAGTAACTTCTAAGTTGTATCCTTTAATAATGAAGCAACTTAAAAAAAAAAAGTCACTTCATGTTGCTTTAATTAATAAATCTAAGTTTCAGTAACAAACTTTGTCATCTATGTCACACACAAAATAATGACCCAGTAGCACTAACCATTGTGATTTTGGTATAAGAATGATTGTAATGGTAATCTCGACTGGTTGTTTTCAATCATAAAACACTATTGTCATAAAAAATTCATTTCTTAAATAATTTCTGATAATTACAGCAGAAATATAATTACTGGATTAAGTTCTGGTAATACTTTTGATTTACAACACTATCAGACAATCAATATCCACACGTCTTCTATCCAAAGAGAAACACTGGATATTGGGGGAGTGGCTAATTGCACCAGACTGAAAATCATCCAAGATTTAATATCTGAACAAACTTCATTCAATGGGCGGCTTTAATTTTCTCCATCCAACTATCATCTATCTATTCCTCCACTTACACACATCCTCATGATCTCTCTCTCTCTCTCTCACACACACACACACACACACACATGCATGCATGCAAGCACATACACACCTTCCTTCTTTCCTTCCTTCCAAAATAACTTACTGTGTATATCTGAGTTATGGCTGTAACGTTAAATTCTACTCCACACTCTACATTCTCTCCATTCTCTCTTTATCATCCTATATACCTTACTGCTTACCTCCACACATCTCCATCATGATACAGGACACAATCATAAGCTGGTCCCAAGTCATTGTACTTTTTCTCCAAGCTGTTAAGCAGTGATACCCTGGTTTCAGCATCCTCTTTTGTCATTTTGTCAATCAAACTATTAGAGCTGGCTCCATTACTACTACCATTGCTTTTATTGTTTTCCAGCAACTGCAAAAAAAAAGATATATCACACCACACTCATTCAAAATGCATTTATTAGTGGCTACATAAAAGTATTTTAGTTACTTCAAAAAATGAAAATTGGTTACAATTCTTAAACAAAATAACCTTTAATTATAATTACTGTGACTTGGAAAAGATTATATGATACATGATACATGACAACAATATTTTACACTAACTTTAAACTTGAGGGAAGATGAGGATTTTTAGTGTCTTTGTCTTAAGAATATCATAATGTCTATTGCCTTTACTGTTTCCTGCCCTAATTAAAAATGAATACTCATAATTTCAAATGAAATCAGTTAAGTGCACAAAAATCTTTGCTAGTTTCATTTTCTTGGGTGTGATAATTTTTCAATAAACTCATAATTTCAAAACAATAAAGAATGTACCTGTAACTTTCTTTGTGCCTCAGCCAGCAGAATCTTGTGAACAGGGTCCCACTGCTTCTCTTTGCGATCCTTAATGATTCGATCTCTGAGTCTTTGAGGGTAGAGAGTATAAGCACTCTTCACTCCTATGTGGAACTTCCCTGATGGATTAACCCAGGACTCTGGAACCTATCAGATTTTTGTGCTTATTAGTATCATAATCATTTCATATTTATACTTTAATATATTCTAAATATCATGATAAAAAAAGGAACTTACTTTAAGTTTACGACCAGTAAGACCTGCAATAACGCCATCTGTTGCTTCAACAACTGTAGAGGTATCAACATCTCCAGCCCCTGATGCATCAATGCGATCGATGACTTTCACTTTTCCCTCTGTTGTAACCTGGAAGATAAAGTCCCAATTCCTTACAATACTTTCTATGAAAGCAACATTGTTATTAACTAAAACTATACCTATCATAAATATCCCACTTATATTCAGTGTGGGCACTATGTTATATAGCAGGGCTTTAATGAGCAAAGGTTCAACTAGACAGGCTCCATATTTGCAGAGGCCCAACTAAATATTTTACTTCCAGTCATGAAAATAAGCCAATCTGAGTACAGGGTAGTAGACCTTTATCATTTTCATTAATTTCATATCCCTTCATTCATAGCAATACACTTGCAAGAGTCCTTTGCTAGGACCTTCATATTAATGAATTCTATTTTCCTCTTCCTGGATCATAGGGTCCAACTGCAATTCTCAGAAGGTCCAGCTCAGGACCAGGGGCCACCAGCTGAGTAGCTTGATATATAAGATAGAGTACCTAGCAGGGATTCCCATGAAATTTGTAGAACCTATTACTGTTTCCATTTAAAACAACCTAGATCTATCAAATTTAGTATTAACATAATCAACATCACCTAAAAAGGGACATTAGAGTATACCAGATATATTATATACTTTCTATTGCTGCCTTTCTGTATCAAATCCCCAAATGTCGTAGGATAAATGACACTTCTCCCTTACCTGAAGCCCAGGTGCCCCTGGGTCAACACCTGAGTCAAAGATAGCAATCACCGTCCCACGCCCATCGAAGTTTGAGTTCTTAGACAGAAGACTCACAACACCAGTTTCTTTCCTGTTGGAAGAAAATAAGGATAAATCTACATTTTTGAAGTAAATTAAAATTATGAAGGACAAACAATTTCATATTAACTACTGAATATTTATGTCCATATCAGTATACATATTATACAGTATATATAAATGCATTGTTGAATATCTGAACCAATGTTCAACTGCAAATTAATGTAAATTGGATGCTGCTTGCCATCAAAGCTATTATCCCCCAAATCAAGTCTTGTTATTAGTTTTTAAACATGTAACATGTATTTGCAAATTACCTGCATCATAGTCTATCCCCCCTTCCCCCCTCCCCCCCTATCTTATATTCAATATATGTAATGCTTGAGGTACTACATGTGCAGAGACAGAGACAAAGGAGACAAGCCTGACTGTTCAAGAAATGGAAAATTTCTTTGTCTTTGTCCATGCTGTCATATCTTAAAATAAAGCTTATCCAGTCAAACTGAGGTACATGGCTGGTGCATTTAGAAACAAATTGTAAATGTTAAATTATTCAAACTCTAATAAACTCAATGAACACTAATTACATTTCATTTAAGGAAGAAAACAATGCAATTCATTACTCCTAGCAAAATAAACAAAAGTATCAAGTATTTTCATCCTAACCACAATCATTATCTCTAAAAGAAAGTACAAATATAAAGACATGATTTATGCTCGTCAATGTTCTCCCTTATTCCACTAAGCTTAATTGAATCTATTAACCCTTCCTCGGTTGCTGTTGCTATATCATGCAATCTTTTATTTATTTTCTCATCATATTTGCTATAATAGAATAGAATCAAATGAAACGCTGATAAAATAGTAAAAAAAGAGTCAAAGTATCTTTTTACATTATACATCGTTTGAGATTTTAAAGAGGACAAGAGATCCAGACTGACAGTGCAAAATTTCCCTGCTTCTTTTTTACTCTCAGGTCGATCGCTAGGAGACCCTACCAGATGACCGAGGAGAAATTCACATTCCTGATAGATCAGTGGCCTAAAATATATTGCCAGCAGTCGATAATTACCTAGGAAGAAGACCCCAGAAAGGAAACTCCCCGAGCGGTTCGGTCGTCGACGCCATCTTTGTTGTTGTGGCGAACGAACGTAAAGATTTTGTATAATGGTCGCTTTTCCTCCCTGTACGTGCTTGTTTTTGGACTATTCTACAAATTATGTTAGAGATCCATATTCTCATAATACGGTGCACATTTCTGTCGCTAGATTGAATGATAAACAATGGAGAAATAAGATGTAGAGTGTAGGTCTACAGACGAAAGGGAATGTAACAAATGTGTCTATTTATGGGATAAACTAACATTCGAGTAAGCTCACAATCCTTATATGAGCACCTTCCTTCCTGACTTGTCAAGAAATGTAATCTCATATAATAATATATTTTAAAATATTACTAATTCGGATTCCATACTGGATCATTTCTATACATTTTACATGGTAATGTTTTAATGAACAATGAATGAATGTAAACGCATAGGATATCACTGAAGGATATTGATATATGTAATAAAATATTTCTGATAAAATGGATATCCTAGGATACAAACATACACATCACACACACACACACACACACACACACACACACACACACACACACACACACACACACACACACACACACACACACACACACACACGCACGCACGCACGCGCACACATACACACACACACACACACAAACACGCATACACATATATAAATGCCTGTATACATATATATGTATATAAATATATATAGATATATATATATACATATACATATACATATATATGTATACAGGCATTTATATATGTGTGTGTGTGCATGTGTGTTTGTATACATATATATACATAAACACACATACACACACACACATTTAAATAAATATATATATATATATATATATATATATATATATATATATATATATATACATACATATATATACATATGTATATATGTATATATATATGTTTATATAAGTATATATAAATTTATATGAATATGTGCGTGTGTATACAGACATGCCTACACACACACACACACACATATAAATGCCTGTATGTATATATATGTGTGTGTGTGTTCACACACACACACATACACACACACACACACACACACACACACATATATATATATATATATATATATATATATATATATATATATATATATATATAGAGAGAGAGAGAGAGAGAGAGAGAGAGAGAGAGAGAGAGAGATTTGATTTGATTTGATTTGATTTGATATAGTTTATTTGCAGAACAATTCACATGC
>NW_028234414.1:7163893-7173893 GCF_977035675.1 Penaeus japonicus
GTGACTATTTCAAATAATATTTCTCGCGAAGCTCTTTGATTCTACTTCTAGTCGGTTTGTTCCGTTGGTGGATTATCATTAAAGCCATCATAGACTCGTTTCGGTCTCATTGTTTTTCGGAAGTCCGCCCTCTACTGACGCCATTGATAACAAGATTTCTCTCTGATGCATCAAATTTTGTGTTACTGGCTGTAGACGGGAAACGCTATTCGTATTGAAACGGGCACGTCAGTCGTAACAGGGGTTACATGTAAGAGCTATGCGGGCAGGAAAAAACGATGAATCAGAATAAGGCGTCAGAATCATATGGAATATTCACGCTGTCGGCAGAAAAGTATACATTGTTTTGAAAAGTGCTCCGTAGTGACTAGCTGACGCCTCTATAGAAATTACCCCTCCTAGATACCTTTGTGCACACTTCTAAAGGGACACAGAGTTACATACTCACGGAAACAAATATCGCTGGGTTTCACAAGCGTTAAGAATGGAATCTTACAGCAAAACTAAAGGTGCTCTGGAGTCCAGACTAGGCCGTAATAGTGCATATGCGAGATGTAAGACGGAGGAGATTCTTATACAAATATCAACCGTAGGAGCAAAAGGAGTTCTGGAAAAAACACAATTTTCTGAAAAGGGTGATATACCAATATAGTTGTTTTTGATGTCCCAAAGGACAATCGAAACCAAAGAAATTATAGAAATTAATGAGAAAAATATAAATGCTGAACATGTTATGATGAACGGAATGATTGCACAGAGAATGATAATTTCGTACGAGGCAACCAAAATCCATATTGTCGAAGGTATGCTTGCTTGCTTGTTGGATTTATTGGCTATCAACCAGCGGCACAGGCCAAGGTTATTAAGCCAATGATTCCATTTTATTTTATCAATCTAAAGAAGGTCATAAAGTTTTGTCTCCTTTAAAAAAGTGATTACTTTACTAATTATTTTTTCATTATCTGATAGTAAATTGTTTATATTACATTCAATATTTTTAATTTGTAAAAAGTTTTTTATTTTTTGTCTTGGTATATTATATACTGGACATGATATTAAAAAGTGTGGTATTGTAAATGGTCTGTTGCATTGACCACACTGTGGAGGGAAATTTTTATTCATGTAGGGAGTAAGGTGGGTATGTCTTGTGGCGTTGACCCGAAGCCGAGCCAATACCACCTCCTCCCTTCTATTCTTCCTGTGGGCTGTGTCCCACATTTCTATTTCTGTTTTGAATTTTCTGATTGTGAGGTCGGTCCACTCACTCTGCCACAGGAGATGGATTTTTGCTTTTATAAAAGAGACAAAACACCTGAGATCTGTGCGGATAATACCAGGCTCCAGATCGCCAGTCGACCCGGCTAGTTTGTCAGCCTGTTCATTACCATGGATACCCGAGTGTCCAGGTACCCATATCAGTTTGATTGATTTATTGGCACTATGCATTTTACGAATGATATTACCCTGTATTTCATTATAGGTGGTTTCTAGTGATTTAATGGCTTTAATTGAACTTAACGAGTCTGAAAAAATGACTATTCTATCGTGGGTCGTCGATAGGGCAAAATCTAAAGCTTTATCTATTGCAAAAAGTTCGGCAAGAAAGATCGATGTATGATTCGGCAATCGAAATCTCAACTGACATTCAGTCGACCATACACCCGCTCCCACACACTCGTCTGTCTTGGACCCGTCGGTATATAAATGAAAAAAGGAAAGATGTTTAATTAGGATCTCTCTGAACCTCTGGCGTACCTCCACCTCCGACACCGTGGCTTTGGCTGATGGTAGCCAGTCTACAACAGTAGAAAAATTGGGTGTCTCCCACGGTGCTATATTTGATTGAACCAGGGTATCGATGGTAGAGAGATCTATACCGACTTTTTCTGTGAGGTCATGGAGTCTATTGCCCAGCGGCTTCCCGCCGCCCCGCCGGCGCAAAACATCCCTGTTGGGATGTTGGGGCTGCCTGGCTACCTTCGCGGCATAGGTCAGCGCAAGCTGGCCGCGTCTAAGACGGAGGGGAGGTACTCCCGACTCTACCTCTAGGCGCTCGGTGCGAGTGCACTTAAGGGCTCCAAGACAGACGCGTAAACACGCATTCTGCACAACATTCAAACCTTTCAGAGTTGAGCTCGTTGCCGAGCCATACACGATTGACCCATAATCTACTTTAGATCTAATCAGGGATTTATATAACATCAGTAAAGACTTTCTATCAGCTCCCCATTTGTGTCCAGAAATGCACTTTAATAAATTGAGTGCTTTTTGACATTTATTCTTTAACTGACCAATGTGGTCTTTCCAATTTAATCTACTATCAAAGAGTAGTCCAAGAAATCTAGCTGAATTTTGAATAGGTATTGGATGGTTGTCTAGAGTTAGCCTGATGTTGGGCTTTCTCCTATGTGTAAAAACCACGCCAATACTCTTTTTAATGGAAAACTTAACACCCCCACGGAGGCCCCAGTTATGAATCATATCCAGTGCCAATTGGATCTGATTTGCCGAGAACTCTGCATTATTGCTGGAGTGCCATAATGCACAATCATCGGCGTACAGTGAGTATTTAAGATTCCGAGGAGGAGATGGTAAAATGTCATTTATTACACATAAAAATAATGTGGGAGACAAGACACTTCCTTGTGGGACCCCGTTTGCCTGGACAAAAATGTCCGAGAAAGTGACGTTGTCAGAAAATAATTTGACAGAAAACGTTCTGTCAGAAATGAAATTTTGGATAAAACAAGGCAAGTTTCCACGTAATCCGAAAGCATAAAGTTTTCTGAGTAGGCCATGTCGCCAAGTCATGTCGTAGGCTTTTTCTATGTCTAAAAATACTGATATCAAAAAATGCTTTTTGGCAAATGCCTCATGAATATGACTTTCCAGTTTTACTAGCTGATCGAGAGTTTGGCGTCCCTTTCGGAAGCCGCACTGCTCGTCAACTAGTAAATTTCTGGTATTTAAAAAATGCAATAGCCTACTATTAACAATTCTTTCCATGACCTTGCATAAGCAACTTGTCAACGCAATTGGGCGGTAAGAGATGGCGGATCTGGGATTTCCCCCTCCTTTCAATATGGGAATGATGTGGGCGAAGTGCCATGAATTTGGAAAAGTCTGGCTTTTCCAAATATCATTGTACACTTCTAGCAACTTAATCATGTCATCATGATTAAGATGCTTTATCATCTCATATCGAATCTCATCGGGGCCTGGGATGTTCCTCTACAGGCTTCTAGGGCTCGGACAAGCTCATTCATAGTTAGATCTTTATTGTAATCAAAAATATCTCCTGTGGCAAAGTGAATTGGTTGCAGCTCGGCTGCTTCCTTGGTGGTCAGGAATGCAGGGTTGTAGTTTTCCGAGCTGCTTGTATAAGAGAACTGCCTGGCGATTGTGTTAGCAATGTCTCTAGGTGAATCATAATTTCTTCCCTCATGAATGATGTTTCTTATTTTTGTTGATGTTCTTTTTCTATTAATTCTATTGACTGTGGACCAAACCTCTGATAACTTGGTGTTACTATTTATTGTAGAGACAAAGCTTCGCCAGGAGTCTCTTTTGGCTTGTCTAATTGTTCTACGAGCCCTAGCTCTCGCTTGTTTGTAATTGCGAAAGTTCTCGTTGGTAATATTATTATGGAAAAGCCTGTAGGCCCTATTTCGTTCACATAGCGCCCTGCGGCAATCTGGTGTCCACCATGGAACTCTATGCTTAACGCTATCTGTCGAAGTCTTAGGTATGGTTGCCATTGCTGCATTTATAATACAATTTTGAACATTGTTTACTTTATCATCAATGGTTTCTCCAACAACTTCGAGCTTGACGCTCCTTGTGAAGGCGACCCAATCTGCTCTTTTTACGTTAAATTTGGGTGCTGAAGGCGTCCTCGTGGTGTCGCATGAATATTGAATACAAATAGGAAGGTGATCGCTTCCCAACGAGTCGTCAATGGTGTGCCACAGGCACTTGGCTGCTAGTGTTGAGGAAACCAGTGATAGGTCAATAAAGCTCAAATTACCGGTATTATCGTCTATTCGCGTTGGACTACCATCATTTAGAAGAACCAGATCAGAGTCGTTGATCAACTTAACTACTTGCTCACCTCTACCATTCACCCGTGGGAACCCCATGATGTATGACGAGCATTGAAATCTCCTAGAATTAATTTATTGTTTGGCAGACTGTCCTGAATAGCAAAAAGCTCATCATAGATTAACCTTTTATCAGGTGGACAGTAAGCTGAGCATATAGTCAGATACGTGTTATTGAATTTTACTTTGCATGCGACGTGTTCCAAAGTAGAATTAATCGTCACTTCAATGAAAGGGAGATTCTGGTGGATGTACATGGCGACTCCGCCTCCACCCCTTCCCTCTCGGTCTTTTCTACAAAGATGGTAGTTTCTTAGCGATACGACCTCGTCAGAGACTTGGTCGTTTAAATGGCTTTCTTGTAGTACGATAATATCGGGAGCATAGGACGAGGCTAATAATCTAAGAGAGTTTACTTTTGATCTAAGACTTCGACAGTTCCATTGTATGATGGTATACGCGTGGATTACGTTTTATGGGGTTTGGAAGTGCCTTGTCCGGTGGTTTTTATTTTCTTTTTTTGGGAGGGAGGTGCCTCCTCCTCTCCCTCGCTTCCCGAGGGCCTCTCTCGGGAATTTTTGGAGACAGTAGTCTCCATGGCCTGCTCCCCTCCACCAGAGAGACGCCCGGCGGAGGATGATCTGCTCTTACGAGCAGAACTACCACCAGACGAAGTTCTAGTGGGGGTCGCCTGTACGAGAAGGTGCGATCCGGATTGTGATTTGGTATCGACCTCCTTAAGATGCTGTTTTTGCTGGGTTGATTCAGCAATTTCTTTAATTGTCTTATTCAATTCTTTAATCTGATTCATTAAGTCCTTTACCGTTTCTTTCAATTCTGCAATTTCCTGGTCCTTAACTGCGAGCTGCTGATTAACACTGCTTGCACTGGAAACAGTGTTAGTTACTGCTGAGGCGTAAGAAGTATTGGGTTTGCTTGTCAAACCTTCCACTTTCTTCTTGGCCTCACGGTAGCTAACATCGTGTTCTCTCATGTATGCTAATGTCTCAGTCTCCTTCTTCAGGCTACTGCAATCAGCAGAGCCTGACTGATGGGGACCTCCACAGTTAGCACACTTGAGTGTCTTTTCCGTGCATTCAGTGGTATCGTGATCTCCAGTACATTTACCGCAAGTGAATTTGTTAGTATCCTTATCATTGCATCTTAATGAGGTGTGTCCAAATTTTTGGCATCTATTACACCGCATTGGCTTTTGAATGTAAGGTCGTACTTGAACAATCTCATATCCGATTTTGACAGTACTTGGAATTTTATTTGAAGCAAAGGTCAAGAAACACAATCCGGTCTTTGTTCGCGCATTCCCATCTTTCTTGGTCATGCAATTTACGTCCACAACGTTTTGGTCATTCATGGCATCAAGAATTTCGCTTTCTTCCATTGTCCTCAAATCCCTGTGAAAGATTACTCCCTTACAGGTATTTGGGCCAACAGGAATAGTTACTTTTACTGTAATGTCATGAATCTGCGTCAGCTTAAGTAAATCGTTAACCTGAGACTTAAATTGCACTTTCACAAGGAGGCTACCATCTCGCAACTTTCGGACAAAATCAAAACTGCCTCCCACTTGACCATCAAGGACCTTCTTAATGATAAAGGGGTTGACATTCTGCAAGGATTGATTTTCTTTCATGCAACGGATGTTCACGCACCTTGCGTTCTGGGGAGGGATATTAATGTGTCGTCTAGGTCGGTCATTGGTCGGGGTTCCATTACTGGTCAAAGTGGTCTTAGAGAGGGTCTGAGTCGCCCCTCCTCCTTGGGGAGGAGGAAGGGTAGCCGGGGAGTCAATCATACTGGGTGTCGGACCAGGTCCGAACCCTGGGCCAAAGCCCGTTGTCCTGAGGGGACTACCTTTTCCCTTAACTTTTGGATCAACCTAATCCCAATAGCTAAGAGAGGATAAAATAAAACAAGTCTTACAGTTAATCGTCCTCACCCCCCCTTAGTGGAAGCCTGGTTGCGTTCTCCAGTACCAACTAAGGGATCGGAGTTGTGTGTAAGACACCTTCCAACCGCCGAACCTGCCTAGTGCGAGGGACGGTAAGTTGGTGCCCACCCCCCAAGCGAATACAGGAGCTCACAAGGAGACTCCCGTAGGCTCAGGAAAGTCACACAGAAGAATAGAAAAAATTCAGGGAGAGAGAAAAGTTGCGCCCAAAGGACGCCCCAGACTACTGGGCCTCCCTACCCAGGGGTCAGCCCGTAAGGGCTACCCTGTGGTAGAAGAGAGCTGCGGGTCTGGGGTGGGGGCTGACTACTCCTACTTGTAGTCTCGTGTCACCTTCAAAATAAAGCACTGAAGGTGCAGGCAAAGCAGAAAAAGCTGTAAGTACAGTACTTTACTTTAATTTTTTACTTTAACGAACAAAGAAACAATAAAATCTAGCGAGACTAGAAGCCCTGAGACAGGGTAGTTCAAGTGGCACCAGATTGTAGCTTATTGCTTCTGTGTTTTTATTTAGTGTGAGGCATAAAGAGTCTCATACACGAGTGTCGAAGGTATAGCTCCCTCCTAGCCTTAATTTTGAGGCTGAGTTCCAAGGACTAACTAGGAGGACATGTTGTCCCTTCAGTGCCAGAAGTAGCACCATCTACAGCACAGGCTCATAATTCAACTCTAGAACCAGTTACAACCGCAGAACCAGCACCAGCTGCAGTAACATCAACTGCATCTACAGCTCTAAGAGCAACAATTTGCAACGGCATATTGCACTGCACCTTCACTTTCAAGAAAGGATGTTTACACTCCACCTTGGTCAACACCAATTTCTGCAATTTGTAGTGACAGGTGATAGCCCGAAATGACTACGTGTATTAATGATATGAATATTGATTTTGTTTTATGTGATTGATGATGTTTACGTCCGACTAAATAGGTGATATGTATTAGGTAAGCACTTAAGTGCAGCCCTTCGGGCATGTATACAGTTTATGTTTGACCGTGACCCTCTTAATTCACTTAAGTTCAACTACTTCGGGTAGATGTTGTCATCTTTCCCTGGAATTTTGCAAGGTATGTACATTGTTCTGCTAATAAACTTTTCAATCATTCAATCAATCCATAGTGACTGCAGTTGCCAGAAATGGTGTTCTACGCGTGAATACGCTCACTGAGGTTGTTTGAAAGTACGACTTCGTGCCGTCCACGACGCTCTGAAACGCCCGTTTCAGAGCATCGTGGGTTACGCAATCATGGTAACTGTGCAGAAGTATAGCTCATGTGTAAATGCGATTACATGATTGGTCCAGGACTTGTATTTGCCTGCCAGTCATGTTTATGACAATGTTAATGTGTAGTGATGTGCTTCGCCCCAGCCATCCCTCCAGGAAAGAATGCACGAGTTCCCCCTTTATCGCCACGAGGGGGAGGAAGCGCCAAGAGATGGCGTTGCCCAGAGGGCGTAGGGTATTTCAATAATTGCAACTTTTGAAATGACATTGTGTCTGTACATAAATAGGCTCCATATATCATAAATATGAAATGTGAAAAAAAATCTGCTTGATCTGATGACGTTTAGGGGTTGCACTTTTCAATTTAATATATTACACATTTCCGCGGAATTGGGGCCGCGCAGGGGGACGAGGTCCACGCACTTCGAACTTCCTCGCTAATGTTAAGTGATTATAGTTCCCTTCCGAATCACAATCATATTTGTGTCTTTAAGTACATCAAGTTCCTCGCTGACCTTGGGAACCTAAATATTGCATGCAACAGATTTCTCACAGACCTTAAGCACTTAAATACCGCATATAGGAAGTTCCTCGATGACCTTAGGTTGGAAGTCTTTCAATACTTCTAGTTCCTCACTGACCTTAATGGCCTGTAAAGTAATGCCGTGTTTCTTCAATAAGCATATAAATGTTAGTTAATTAATAACATTATTATACATTCAAACAAGCTTCTGTTGTGTTGCTACTTGTTTGTGATATATTGACACGATATAATTCGCTGAAAGTAATGCCGTGTTTCTTCAATAAGCATATAAATGTTAGTTAATTAATAACATTATTATACATTCAAACAAGCTTCTGTTGTGTTGCTACTTGTTTGTGATATATTGACACGATATAATTCGCTGAAAGTAATGCCGTGTTTCTTCAATAAGCATATAAATGTTAGTTAATTAATAACATTATTATACACTCAAACAAGCTTCTGTTGTGTTGCTACTTGTTTGTGATATATTGGCACGATATAATTCGCTGAAAGTGTTTGATTGAAATCCAAACGTTTCTGGACGACAAATTGCTTCGAAACTTGTGACTAAATTGAAGAATTATATCAGAAATTTGGACTGAAGACTATTACTAAACTAAATGCCATCACAAAATTACTTAAAGAAAGTGTATTATTATACACGTGAGATGAGTTTGAAAGCTTCGTTTATTGTTACTGAAATCGTATCTTTTAAAGGCAAAAGACAACCGAGAGAAGTGCTACAAGAGGACACCGAGTGGTATGAAGCAAAATTAAATGGTAGTGCTGGATCCCCTGGTTCTGTTGACCATAAAGCCTACTAAAAGGAAGGAATACAGAAATAAGAGGAAATGTAGTCTGGCAAATAAAATGACTGAGTGAGATCCAGGAATATGTGAAAACGATACAGATGATGAACATGACAACGGAAACCTAATCTTCCTCAACCTTAGAAGATTTATCCACTCCTGATGACTGTCAGGAAGGAGACGGAAATACACCACGGAAATAATGCAACAAATTTTATTGGACTCCTGTCGTGGAAACTGCATTGCGGTGGAACGTCTCCAGTGAAGTTGTACTAGAGATATTGATGTTTTTTTTCTCAAGTAGGAGATCTTGACAGCAGATTGATTCCTTCAGATACTACCATTTTCCGCAAGAAAAGGTAGGCAACCACTAGTAAAAGAGATGACACTCTAGCTTAATTGAAGATAACCAATATGAATAAAAACAATGTCATAACCTCAGGGAATTAACAGAAGTGATTGATATTTTGAGGATATAAATGATGAGGTCCTTTTTAAGTGGCCAATTGACTTTAATGCTATTGACGGGTAACCGTGAACTACTGGACAGACATGCAAAATTATTTTGTCTTGAGTCCTTAAACGAATTTTAAAAACATGATATTCCCTAGGATATTTGTGCCAGTTGGTGTTAAGTTATATGTGTACATCTTTGCATGTTTGTATATCACTTGATGTTGTACTTGATAAATTATAAAGTATTGAAAATGCTGATTTGCCATCCAAGACAAAAGTTGGCTTGAAAGACAATCTGATTAGATGCTTGAGGACATTGCAAAAGAACCCTACTGATATCAAAGGTATCTTCGAGTTCTCCAAGATCCATTTCTTTTGCTGGCGAAAAGCTGTCATTAGTACCGAGCCGACAATATTTCAGACAGCATTTGGGGCATCTCAAATGTGTTCAGAAGTAGGGATCAGATTAGGGTTTGACAAATCCTACTTTGCATCCATCAGTAGATATCTGCATAACACAGATGTCATTTTCATGCCACTCTCTCACGATGCTGACTGCATGCACGAGGTATTTGGTATGCTGAAAATGGAATTGGAAAAAGGTGGATTTACAAACCAGACAAACTGAAGGATCGAATTTGGTACAATTCCTATGAAAAGTTATGCAACCTCAGCACAGAAAAGTTTGTGAATGTCCCAGGTTTTTTCGGAAAGAGTGTTTAGTTCTCCTTTGTTCCATTATATATGGGATATCAAATACACGGTAATTGCGGATAGGGGAATATAGTATATGTGAGAAGTTGTTGCATATTATAGATATTGCCAATAAAAGAGATACGTTTCTAATTTGTAATATCCTTTCACCATGTGTAATATTATGCTTAATTGTAGAAAAAAATAATCTTAAAAACTAGAAT
>NW_028234414.1:7188893-7191393 GCF_977035675.1 Penaeus japonicus
TTCATGAGATTAAAGTGAATGAACCAACAACTCAGTTAACATGCTTTTCAGGTGATAGAAATACAAGTACACCAATATCAAAATTTGATAAAAGCACCATTACACAGAGAGGTGAGGTGTCTCTATTACCTGATCCCTTTAAGAAATTCAAAGATGTAAGTGATATCTGGGAATCAAGTCCACCAAGAAATTTGTCGTGTTTAAACCAACTTAATAACAACATTCAAACAGCAAGTGATAGCACAACTGACTTTGATAGTTTGAACATTAGCCAGAATCAGAATGACTCTGGTATATATTTAGATCTAGACCAGAAGGAGGTACAGGGTGCATTTTCAGCACAGACTATGAACAGTATCTGGGGTGCACCTGGAAATACCAGTATACAAGGATATGATATATCAACAACAGATATCCACTCTCAAGGATATAGTAAGAACAATGTAACAGCATGGGACCAATTCCTCAGTGGTCAGCCAATGTCAAACACTCAAGATAATCTGAGAAATGATGATCATTTCTCAAATTTATCAAATGGAAGTAGAGTTCAGGATATTCAGTCCAGTTACAGTAACTTTCCGTCACCATCCAGCACTTATTTTCCAGTATCCAGACCTCAAAATACATTTCAGGGATCAGAACCAATATTCTCCCCTGGAAATCAGAGACCAGGTTTGTGTTCTGGGTTGATAATGGTATGAAAATTTTTTTTTTTTATTATATAAACTGTTAGAAAGAGAATAAGTTTTTTTTATAGATTTATATAATTTACAATAGTCTGTAGCTATAAATGTATAGTTTGAAAATCTGGTGACTTCATACATGGCAGTGGCAAAATAAATAAGCATGATGAACACAAAACACCTCCTCAGTTTCTGTTTGTTCCTATACTATTTTATAAACTTTATGGAGGTAATTTCCCAAAAAACATTGCATAATGTTTCATTTATATTAGTTAAATATAGCATCTTTTAACTATATTTCTAAATAAAATTTACCTACAGAAAAAAAAAAATTGGTTGCTCTTATGGAGGAATTGTCTATGAATGAAGCATTCAATTATGACAAGGAAAAAGCAGGATCAGGGTCATCCCAGCAATTTATTGCAGAAGCCTGTGGTCTGTAGCCTCAATCAAGGGTTGCGTGTTTTGCAAAAACAACAATTATCATTCTACTTTTTATAGGTCACATTCATTAAAGGTAAATGATATTTCCTATTTAACATATGATATACAGAAATATCGGTATATTGTATATACATGTGTATATAGATATTATTTGAGGTAAGAGAGCGAGAGAGAGGCAGATGGTCTTTATAATTATATAGAGATTCAAAGTTTAATGGGTATAATGATTATATTATTATTTTAGGATGATCGTGGGCATTGCCAGTGTCCTGTGCTGAGAGTGTATGTTTGCCCTCTGTGCAATGCAACAGGGGATTCAGCTCATACCCTCAAGTATTGCCCAAGAAATATTATAACGCATGGAGACCCCATATTAGCGGGTCTTCCTCCAGGGATAGTTACCAATTGGAGAAAGATAGCAGGTCAAATGATGTCAAGACACAGGAACAATCAGTAAAAAGTCAATGATGTATGTGACATTATATTATTTTGCACTATATAAGGATAACCTTATATGGATATTTTATATTAGATGGTAATCATGGAAAGTATTTTTGTTTAGAGATTGTGTTACTATTTTTTTTTCTTTTCTTTTTATTTTAATTTCCATTTCTACAAAATGTAGTTTTCATCATTCATGAAATAATTTACATGCACATCTCTTGTAAATTTCATTATTATCATATGTTGTAATATATATCCACAATTTGTTTACATAAATGCATTTCCCTTACTCCATATATCTTAAAACTTCAGACTTATCGTATATTTTAAGGTGAACTAAATTGATACAGGTGATCATATTATAGAAATTACTTGAGATAAATTTATTTTCCATTGAAGGAATTTTTTATATGGATTGCAAAGATTATAAGGATTTATGTCAAAGTAAGAGTTTGATATTTTTTGAGTAACCTAATTATATTATCTTTTGTAGATTTATAGTGTGGCTACTCTTTTACAGTTTTTATATTAGGTGTTTTTTAGCTATCACCAGAGTTTATTCAGAATGTAGTAATAGGGAGTGGAATAGTATTTTTAATAGGGATTCTTTATTTTACCAAGTTTTTTTTTTTTATCATGAAACTATTATTTGCCTGTGTGCGGAGGGCATGTGTACAAGTGTATATATGAGATATCAATAAAAAACTGATTTATTGGT
Source organism: Penaeus japonicus (assembly GCF_977035675.1). Classification (NCBI taxonomy): domain Eukaryota; kingdom Metazoa; phylum Arthropoda; class Malacostraca; order Decapoda; family Penaeidae; genus Penaeus; species Penaeus japonicus. Next base: position 7,191,183 of record NW_028234414.1, read on the forward strand.
AAAATATGTTGGAATTAAGGAAGACTTATGTTGTGTCTGATTAATGACAGGAGATGCATAGGATTTTTGTTAAGGACTTGGTACTTTTTATGCCTAGAAGGTCATGTTGTTGGTTTTGCCTCTTGTTGTAAATAACATGTTTTTTGATTCAGTTCTCTCTCTCTCTCTTCTCTCTCTCTTTTTCTCTGTCTCTCTCCCTCCCTTTTCTCTG
>NW_028234414.1:7198893-7201393 GCF_977035675.1 Penaeus japonicus
TTGACTCGCGCTGACTTGACGAGACTAGACTCGCTTGGTGGAAACGCAGTCTAAATCTTTCCAGGACAATCTGTAAAACTATGGAATGAAAATGCTTGCCTGAGTCTAGCCACGCCTGCTCGGCAATGTCCTGTGTAGGAACTCTATTTCTTTCCACATACAAACTGACATACGCTCATACACATACGTAACATACACTTTACACGTCTTCTACTGTCTCGCTTATACACGGGTGTTGATCCCTTATCAGCTGGTGGCAGCCTACCCCTACACAGGACTTCAGGATTCACGTTACCACAGATTTAATCGGGGATTTGCTTTGGGGCAAGGGGAATCATCTCGATGAATCACTACAAATGTACTCTTTCAGTCTACCAGTAGCAACAATGACAAATACAAGTTTTGGCGGGAATTTACTCAACTGTACTGAGGTTTCCCACCACTGTGCGAGATGAAAAGTAATGGCAATATAAACAAAGATATGACCTGGAAATATGGTCATAATGCCTTTCGCTTTTAGATATAGCATCTCTCGACTCGGCATCTGCCCTCCGTAAGTGGCATACCAATCTTCTCCATACATAGAAATTTCTTGCAGTCTGGCTTCAGAAGAGAATACTAGCTTCTGTACAAGGGCCGCTTATATGATTTTTTTTTTTAAATCTTAAATCACTCCATCATTTGCGCTTTCCCCTTATCTTTCCTATGTGGATTCATGTTATGCAGGGCAAAAATAATGGCAATACGTTTGATCTCCCGCCTCACCTTTACTGGATGAATTATACACAATAACTGACGACTACATAATCCCATTCCTAATGCATGTCCAAAACCAAAGATTATACTGTCATGACTGACAGTGTTTGAAAGGTCTTTAGAGAATGCACAATTGTAAAAACAACTTGTTTTGGCATCATCAGTATCATTTTAGGTTTTCATTGTTTCAAGAAACCTCCTGTATCCCGCTATTTAAACTGTCTTAATTCGTAATTTGGAAATATTTGTAAATCTGCTTTAAAAATTAACGAAAGCCACAAAACAGACAAATCCTAAAAACAATAAAGATATGACAGCTACATCTATTGGCAAATCACTTCAGACAAAACAATGATATGGGCATTTCAGATGTTTTGCCTCCCAAAATTACATCCCTCTATATTTCGGTGTTTAGTTTTCCTGAAATAGACCAAATAGACTAACCTGATGTCGCACCCGTGTTCATCCGCATGCTAGATGATACCGTACCCTATTTTCATCTTCTCTGTTGCTCATGTGTGATCTTTATTTCTAAGAAAGCTAAATAAACTTGACAAATGTAATGGGATAGCAAATTATGGGTCTTCATAGAGGAATGCTAATTTGGCATTTCAATTTCCCTTAATTTAAAGCAGGAAGTCATTTCATTGTGAGAGAATATAAAGTAGAATCACACCTGAATACCTCATTATTGAGTGGATCCTGGCTGTTGCTAAACAAAGCCAGGTGGAATTGTTGTTACTACCCTTTTGTAGACCCTGATGTATAGCTTGGGCATCAGCTATGATACCGCGTCTATTTTACACACTTTGTTTACAACAAATATAAAGATATACTGCTCCATAAAGGTCAGTGAAGCTACCACAGAGATAGATGTACACATAGTAATTTATATTTATATATTTTATATATTTTTTAGAAATATTCTAAAATCTGATCATACAACTGAAATGACTGACTTAAACCTTTCTCATGGAAACAAATGGTTTCTGGCAAGCTTATGTTTTCATTATTATTGGTCTAAAAATATACCATTTTTTCATTGGTATATATTTAGGATCAAAGTTTTGTATTTATATTTACAATTATTATTTTTTATGTCCATAATGCATGACACTGCTTATCATAGATAGTATACTGATAACACAAATACATTTCCATATTAATATCATCACTTTAAATGACACAATTTCAACTTTATTTTCTAAGTTACAAACATTATCACTTAGCATATAAGTGAAAAAAAGATAAAGGAAAGACAAATCTAGATTGTAAAGGCTTAAAATGGAAAATGACTGCAATACATATCAACAAGTTAGTATTAGTATTAGTATTAAAAAAAAAAAAAAAGAACTTGTCGTATCTTTACCATTCCTTCTAATGGAACTTAATGTGCAAGTTAATAAAGCCAATCAATAAATTAATAAAATAAATTTTATTTTATAGGAAACTCCATACACAGGCCTGTGAATGTCCTTTGTTTTCTAAGATTGTTGTTGGAGATAACTCATATTTTGCAAAGCACCTTAGGTCACCTTTTAGAGGGTGAGATGTTAAGGCAAATCTTCCTGGGTCTCCTATAAGCACTAACTTGTTACTGAAAAAATAAAGCAGAATAAATAAATTTCACATCAACATTACAAACACTTATAACAATGTACCTACCAATAGTAATTATTTTATCATTTATATATTACAGGTCCATTGTAGTATATGCTTCTTTTACAATATTAATTATTCATTA
>NW_028234414.1:7208893-7231393 GCF_977035675.1 Penaeus japonicus
CCTGTGGACCTCCCCTATTCAAGGCACTTGGTGATACTTATGATACGTAATTAGTTCTGTAGATGAAAATGCCGTGACCACGAATGGGAACCAGTCACTACGGCCCCAGTCACTTCGGCCCTAGTCACTACGGCCTCTCTCACCCTCAACCCTAGTCACTGCGGCCCCAGGCACTACGGCCTCCCAAGATGTTAACTTAAATATAAGAACTACAGTGAGAGAGAGAAACCACGTGTCATTTCATGACCAAGGAAAGGAATATAGAATCATAAATGTATATATTACCAAAAGTGCAAGGAAAAGGTAAAATTGCAAGGATGCTCGTTCCATTGGAATCAAGCCATTTGGAGAAAAATCCACGAAATAGGACTGGCTGCACCATACATGATTCATCGCCCAACTAAGGATTTCATAAGGCAGCTCATGGCACTTCCTTTCCTCCCTGAAGAACACATAAAAACAACATTTGAACAGATTGAATTACGAGTGCCTCCTGGACCACTTCAAATTCTAATGGAATGTATTAAAGAAACTTTGATCAATGGATTCTGGGCGCCAAGTGACTGGACTGTATTCGGGCAGAGTATCCGGACTAACAATGACGTAGAGGGATACCACAGAAAGTTGAATGGTATGGCAGGCAGCTCTCATATTCCATTTTATGTTTTAGTGCCATTACTGTACAAAGAAGCAAAAAATGTAACTGTAGAGGTCCGTCTTGTCAAGGATGGTAAACACACACGTCGCCAGCGCCATCAGTTTAGAACAGTCCAAGGCAAAATATTTGCCCTATGGAAACGGTATGAAGACCATGAAATAACCACCAATCACCTCTTAAAAGCATGTTCGAAGTTATGTAAAAATTAATATGATTCCCTTATATGTGTTGTACGATTAGGATTTGTACAGTTTGTATGAACCATATACATTCTGGTTATGTAGCTATTTCTGTGTTAAATATATTTTCTTTTATCAACATGTCTTACTGTAATTATTTCCAATTAATGCAAGCAGGAAAGAATACCAGTTTTCATTAAAAATACTTTCTAATGATGGCCGAAGTGACTAGAGTGGTTGGTCTGAGTCGGCCGAAGTGACTAGGGGTTGGTGCCGTAGTGACTCATGTTGGGGCCGTAGTGGTTGAGGGCCGTAGTGACTGGCATTCACCACGAATAACCTTCACTCTGTGTCATGTCAGAAACTGAGTCTTTGTCTCATAGTCCTCAGGATAGGAAACTAGGACCGATAATGATGCGACCACTCAATAGAGGGCACTCTATCTATAATTCTACTGTGACAATGGGGAATATTATGCCATCTAGCGAGAGAACATAACCGCATGCAGGTAATTAATCACAGTCCACAGCTTGTCGCTAACCGTAAATACGCAAACACAGCCATGTTTGAATTTCAGGGCAAGGATGGTGGCTTTTGCACAAGTTATGTTGCACAAAATGCCCTAAAAAGAGGGGGGCCAGGGGGGGACAAACTCCTTCATTTGCAGTAATTCAAGTATAAATATAATATAATGATTATGCTGCAAAGTACAACCCAATGAAATTTTATAACGAGTACTATAAAATAACAAGTTCCTAGTGGAGGACATCAAGATGGATGACCCTGCACAACTTTGTTCTTGCCACTCAGATCCATAAAGTCTTGGCATGATATTTGTTTGTCTGCAACAGTATGGCTCTTTGATGAAACATTAGTGAAGATAAAGATGGAAATGATGAGTTTTAATTGTCATGTTACTGTATTTGGCACAAACATTTCAGCGACCACAAACCTCCAGCACATTCTATATTCAAGCAAAATAAAACTTTTGTGATTCCTTGTCAAAGCTCTATCTTGGCAATTATATGTAGGGGAGATTTGTTGTTCTTTAATGGACCCTGAAAAATGGGTCCACAGAATATAGTCCTGTTGTAAACTATTTCCAAAATATGATATATTTACACAGGAAACTATTATTGTTTTACTTTATATATTTACATATTAGCATATCTAGGCTACATACAAGTACATTTATATATTAACCCAATCCCGACGTGCCCGGTGAGAAGTTGCAACCCCCTATGCTGGGCCTATGCAATATTGCCTCGGGAATGTCACTGGTGCGTCGCCCCGTCGTCAGGCACTTTGTCGTGTCGCACAGGTGTGACACACCGTCATCAGTGGGTTAGATATAGATAGATATATTATTTATTAATATGTAGTGTATATGTATTTTCATTCCTGTGTTTATTAATGTTGCTTTATTTTTTAGGTAAACGCTCTGGAGCTTTTACCAGAGACAATTCCATCCATTACTCAGCTAGCAGATGGGAAGTTTTTTGCACGCCTGATAAATATTTTGTAAGTTCCATTGGTCCTATTTGTTACATGATTGAATTTAGGCAAAATGTATTGACTGTTGATAAGAACATCACATATAAATTTACTAAGTGTTTAGAAGACACCTGTAGAGCCTTTCTCTTAATCATAGTTACTCTGTGGTGGGAGGCTCACAATCTAAAGTGCAATCTGATAGTGGTGCAGTGTCAAGTGCTTGCCACAGCCTTAACACTGCGTGTATCAGTTACCCTTTGCCATATATATTCTTGCTAGAAAAAGTATAAACTGGTTTCTTATTTAACAATTGCCAGGTATGTCTACAAGATCTTTCATTCTGGAAGGTTTTTAACTGTTGCTAGTATGCCAACTTGTGTAGATGCCTTTATGATTTAAATAAGGTTAATGGTGGATGCCTAGGTGTTTTTGCAACATTTATAAAAAAAATCTAATGTTTAATGTACAAATTTAGATGGGAAACCAGTTGAGAATAATCTTGTACATAATTATGAACTGTACAAAGATGTCAATATTTTCACTTGGGTGGGGTCTAAGTTTATTTTCTCGATTATATTTGTATTTTTACTAACAGAGGTTGTGATGACCTTGGAAAAGTGGAATACAATCACATTCACAAGTAGTTGTAGATTCAAGATAGATGAAAAAAATCAAATGGTATATGTATTTTTATGGATATTTTTTCTTTAATTTTTTTTTCTTACAGAAAAAATCCAGATGTACAGAACTGTGACCTAGTCAGTAATATCCCTACACTTGAAACCATTCTGAAAGGTATTGTATGGCTTAAAATTATGTTCAATATTTATCATAAAATGTATATATTGGGTTACTCATTCTTGTTTATTTAATTCTTCTCTTTATATAACTATAAAATCATTAATATTTGTTATTGTTTTAGAACATTTTGCTGGACCTGACTTAGTTAACTTTGAAGATGTGGCTGGAGGTAATCACATGGAGCTTACCAAGCTCACTCTTCTCCTCATGTACATCATGATATTTATGGATGCCAAATTGAGAAGCAAACTTATCAGTTCCCCAGTGATGGATCAGTCCACGCAAATTAAGGTGAGAAGACCCTTCACAATGGTGTCACTAGCAACAGTGCTTTTTCAGCAGTGTACACTTTTGACTAGTCATTTGTATTCATTGTAAGGGAATTACATGAATTATACAACTAAGTTTACATAAAATTATTTACAGAGTAGGTACAGGATCAATTTAAAATTGAATGTTTTTTGGCAGATTATCTACTTCTGTGAATGCCTTATTTGCACTTGTGAATGCCTTATTTACACTTGCAGCAAATGATCTACTTCTATGAATACATTGTTTGCATTTGTAGCAAATTATCTGCTTCTTTGAATGCATTATTTACACTTGTATAAATTATCTACTTTTGTGAAGTCATTTTTACACGATAAAATTATTTTTTTCACTACCTAAATTGACATTTCTTTCCATTTATATTTTGTTATTGTTCTTCTCCCTTACTTTCTCCTTTTTATTCAGTTGCTCAGTCAATGAAATAATAGCTTAATAGTTTACTCACACACACACAAATATATATGTACACATATATATGCACACACACACATTATATATATGTATATATATATGTATATATGTATATATATGCATATATATATATGTATATATATATATATATATGTATATATATATATATATATGCATGCACACATATATCATCATCATCATCAGCCTGTATCAATCCACTGTAGGACGTAGGCCTCTCTCAATCTTTTCCAGTCAGTCCGGTCTTGTGTCCTCCGATTCCAGTATACTCCTGTGAATTTGCTATTTCATCCTGCCATCTAGTCATTGGTCTTGCTCTGGGTCTCTTTGTGTTGTGTATTACCCATTCTGTTGTTTTCTTTGTCCACCTGTTGTCCTATATATATATATATATATATATATATATATATATATATATATATATATATATATATATATATATTTATATATATAATATATATACACACACACATATGCACACATGTATATATGTGTATGTGTATATATACATATAAATATTTTTTTCTCTTGCAGTTCAAATACCTCATAGAGTCGATCCAGAGGCGAGGATCGGGGATGAGTGCTAAATTCCTTAACATTCTCTGTACAGAAAGACTTGGTAAGTAGAACGTTCTTTCCTGAGGAATGATAATAATTTTGTAATCTTGCTTTCAAATTTAAAGAAATAAAAATGCAAGCTTCTCATGATAAATTGTTTCCTTTTCAACAGATGGCAAAGTGTCTGCACGATGCCAGACTCCAGTTTCAAATAGTGCTCCATGGGGCTCTCCAAATATTTATTCCAGCTCCCCAAAAGCAGCACCAACATCTCCATTACGAGACTTAGTACAGGTAGACAGAAAAGATCATGATGATTTTCCTGTTCTGTGATATTCATTTAAAATGTATAGAAATTCTTTGCACTTTGAATTTGACGAAATGTAATTTGATGTGTGCATAGCTATACAGAGATTAACCCACTGACACTGGGAACTTGCACTATCTACTATGGTCTCGTGTTATTATCATTATTATTTTTTTCTCTAAGTACATAATCACCAAGGGGTCAATTATTAAACCTACCTGATCTTACCATGGTTGAAGTGTAATAGGAAGAATTGATTGCTGTTATATATTTTTTTAAGATACTTAGGTCATACATATATCATAGCTGTAAATTTACTCATTCCTATCACCCTCAGAGTCCACCATTCCGCATGCAAAAACTCTTAAATGGCAAAACCAAAGAAGTGAAGCAATTACAACAACAGATCCATAGTTTGGAAAATGAGAAACAAGAGTCAGAGGTGAACATAGTCTTGTTGCACAAAAAGATAGCGAAGCTAAGTAAGTACTTCCATGTTTATATTTTTATAATCTAATAATGAAAAAAAAATACATTGGGCAGTAATTTATAGACTGACAAGCAAAATTGGAATCCAAGGGGAAAAGCATTGTTTACATTTATATGTATACTGTATTTAGGGAATGAGGTCTAGCCATTAATAGTGCACAAGTCTTCATTCTAACATTTTGATATAACAGCCAGTGACCTTGAAAAGTGTCAGTCTGAAGTTAGAGACGAGAAGCAGTACAGAGATGAATTGGAAGCAAAGCTGATGGCAGGAGAGGACCTTGTGCAGCAACAGGTATAGTAATTTATGGATTTAAAGTCTCAGTCCAGGGAGACTACTTTGCTGAAAGTTTCCTGTATTAAATTGTGAATTTCAAAATGATTAGTTGTCATGAGCAAATAATCAATTGAATGTTACTTACATTTACACTGTTGCTAAGCTAAACAGGGGTGCCATTATTATGATCATACTTTGGAATCAACTTTATGCATCTTATTTTATTGATTTAAACAATAAATCATATGACCTTGCATTGTCATTTTTTTCTTGATGATATTTCAGATGCATAGGTTAGCCAAAGAATCTGAACTTCTGAGAACAGAAAATGCATCTTTACATAAGACAGTAAATAAATTATTGGAGTCAAATGATGAATTATCCACCAAGGTAAGTAGTATAGACTACTAGACTTACTTCATGAAATAGATCTGACATATTAATCCAGTGAACTAAGAGAGAATATTTGTATCAGTACATATATTTTTGTTCTTGCAGAAAGAATCCTTACACAGAAGATACACACTTGTCACAGCAGAAAGAGATCGATTGGAGGAGGAGATATCAACACTTTCAAGAGCAGGATTGGAAAATCAAAGCATAATAGAATCCCAATCAACTCTCCTGATAGAGCTGAGAGTAAGGATTATCTCCTATGATTTAGTCTCATTTTTTTTTTATTAAGTGAATATATGATTCCTTATGGAACTGCAAGTAATCTATAATACAAAATTGTTTGGTACTCATAGGGTCAACTTGAAGAATTACAACAATGTCTCCTGGAGAATAACAGACCAGCTAATCGCACCATTGAAGAATCTTTTGAGGGTGGATCCCCAATGAACTTCTATGATGCTGCTTCCCCAGCAAATGGAAGTAAGTTGTTTTGCTGAATGGATCTGGAAGTGACAGGAAAGGCTAGTAAATGCTATAAAGTGAATTTATGTTTGCCATCATTCTAGTCATTATGAAATATTAATGTTTTAAGGCACCTTACTGAAATTCTTGATTCCTTCAAGGTGGATCTGGGGGCAATGTGTCTGGAGAGAACATGGCTGAAGCTATTGTAGATAAGATCTTGGGTGAGACTCAAGAGCAGTTAACCAAACTTCAGTCTCAGTATGCTGTTCTGAAGGAAAAATTAGGAGAAACTACCTACAGTAGAGATCAACTCCTTGCCCAGGTAAGCTGCAAAATGTAAATAGAACTATAAATAAATGGAGTGTGTGTATGTGTGTGTGTATGTGTTTGTGTGTCTGTGTGTATGTGTGTGTGTGTGTGTGTATGTATGTATGTGTGTGTGTGTGTGTGTGTGTATATGTGTGTGTGTGTAGGGGGGGTTATGTTGTGGGTGTGGGTGTTTGTTTTTCATTGTCTTTTTGGGAAGGGATAGTATATTTTTGTCACTTCTGCTTCCAAGGCATTTCATAGGTTTTATGTAATTTAAATGCCAACATAACATATACATGCATATATATATATAATATATATATATATATATGTAATGTTGTATGTATCTAGATATTTGCATATAATGTTCTGTATTTCAGGTTGAAGCTCTCACAGCTGAAAATGATGCTATAAATGTTGAACTTGGACAAGTCAAGGGAAATTATTCTCAGTTGATGGTTCAACATTCAGAACTTCAAGAGCAAAATACAATAACTTCTAATCAACTGCAAGAAATTCATTCTAAGTGTTCACAAGTAGAGACTGAGAGAATTGGATTGCAGGTAAGCTTTTGAAAAAACATTGAATGAATTTTGGGTTGTATATGTATATCTTGATTATTATTTATCTTTTATTTTTCCATCTCTTTTGCAGAAAGAAATTAAAGAGTCACAGATCTCTGTCCTGACCCTGAAGGAACAATTGAACCAAAAACTAAAAGAATTGGCTGTCTGCTCTTCGGAACTGGAAAATGCAGAAGGTAAACTAAAAGTGACAAGCCAAGAATTGGAATGCACTTCAGCAAGTTTGAGGGAGGTGACTGAAGCCAAGTGTGCCTTACAAGAAGAATTTAGTAGAACTGTTTCAAGACTGAATGAGGATTTCCAAATGCAAAAAGTTAACCTAACCGAGGAATATGAGAAGAAGGTATGACTTTGCCAGTAATTTAATTAATATTTCTTTGACGTATAAAGACTATCATTTTATTTACACAAAGGGTATATTGCAGTAATCTGAATAAAGTGTCACAATTTTCTATTTTGTATAATTTTATTATAGGTTGAAGAACTGAACAACAACCTTTCCATTATTATGGTTGAATGGGAAACTCTTTCAAAAGAGAAAACTACATTAAAACAAGAACTTCATAATAAAGAAGAAAGCTACACAACTGAAAAGAATCTGCTTCAGAAAAATATCTCGGAAATGGAGGGAGAGATTTCAGCTTTGGCAAGTGCTTTGGGTGCTAAAGAAAATGAACTTGCAGAACAGATAGCTAACTTTACTAAGCAGGTATTATTTTTAAAATATTTGTTATGAAGTAAATATGGTATTGTACATTATATACCTTGGAGTAAAGGGTTTCAAATTTGCTGTATAACTGTTTTGTGATATATATATATTTTTTTAACAGATGGACTCTATAAATGCCGAGAAAGTAGTGTATGAAGGAAAGGTGACAGAAGTTTGTGCACAAATTGATGAAATGGAAGCACAGCATGCAGCAACCTTAGATGTCTTGAGAGCAGAAGCAGAGAAACAACAAAATGAATTTGATGATACAGTCTCTAAATTACAGGAAAAGGTAAGAGGGTACAAGGCTGGCCTCAGCCTCATGTGTATACATATGAATATACATAAATACTTTACAAACACTTGTACATACACATGTCTTTCATCTAAGCAGCACTTCCTCTTCCTGGAGGGATGTGGGTATTTGATGCACCTGTGATTGTGTTTAGTCTGTGTGGGGGTTGCTGTGAACACCGATTCTCCATGATATCTACACATCAGCCTATATGCATATAGTGTATAGGGATATGTCTAAATTTGTTTTCTGAACCACAACATCCACTTTAGTCTACTCCCTCACTAATCTTCCCCTTTTCCCTTCTCAGATGAAAGCACTTCACTCAGAGAAGATGCAGGTTTGCAATGAAAGAGATGAGCAGATAGCAGCAGTTGGATCACTCGCTGCAGAAATTGAGTCAAAGCAGGCAGCTATCGGTACAGTGGAAAAAGAAAAGCAAGAAATGTGTGATATGTTTGAACAAGAAAAGACGGCCATGTCTACTATCATCAGAGCTCAAGAAGAAGCCCTTGATACTTTGAGGCAGCAAATAAAATCAACATTAGAGGAGCACAGATGTGAGAAGGCAGTGTTAGAAAAGGGAATCCAAGAAAAGGAACTTTTATTTGCCACTGCCAAAGAAGAGCTAGAGAAAACAATATTAACATACAAAGATGAAAAGGCAAGGCTTGAGCAGGATATTCAAGAGAGAAGTGTAACAATCACAGAACACCAAAAGCAGTTTGAGGAACTAGTAAGGCAGGCAAATGAGGAGAAAGCTTTATTACTTGAAAAGATACAAGAAAACGAAACTGCCTTTACAGCTGCTAAACAAGAAATGGAGATGGCTGCTGCCTCTTTAATTAATGAGAAGGATGTGGAGGTACAGAACAGAGACAAAGCTTTGAGGGATTTACAGCAGGAACAGGAACACACCATTAAGCTGATTTCTGAAGAAAAAGCAATGATGGCTGAAATTATCCAAGCAAAAGAAGAAGCTCTTGCATCCTCACAGAAGCAAATACAGGAAGAAAAGTTGTCTACAAGCAGCATTATTCAAGAAAAGGAGAATAAGATCTGTTCACTTCAAAAGGAATTTGAGGAGACTGCTGAGGCCTTTGGCCAAGAAAAAGCAACTTTACTTGGATTGGTCCAGGCAAAGGAAGAGGAGATATTATTACTACAAGATCAAGTTAAAGAAATAAAGGATTCAATGAACAGCTTCATTCAGTCGAAAGAAGTTGCATTGTCATTGCAGAAAGAAATGCAGCACAAACTTGATACCTTTGAAAAAGAAAAAATGGCTCTGCAGGTAGAGCTACATGCAAAGCAAGAGTCATTAACACTGGCTAATCAGCAGATGGAAGAGGAAAAGATGTGTAGCAAGAAAATTGTTGGGGAAAAGGAGGAAGCTCTAACATCTAAACAGCAAGAATTGCAGTCTAGAATTGAATCCTTTGAAAAAGAAAAAGTGACTTTACAAGGAGAGGTTAAAGCTAAAGAAGAGGCTTTAGCACTGGCTGAGCAAAAGATGCAAGGGGAGATAATTTCCATAACCAAAATTATTGAAGAAAAGGAGGCAGCTCTAAAATCGAAGCAACAAGAAATGCTGGAGGCAGTTGAAAGACATAATGCCGATAAATTGTCCTTCAATGAAGAACTGAAGTCAAAGGAAGAAGTAATTTCCTCACTGCAAAAGAAACTGCAGGACGAAGCTTCAGCCCAAAATGAGGTGGTAAACATCAAGGAAGAGGCACTGTTTTGTTTGCAGCAGAAATTACAAGGAGCTTCGGAGACCTTTGGCAATGAAAAGGCAGCCATGGTCCAAGAACTTCAGTGTAAGCAAGAAAAACTCGCTCTACTTGAGGAGCAAAACAGAAATACACAAAAAATGCTTGAAACTGAGATGACTGCCCACACCCAAGCCCTTCAAGAAAAGGAAACTTCTATAATCCAGCTTCAGGAAGACCTGAAAAAGTCAAAGGAAGAACATCAGTTGTGTTTGCAAAAGTTACAGAGTGACCTTGAAGAAGCTTCTGCTGCCAGTAATGCACACTTGAAAACAAATGATGAACTTGTTAAAGAGGTAAACTCATTAAAAGATGAGATTACCACAAAAGAAGCTTTGTTCAAACAAAATCTAACAGAAAAACAGGCAGAGATGGTGACTGACATTATGAATTTGAAAGAAAGTCTTGGTGAAAAAGACAGTGCCTTAGAAAAGACTTATAGAGATATTAAAGAACAAGAGCAAAAGTACAGTTCACAGATTGAGGGATTACAGCAGGCACTTAATGAAAATGAAGTAATGATCAAATCTCTTGGACAAGAGAAATCAGAAGTAGAACAGAAAATGCTTGAAGAACTGAAGTCAGTCCAGCTTGTATTGGATACAGTCAGGAAGGAAAAGGAGGAGGAAAAGCAAAATAACAAGAGTCAGATTGCCTCACTAAACAACATGTTAGAAGAGAAGTCTCAGGTTTTGAAGACTGTTGAAGAGAAACTAGTATTTTCTCAGTCCCAACATGAGACACTGAAGAGTGATCTTGAGAAACTTTCTGAGATCAGGGAAAGTGAGAGTGCCAAATCTGCAGCTTTGTTGTCACAGTTGGAAGGAAAGTCTGATGATGTCTTGTCTCTGAAGCATGAATTAGAGCAGATTCAAGAAGAGAAAAAGGCATTATTGCAAAATATCAAGGAGAAAGATGATGATTCTTCTTCACTGAAGAGTGAAGCAGATAAAGCAATGGTGACTCTGAAGAAGGAAATGGAACAAAAGATTAAAGAAAAGGAGGAGCTGTTAACATCAATGAGGGAAGAGAAAGAAAATCTGGCTAAAGAGCTTTCCAATGAAAAAATATCTCTCGGTGAAGTTATCAATGAGAAAGAATTGGCTATATCTACACTTCAGCAACAGACGGAAGGCTTGACTGAAATGCAAGAAAAATTAACATTGGAGGTTAAGCAACTACAAGAAGGTCTTATAGAAAAGAACAAGACCCTAGATGAACTTCGAGCTCAGATAGGGGAAGAGCAACAGAAACATCAGGCTGAAGTCTGCGTTCTCCAGGAAACTGTGTGTGAGGTTAAGAAACAATTGGAATCACTTGAGAAAGAGAAATTGGCAGTGAAGCAAAACCTAACAGAAGAATTAGGGTCATTGAAGATTATGCTTGAAACCCTAAAGAAGGAAAAGGAGGAACAAGAACAGGATAACACAGAACGTATAGCATCATTAGAAACAATGCTTTCTGAAAAATCTGTCCTCCTTAAAACTCTTCAGCAAGAGCTGGAACAAGCCCATTCTACTTATGAACTGCTGAAGGGCAAAATGGAGAAGGAATTTAAGGAAAAGGAAACCTTGAGAGTTGCTGAATTGAAATCACAGTCTGAAGAGAATTCCAAGAGAATGCTAGTCATGAAGCAAGAATTAGAACTTGTTCGTTCAGCCAGTGAAGAGCAAAAGAATAAGGAAAAAGAAGAAATTGCAATGCGTGAGAAGGTTGCCAAGGAAGCTGCTGTCTCTGATTTGGAAAATAAGGTTTTCACCATGCTATTGTTCTAAATGTTATAGTGACCATACCTAATTTTATATTTTGTTGCTAATACTGGTTATATGTCCCTAAAATGTTGATACTATTGTTTATTTCAGATTAAAACCTTGGAAGAAGAAAAGATAGCAAAGGCCACAGAACAGGAAAAGTTTAAAGAGCAGATGATGACTAGAATTGCCTTGCTGGAAAAGGAAATGAAAACAAAAGAATCTACTCTTCACTTGCAAACCCAGGAGGTGAACTTACTCTTAAGTTTTCTTAAAATGTTGATTGTTAGATCAGTGTTTGTTTAGATATTTTTAAAATCCATCTTGCTTAATTGGTTTGATGTCATATTGACAGATGGAGAAAGCCAAAGAGGAAGTGGAGAAACACAAATCCCATGCTTTATCTTTGGAAGCAAAGTTAATTGACAAAGAACAAGAAGTCACTGCAACAAAGGTAGGTTCAATATCTCTCTTGTTGTTTTTGCTGGCTTTTGTTTTCCTAAACTACAACTGACTAAATAATTGTTTACCAATAGTATCAAGACTTTTCTTTGTTTTTTTCAGGAGGAGATTATGAGAATTGAACGCGAAGGTGAAAGGTCAACAAGAAGCTTGACCGAAGAACTGCATGCAGTTAAGGACAAGTCACGGGCAGAGAGACAGTCTGTGGTTGAGAAATTGGTGAGTTGTTCATATGTTATGAAAGACAAACAAAAGATGCAAGATATGAATGCATTGCTTTCATATTATAAGTCTCATCAAATTTAAAGGAATATTTTTTCTTTACAAGAGTTGTTACCATCCAGTGCCATATATTTGTTAACATCTCTTTTGCTTCTTTCATTACAGAAAGCTTCATACAAGACTGAGGTTGAAAAGCTGTTAGTACAAATCGAGGAGCAAGAGAAGGTATTGAAAGAAAAGCAGATCCTTCATCATAAGTATGAACAGGCAAAGAAGAAGCTGTCAGAAGTCATGACAGAGCTTAACGAAAACAAGATGTCAGAAGAATACTATCAGAAACAGGTAAAGCATTTTTATTTAAAATACAGGGGATCAACCATTTCTCTTGCCCTAAAGTATTAGGTAGTTCAGTCTTTGTGGGGCTTCCTTAATTTTTAAAAGTATGAATGAGAAGGTGTTTACCAATGCAAGGCTCGGCTCAAGCTATGGAATATGGGAATGCAGCTCGGGCTGTGCTTTATTATTTCCTTTTCATTTTCACCAGATGATAACCTGAATATTTTTCTTCAAAATTAGAGATCGACATATAGTTATAAGCATGTAGATAAAGGAGAACTATTTTGTCTTTTAAACACCAAGGTGGGATAAACTATAATTGTGCACTTCAGGTGTGTGTGTGTTTTTTTTTTTTTTTTTTAAGAATACATGTAGAATTTGAATGTAAAGCATTTTTTGTTCTTGTTCTTGATCTAGTGAGTCATGTTCATCAATGATCATTTCCTTAACTATCTGTCAACACCCATTCTTTGTTTCCATAATAAAGATAAGAAAATTAGTTTGGAAGCATTTTAGATACTTAGATTGACATATTGACATCAGGAAATTGAAACCACTTGCTAGATATCATGCATACCTTATATTTGTATTATTTTTTTATAACATAATGAACTCTGTTTTTGTTTTTGTTGATTGCACTTTTAACACTAGCATCTTTTCCTGTCTAGTACAAGTGAAAGTAATTTTGTATATGTATGTTTCTGAATCTTTAGATTTGGTCCATCCATATATCACATTGCACCCTCTGGGATGCACATATATCAGAGTATGATTTTGATTCTTTATCATGTTAGTTATATGTCTATCCTTTAGAAACCAGCATCAGTCGCAGAAAGACTAATGATTTTTGATAAAGTAAATGTATTATGAACTTGTTTATATCAGTGTATGTGCACACATATGTTAATGCCTGCATCTATATATACATGTTTTTTTATCATCAGCATCATCATCATCATCATCATGGTCATCATCCTATTAGTGATATTAGAAATGACCATGCCATGCCCATGTAGTTTTATTTCATTTTGATATTTCATTTTAGATGGCAAAGTACAAGGACCATGTCAGCAAACTCAATGAAGGTCTCCAAAATGAGAGGAAGAAACAGGCAGATCTTGTTGAGAGAATAAAAGAGCTGGAAGAGCAGAAGTTACCAATAAAAGAGAAGCTGCAGGAATCTGAGATTACAATAAAACGACTCTGCAATGAGAACAGGACTCTTGAGGCACAAGTAAAACTTGCCGGCTCCAAAATGAGAGAAATGTCCAAACAGTGGGAGAGAGAGAGCTTTGGGGTAAGGAAACATCTGTGTGTGTTTTGCTGCATCATGAGTTGTGAATTTTGATATTGATCTGACTGCTTTGTTGTAATATTTGTTCATATAATGCTTTTGCTGCTTTTGTTCATGATAATTGTATATATTTTATTTCATGTTTTGCAACAGTTTCCTAGCAGATCATTGAGAAGCGCTGCTATGTCTGAGACTCGGCTTAGTGAAGTCAATATGCTAAGACCTTCTTCATCGTCAACAGAAGAGGAAAGCATTAATGATTCAAATAGTCTTTTGTTACCTAAATCATCAAAGAATCGCGCAAAAGCAATGACAAGGGCTGTCTCATCAGATGTGGTATGATAAGATCTGGTGATTGGTGTGCATCAGTTAGAAATTATATTGGGGAAAATTAGATTGTAATTTTGATATGTGCAGTGAATACCAAACAAGGAAGTTAATTGAATTTTGATTATAAAGTCTAATAGGAGATACTTTGTAACAGCCAAAGCTTATAAGAGACTGTAGCCACCATCATTAAAAAGATACATTCTTATGATTTCCTACAGGTATTCAGGAAACCTACTCGACAAAACACCACACTAGAGAGGCAACCAAAGAGTAGTGTAGATATTGCCAACCTTGCTGTGGCTGCAACAGGAAAGAAAAAGATTACTCCCTCACTCGAGAAAGTCATGTCTGACAAGTCGCTGGGGCATTCAGTACCGAGGGACATGCTCTTCAACTGTGAAGATGAAGAAGAACTTTTCAGCAACAAATATCTTATTGACATGCAGGTAATTTTGCTAATGTGTTTTGTATTATATATGTAAATATTAAATGGACTGTTCATATATAATTGAAAAAAGAAACATACAAATGAATGTGAAAAAGGCTTAATCCACAATTTTTGGTGCTTAACCCATTGTGGACGGGTGTCATGACATACATGATGCTCTGGCCTGATGACAGTCATCATGATGTACATGATGTTCGGGGATTTTGGATCACTTTTTTGTGCTATGAGTAATGAGTGAGTGATTATGAAAATTAGTCCTAATTACGATAATTTCCATAATATTAATCAAAATGAGCATCCAAAATCTAGATGGCACCACTTTCTTCTAGCATTAGCAGGAGAGAGAGCATGAATGGCACCCATTCATGGTCTTTAGCTAGCATCATCTGTATAGGGTGATGGCACATAGCAGGTTGCTGAACTTTTGCTCTAAAGTACTGCAAATGAAGGGTGAAAGGGCAGAATGAGAAGGTGACTCAAACCATGCCCAATGTCTAGAATGTGCCCCTGTGCCATTATGGATGCCTTTTACTGTGGCATTCAGTCATAAGTTCAAGTTTCCTTCCTCTTGTATTATTTTCATTGTGGATGGTTATATTTTTCTATTCGTTCATGGCAGTACATAAATACAAAAAAATAGTTACTTTTTGTCCTTCGATAAAATGGCAATACTTCTATCACACTGATTATAAAGAAAGTAATGAGCTGATATGGACCCTAAGCTACAATTTTAATTAACTGCATTGATAGAGCCTGTTATATGACAGATATATAAGTCTCTAGATACTGTAAAACAAAAAAAAAGAAACATAAAAATGGCTGTAGCTTTACAATGAGTGACTAAAAGAGTGGGAAAAGTCGAGGTATGTTGCGTGAAGCTACCTCGCTCTGAAATAAAACCCATCCCGGGGATTGGGCAAGCAAATGTACTCCCCATCCGCAATGGGTTAAGGTTTAATTGAAGAAAAATTAAAATTTGTTTTTTAAAATGAAGTATATGCATGTATTTTTTGTTTTATCCCATGGGAAATTATCAGTGATATTGTTGATGTACTTAACAGGTGGGTCGGTGCAACACCCTTGACGATCCCCACTGGAAGAGATTATCTGAACTTCAGAGAAGAAATTCCTTGTATCCACCTCACATGCGGTCAGCTTATCCTGCTGAAATGCAATTCAGGCCACTTCAGGACTTTGATGATGACAAATTAAGGGTATGTTTTCCTTTTTATGTGTCAGCTTTAGATTTTCATTTGAGTTTGTTTTTGTTTTGCCTGTGTAGTTTGGGTTCATCTTATTTGCGATCTAAATTTCTTTGTAGTTTTACTATATTTGTACTTTTGTAATATTACCTTTTTTTTTTTAAAGATTTTATACAAGTAGTTTTATTTTTGCTCATTACTTATGTTATTTGGTCTTTGGGGGTATGAATATTAGGTGGGGGAATATTATATTCTCATATATAGTAAAATTTTGCTTTCAGCTTGCTATCAGTTTCATTAGAAGTAGTATTTTTCATTAGTTATTATGAAAAAGCTTTTATGAAATATTAGTTACTAGATATTTGTTGAGAGTTGTCAAAATTATTGATATTTAGTGTAGTATCTGTCTGAAATGATTTTATTCAGGTCAAGGTAAACTACATAATGTTAGTATTCACTTAAGAATTGAAAGCATGAAATAAAGTAGCTAATCACTGTTGGCTTAGACAAGTGCATGTTTTTGTTCAATGAGTGTAGTAAGCCTGGAGAGTGGTACAAAGCACTTAAACCAAAGTTTTTAAGATTATGGTGGGCGCAGGCTTGATTTGTGTGTTAGAAATTCCATATTTTTTTCAGTGTTTTTTTTTTTTTTTTATAAACATTACTTTTTTTGCAATATTAAAAGTTTCAATGACTTGTTTCTTTTTGATTATTAGAAGAAATTTGAATTTACATTATACTGAGTATTAACATATTTGTGAAAACTATATCAGACAAACGGGTTCTAATGAATCGCAAAAGTGGGATTGATATTTTTATTATATATATTTGTAGTACATTTATATTACATGAAAGTTTTTTTTCTATAATCAAATCTTGATAATGCTGCCATACCATAATCTTGTTGAAATATAACATTTCAAATGTCAAACAAGGATTGTTTTGCCTCTCCCCAGGCTGGCAATGCTGTAGAAGATAGACAGCTGTTGAACCTGACACAGGCTACTGAGAACCTAGGTCTTGATTCTCCGGCCTTCAACCTCCGAAAGCGGAAGTCTTTGTCAGATTCTACACACTCGGAAACATCCTTAGACTCCTCAGGGGGAAAGCGTTCTAAAAGATTATCTGTAAGCAATCAGGTTTTCATTAAGGCTCTTCTTATGGTTTTCTTTAAGATTGGGATTGTTATTTTTAAGTCTTCTAAGTTTTGAAATATTGATCAGAATTTAACTACCTTGCAAGCATGTTTATTGTGCTGGTTCATACATCATCTTGTCAGTTATCAGTCATCACTTAACTGTTTTTTTGTGCTATAGATATAGTATAATCCATAAATGTACATGCAAAATATTTTTATATTAAAGTGGTCCTCTTACCTTGACCATTTTTTTCCTGCTAAGGTTAAGTCAAGGTCTGCTTTAAGAAAAAAAAAAAAAAAAAGGATCTGAAATTAAAACTTGAGGATTGAATGACAGCAGTTACAAGAGAATGTATGTATAATAATAAAAAAAAATGTGAAATTGTAACAAGATGTTACTTTTAGGTTAATCTAAAACTTTGTTCGTTTTTACCATTGATGTTAAAAGAACTCTCAAGTGCTTTTTGTACCATGCCATTCAAATTGGATATCCTTCCATAACTATCATTACAGACGTCCTACTCAAGACCAGGACCACCAACTCCTGGAAGGAAAAGTTTCAGTCGAGCAGACAAAGAAAATCAAGCTGAGAACACTTCTCCTGTATCAATAGGAAGTCGGGGGAGCAAGGTAAACAGATTTTTTTGCTGGTATCCTGTTAATTAATATATTAATTGTACTAGTTCTTTATATAGGTTATTAAGTAATGGTACTTTTCTAATACCCATGTCTTTATTTTGGATAAGATTAGCACTAGTTTGTTTTGAAAAGTACAACCAATAAAAGACACCATGCCTCATAAAAGATATAAAATTTACCATAAATGCTTGTCTTTCCAGGTGAGCCCAAAGTCTACCTACTCGGAAGGTTCTCCTGTGTCCACGCGTTCCAGAAGAAGGACCAATGCCTGCTCCACTCAGTCCCCTGGCTCCAGTTCTACTGCCTCTGCCCGAGGCCCTGGTGCCAGGTCCAACCACTCGGGACGATCTCCAGCCAATGTGTCTGTCCTTAGCAAAAAGGGCATGACACCAAGAGGGAAGAGGGGTTTGACACCCTCTTCACTACGTAAAATCCTCTCTAAGGGAAAGTCGCCATGGAGGAAATTAGAAAGTGAATCAGAGGTAAGGATGGGTTAGTGTAATGGGAACTTACTTGTAATCTAAATTAAACTGATAGATTGATGATTCAAGTTTGTTATTAAATTTGAAGGAGACGAATGTCTTCATTGGGAGATTTCACACTGTAAGATGGATTTCTGTCCACTGGGAGACTAATATCATTTCATAGTTTTTTTCCTTCCCAGTTACTGTGCTCTGTTTGTTTATATGTATATAGTGCTGTGTGAAACGAGCAAGCTTTTGATAATGCTTCCTGCTGATTTTTGTGCAGTGCATATGGCATGGCAGACAAGTGCAGTGAAATGCGCATGATTTATCATGCATGCCACATGAAATTATTTAAAATATGAAAATGCAGTTAAAGAATGCATAAAAGAATTTGCTCCTTCGCTTTCTATATTTATGTTTATTGTGATTGTCTTTTCTAGAACTATGAGGTGTTTAGCATATATCAGTAATAATATTGGCAGTTCAGTTAATTGATCAAGTAATAGCATAAGGATTTAAACTTGTATGAAGTCTTATTGAAGCACATGCACCTTAAATTTGCTAAAGTACTAAAAGCCTTAATGCATTATTAGAAAAAGTGCCACATCCATATCTGATAAAGGCAGTTTTTTCTATCATATTAAAAATAGTCAATGCACCGGTATATTGGATACAAATTTCTGTTTTTATTTGTCAATTATTGTCATGAAGTATAGACGTACTGTATAACTCTTGAAAATGGTAGTGTAGACCAAGTGTTTTTATCTTGTTAGTTTTCTTCATTTTCCATGAATGAATAATATAGTAAGTCTACTCAAAGTAATATTTGACTACTAAGATCAGAATTCGACTAAAAATAAAAGTACTATTTATGTAGACAAGACTGACTTACTGGACAGTGCAACCATTAGTTAACATAATTGTGGTGGAGGGTTTTAATAGATCTTCACCAGTATATTCAGAAATTGACCTTTACTAATTGGATTTACTGATTCTTTATTCTAATCTTCGGGATGAAGTTGGTTATTTGAAATTTATTTTTCAAAACGTTCATTTACATAGTCAAAAGCATGATACGAGACAGTTAAATTAGTGCTTGTATTGTAAAAAGTCAATTATTTAATTGTAAACATTGAAGAATTTTACTCTTGTACTAATTTGAGGTAAGAGAAAGGAAAGTGTCCCTCATAAGTATAAACCTGGAAGCCAAAGTGAAGATCTTCTTGGCTTAATACCTAACCTGACTAACCCTCCCATCACCTCCGCCCATCCTTCTAACAGACGCCCAGGGGACTTGGGGACAGCACAGGATCAAATGGCAGCTCAAAGTTAAGGATTTTCCGTAGACCCTTCGGTTCCAGAAATTACAATGTTCTCTCTGCATCCCTAAGGTTTGTGTTTGTCTGTCTGCAACTAAAATGTGCAAGCTCTTGCCTGTTCCATGCTGCAAGCTGAGCATGTTGGTTTTGTAAGCTGTGCTTCCTGCTGATGCTGATGCCTGTGCTTTTTGTTTGTGTTTACATTTCAGTGCTATGCTACAACCTTCCATGATTGCTTTATTTATTATTTATTTATTTATTTATTTTTCTTATTTGTTACTTTTCATGATTACTCATGGTTTTCACTTTTTTTTTTCCTCCATACAAAACTTTCTTGTGTACTTGATGGAGTTTGAGGTTTAAGGGATTTAGTATAGTATCCATAATTTTAGAAGTACTGCATCTTCATGTAGATTGACCCCCCCTCTTTAATTAGAAT
Organism: Penaeus japonicus; assembly: GCF_977035675.1. NCBI lineage: Eukaryota > Metazoa > Arthropoda > Malacostraca > Decapoda > Penaeidae > Penaeus > Penaeus japonicus. The sequence goes on from NW_028234414.1 coordinate 7,228,993, forward strand.
TAGGTCTTCTTCTCAAGGATGAGTATTGTAAAATACTTTTGTTTTTAACAATAATTACAGTACCATGGTGAAGATAAGCCTGAAATCAGATGGCACCTATACATACTATGATGATGAAGGCTGCTGTCTTGTGCATACAGTATAAGTGATGAGATTTATGGCTCTGATGGCACTAGTACTCAAGCTACAGCCTTCCAGTGTCAGCTTAAACCTCCTACTTTTTATGCTTTAATTGGAAGACAATTAAAGCATAAAAAGTAGGACAGCATTAAGGACAAAGGGGAAAAAGAAAAAAACATTGTCCCCATCCATTTGTTTTATCCCAAGCTAGAACCCTTGATATTAATCCTATTACAGTGGCTAGTGTAGTCTAATTATATCCTGGTGCCATTGGGTTAACTACTGAATTATTATATGAAATTATTTTTTTCCCCGTAGAGATTTCTGATTTGTGAATATGTTCATTGTATAAAAAAGCATGGTGATGAGTATAAGCATAGGACATATTATGTAGCCATATTAGATCATGTGTTTTTGAACACACATGTTTAAAGTATGCATATATAGTTAAAAATAAGCATGGATAGTTGTAAATCTAAGAAAATATTTCATTTTTATTAGTATTTGTAACGGTATTCTGTATATAATGCATTTAAGTAATGGAATCCTGAAGTATCTGTTTCAAGTAGTTTGTGTAACTATTAGTGATATTATGTGTGGATTTTTATAGTTTTCATTACTGTTATTATCATCATCACATTGTAATCATAATCAGCACTATCACCATTATAGTGAAAATTGAGCCTAAAGATACTTTAAACCTTGTTACAGTACAGTTTCATTTTCATGAAAAACTTCCTCTGTTTTCAGGTCTCAGGAAAACCCCCTCGACCTGAACGACTCCTTAACCGTATCAACCGGGCGATCAAGTCAAACCGCTGATTGTAAAACGAGAGGGAAGAAATAGGGGATTTCTCTAATATTAAGATAGATTGCATTTCTTTTAATATTTGTACAAATTAGAAAGGCTTTTTTTTGCTAAAGATTTTATTAACCTAAGTTTATCCTAATATTTTAAAGTTTTACACTATAGAAGGGCAAAATGCTTTTATATATTTCTTTCATTTTATGTACAAGACCGTCTGCCTGGAGCTTTACAGTTTTAATCGCTTAAGTAGGTCTTTGTCTGTGAATTATAGTGCAAAATGGATGAATGCTTTTATATGCAGTATTTTTTTCACGAGATGTACAAACCCGTTTATATGAAGCTTTACAAACTGATGGCAAGAAGTGAATATATATTTAAAGATTGTCAGTGGATTATGTATAATATCAGGTTGGATGTGTATCCTGTCTGCAGCATATTTTGTTACACTTGTTAACAGTATAATTTCCCCGAGCAAATAATACTGTTTTTTTGTTTTTTTTAGTTGCTTACTTTTTTCTCAAGTAACTATTTGACAAATTCTCTTCCATGTCTATTCCTTTATACACTACAACATAAATGGAGTTGTAAAAATAAAAAGTATACTGTGTATCTTTTGTTTTATTATACATAAAAGTTCTGTTAATTTTCTCAGATTATTTACTGATACAGTTATTAGATATGAAAAAATTAAGTGAAATAGCAACTTTACTATTTAATTTAACATTATTACAAGAGGGAGCCTTTCCAGTAATTAATTGCTATACATTGGGAACTACTAATATTCAATGTACACCAAAAATTTCCAAATTTAGGAATATGCATACAGGGTAAAGTATAAATTTCAAATAACATTTAAGTAATTTTCAAGAGACTATTGTCAAGATTGCTCAGGAAAGTTGAGTTTAGTTCTTTTAGGCTAATCATTATTGAAATGAGGATAAGAATAGTTGATCAGACGTATTACTTTGAATTTGTTTTCATCCCCTTCTTTTTCTCTCTAATTCTTTATGTATGTCAGTCTTTTTCTGTCTCTTTTTGTCTTCTCTTGTTGTTTTGTCTCTCCATTTTCTTGCTCTTTTAAAGTAAGGCAAAATATTATGAATCACATGTATCTTTAATCAGTTACTCCATGTTCATTATACAGTTGACCTTTTTCTGTCCCTTGCCATTTTCTACCGCTCTTTCCCTTTCCATTTCTATTCATTTTTTTCTTACATATGATCATGTCCATTTTTGTATGATAAGAATCATTTAGCTGCTATTTTTACACCAGAATATTTAATTGGCTTACATTTATGTTTTGTTAGCTGATAATTATGCAATTGGAAAATGGGCAAACGGCTTAAGAAATAAAACAAGATTCATTGTTTATAAATGTTATATTTCTTATATTTAGTATATATATATTATTTTGCACATTACAAAACATATAACAAGGCACATGAAGTTGATAAAATTAGTTGTTTCTCCATA
>NW_028234414.1:7236393-7241393 GCF_977035675.1 Penaeus japonicus
TAAAATATATGAAACACAACTATAACTCTAACACTCTATCTCCACACTATCAAAAACAATATATATATATTATATATATATATATATACACACACAATATTTTTGAAGAGTCTGTTCCCAGTTCTAATACATATTTATTATTACAAAAGTTGATCGCTTTATCTCAAAATTGTCCCATTCTTTTCTGAAACTACTTTTCTGCTGCAAAGTCATTATATCATTCAACTTTCAGTTAATAATATAAAAAAGACTGGTAAATCACTGTCGAATGAGATCATTTGGAAACACTGGTTAAATAAAAATGACTATGATAGCTGAAATGGGACAAAGAACTTGCTTAACTTGCAATGAATAAATTGGAAAGATTAGGTTACATATACATTGCTAATGCACTAAAGGCTCGTGAGAATCACAGACTTAAGTTAAGACATTGAGAAGGCACTCAAGTGGAAGACACATATAATAATATAAAAAAAGAAAAAGCCAAACCTATTGGAAGGCACAGATAAGTATAACTACTGGCACGAGAAGAATGAAGGTGAGGTAGACGGCCACGCGTGGCTCACACGTGGTATCCATCACGTAGGAGTGATCCCAAGTGCTTTCCTCTGGCACCTCCACCACAGCGCGCTCGTTCGACCAAAAGGAAAAGGGCACGAGGCACTCTGTTTTGTTTTCGCACACAGTCACGGATTCCTTTGTGTCATAAACCACTCTTTCAAATGTCAGGTTGAAGAAAAATCTGTTTTCGTTTATCTCGTTCTCACTAGAAAAGACGAAGTAATAAGTCCCAGTGATCGGGATATCGTAGGTGAACTTATTGATCTCTGTCGAGCGAATATTGCAACCGCGATACGAGACTAACGGGAGAGACATGATGACACCATCGCAGCTTGCAAGGGCTTCTTCGCTGCTCGAGTAAGACGACACATTTTCCTCGTCCGAGCCGTCGTTGGCGGTCGTTTGGTTGAATTTCCCTCTCTCGAACTTGAGTCCCTCAGGCAGGAAAATTTGTCCGCCTACGATTTTTTCGATGTCCTCCGATGGCCTCTTTACGGCAACTTTGGTCGGTTGAGAAGTCTCTATATCGTCAAACACCTCATTTGCGTCATCGTCATCCTGCATATCAATTGCTCTTTCTTGCCTGAGCGAAGACATATGCGGCTGATTTCTCCTCCGCCGGCTGGGGATGCTCGTTGGCGTCACCCCAAGGATCTGCTTGATCCTTTGAGGAAGTGGTTGGTCCCTTTCACGCCCCACCGAGTGAAGGATCCGTAAGATTTCTTTCTTTCCTTTGCTCATGTTCAACGCTTGCCTCAGCAGTTGCTGTAAGTCCTGCCGCCTCTCTTCTGACGTGTCTGCGCGTTCTCTCGGCTCTGTTTCATCCAGACTTGCTGTTAACGTCTCTTCCGCTTCATCGCTGTTTGCTTGTTCGAATTTGTTTGTCGGTTCAGGTCGCACTTCATCCTTATTTGCGGGCAGAGCATGCTTTTGTTCAACGGATTCAAGCACTTTCTTTTCTGGCACGGCTGCATTTGCCGTCATACCATTCTCTTGATCTGCATCCTCGTCCTCTTCCTTTACCCCCTCTTCATTCTCTGTCACTTCCACATTTTCCAGTTCTTCTTCCTCTTCCATGGAATCTTCCTCGCCAATCCAAGCGCACCGACGAAGGTTCTCGACGCCCCGTAGTATCATCAATTGCGCCCCGTCATACCTGTGGGGAAGGCGGACACCATTTAGATTCTGTAGTAAATATCCGAAAAATACAGGTATAACGAAAGTTTTTTTTATAACCATGAATGCACAGTTTCATATCACACTATATTAACTTGCAACATAATCAATTCAGCACATTTACAAATAGTGTTATCTTTTTCATAAAATGCTTTGAATCTCGTCTCTTGTTTCGTGACACGAAATACCTCATACCAGGTATTTATTCGGAGTTTCTGGTTTAATAAGAGAGAGAAAGAGAGAAAGAGAGAGAGAGAGAGAGAGAGAGAGAGAGAGAGAGAGAGAGAGAGAGAGAGAGACAGAGAGAGAGAGAGAGAGAGAGAGAGAGAGAGAGAGAGAGAGAGAGAGAGAGAGAGAGACAGAGAGAGAGAGAGAGAGAAAGAGAAAGAGAGAGAGAAAGAAAGAGACAGAGAAGAGAGAGAGAGAGATAGAGACAGAGAGAGATAGAGAGAGAGAGAGAGAGAGAGAGAGAGAGTGAGAGAGGGGGGGAGAGAGATAGAGAGAGAGATAGAGAGAGGGCAGAGAAAGAAGAGAGTAGGAGAGAGAGAGAGAGAGAGAGAGAGGGAGAGAGAGAAGAACTGGAGAGAAGTGAGAGAGTGAGAGAGTTGAGAGAGAGAAGAGAGAGACTGAGAGAGAGAGAGAAAGAGAGAGAGAGAAGAGAGAGACTGAGAGAGAGAGAGAGAGAGAGAGAGGAGGGAGAAGGGAGAGAAAGAAGAGAGAGAGAGCGAGAAGAGAGGAGAGAGAAGAGAGAGAGTGAGGAAGAGGAGAGGGACCCTGAGTAGAGAAGAGAGAAAAGGAGGAGGAGAGGAGAGAGAAAGGAGAGAGAGAGAGAGGAATAAGAGAGAGAGAGAGAGATGCAGAGAGAAGAAGAGAGAAGAGAGTGGAGAGAGAGAGAGAGAGAGAGGAGAGAGAAGGAGAGGGAAGGAGAGAGAGAGAGAGAGAGAGATAGAGAGAGAGCGAGCGGCTCTAGCGCGCGCGATATCGCGCGCGCCTCTTCTCGCCTTCTCGCGCTCGCGCACGTTCGCTCTTGCACCCCCCCATCGCGCTCTCTCCTTCGCTTTCCTTCGCTTCTCTCCGGATCATCGCTCCTCTCTCTCTCGCTCTCTCTCTCTCTCTCGCACTCTCTTCTCTCTCCACCTCGTCGCGCTCGCTCTCGCGCTCGCGCGCACGCGCACTCGTCACTCGCACTCGCACTATCACTCTCTCTCACTCGCACGCGCACGCTCACTCTCACTCTCACTCTCATCTCGCACTCACACCTCACTAATCCTCACTCACTCCACCGCTCTCGCTCTCGCTCTGCTCTCTCTCTCACCACGTCACTAACCAAGCAACGACTCACGCAACGCACCTCTCTCGCTCTCTGCCAGTTCTAGCGATCTATCTCTCGCCCTCTCTACAAAGATATACTACGACAGTCAAGTCGCATCTACAGGCAGCCCCATACACTCAATAATATACTCACCGTCCCTAAAACGACCTCACCATCACACAACCCAACCCACCCCCTAGCAACGCGCATGCACACCCTCCCCACACCCAGTGACAAACTCATCCGATGGGACCTACACCCAACCTTTAGTTTTGATGCTGCCGCGGAGCCGACTCACCAGTCAGCAGCAGCGACGACGCCGCAGCTGTAAGAGAGGCGCGGACGCCCGACCAGCTGATGCAGGGGAGGCCAGCCGAAGATGCAGCTGCAGCTGCTTCCGACCTTTATGCATCATCTGCTGCTGGACGCCGCAACTGCAGAGCGTAGCAGCCGCCTCACAATAACTTCGAGGCGCCGCATCTCCTGAAGCTGCAGCGCGGACGCACCAGTCAGACTGCAGCGCGTCGGCGCCGCACCAAGCTGCGAAGCTGCGCCGCCGCACCCATCATGCAGCTGCAGCGTCCGCCGCATGAATCAGCAGTAGGCGTCAGGCCGCCGCTCCAGCAGCTTCATCGGCCGCCTGCTTCAGCTTCTGCTGCGGCCGCCGCACATCATCAGCGTCGGCTGTCCTCCGCAGCAGCAGCAGCTTCGGCCTCCTCACATCTTGCGGTGTCTGCCGCCTCATCTCCAGGTGCAGCTCCTTCCGCCGCACCTTCGGCGCTGCTTCCGCCGCACCATCATCTTCATCGTGCTTGATCCGCCTCTCCAGCATCATCTTCACCTCCGCAGCAGCGGTGCGTGCTGCCTCGTGGGTGTGCTGGTTGTGCGGGCCGCATGCATCAGCATCGTAGGCTGGACGCCTCATCACCATTTTCATCGCCTTCCGCCTCAACCGTCTGCGGCTGCGGACTCCTCACCATCATCATCGTCGTCTTCCGCCTCTCCATCATCATCTTCTTCCGCCTCCTATGCTTCAGTCAGCTTCGCCTCTCACAATGCATTAGCATCTTCGTCCGCCGCTCCAGCATCCAGCATCTTCGTCCTCCTCACCATCATCATCAGCTCTTGCCTCCGACATTCACATCGCGTGCTCCTCCGCATCATCATCAGCTTCTTCGGCCGCCCTCATCATCAGAATCGGCTTCTTCCTCATCACCATCATCATCTTCTTCTTCCTCCTCACCATCATCACTGTCTCCGCCGCACGATCATCTTCAACATCGCCTCCTAACAACAGTCTTCCATCGGTCCTTCCTCCTCACCATCATCATCTGCTTCCTCCCCACCATCATCAGCAGCATCTTCGTCCTCCGCAACCAGCAGCATCACCCGTCTTCCTCCTCCTCATCATCATCATCTTCGCCTCCTCATCATCAGAATGCCGGCTTCGGCCGCCGGCACCAGCATCAGCAGTGCTATTCCTCCGCACCATCCAAGTCAGCGTCCCGCCTCACTATAATCTTCAACAGCGGCCTCCGCTCCAGCTTCCATCATCATCGTCTTGCCTCCTCACCATCATCAGTGCATCCTTCCTCCTCACTCTCATCCTTCAACATCTCCTCCTCACCAGCATTCATCATCATCGTCCTTCTCCTCACACATCATCATCTTCTTCCCTCCTCATCATCATCAATACCTCTGCTTCTCTCCTCTGCATCATCTGCGTCTCCTCCGCCTGCAGCAGCAGCAGCGCTTCCTTCCTCAGCTGCATCTCCTCGGCCTCCTTCATCCATCTCTGCGGACGTCCTCCTAACCATCCATCATCATCGTCGCGCCGCAGCATCACCATCTCCTTCTTCCCCCCTCACCAGCAGTCATCATCATCTTCCCCTCACCATCATCATCACCATCTTCTTCCTCCGCACCATCATCATCTTCTTCCTCCGCACCA
>NW_028234414.1:7248893-7251393 GCF_977035675.1 Penaeus japonicus
TCATAATCATCATAATCATCATTATCATTATAATTATCATTATCATTTTCGTTATCATCACAATCATCATCATATTATAATGATAATAATAATAATAATCATTATTATTAATAGTAATATCATTATCATCATTATCATTACTAACATTATTACTGTTTTTATCATCATCATTATCATCATCATCATCATCATTATTTTTATTTTTATCATTATTATTGTTATTATTATTATTAGTAGTAGTAGTAGTAGTACTAGTAGTATTGGTATTGGTATTATTATTATTATCATTATTATAATTATAATCATTATTATTATTATCATTATTCATACTAACATTATTATTATCTTATTATCATTATTGCTAGCATTATTCTCATCACTAATTCTTATCATTATCACTATTATCAGTAGCATTATTACTATCATTATCATGATGATTATCATTGTTTTCATTATCATTATTGTCATTATCATTATCATCATTGCTATTATTATTGTGATCATTATCTTTGTCATCATCATTATCATCACCATCTGAATCAGCAGTATTGGTGTTGTTATCATCATTATCATCATTTGCTTATGAGACCATGACTTTAGCTCACACTCGCGCCCTGACCCGGTTCCCTGAGTGAACCGTGCTTGTTTTTCTTTAAAGTCAAACACCCACTTAGTTTGTTGTTATACATCCTAGATATCTTAGCACATACATTGCTTTAGTATTTTGATGACTTTCTGACGGCATAAATGATGTTATGATATGAAAAATGAACAATAATGATTGCAACGCACTTATTTATATATTCTTATAGTCACATAATACGGGAAATTCCATACATTTTTTTCGAATATGATTAACAGAGAATGTATCAAAAACTGTCATTATTGGTGGCAAAGTTACCAGCTTCCCCCCTTCCATATTTTTCTTCCATATATTCGTCTCCTTCCCCTTCCCTCGTTCTCCGTGTTCATTCCTTTCCCCTCCCCTCCCCCTCCTCCCTCGTCTCCCTTCCCCCCACCCCTCCCCATAGTCATTTTTCGCCGTGACTCTGCTATCTGGCCGGAAAATATGTTAAACGCCCCGTGCTTACTAACGAGGCGCCTGTCATCCGTTGCTAAAGCTTGTGGCGACCTTAATAAATTACTGGTGATTTGTGACTGAATTTCTCGTGCCTGCGATGACTGTAGTGCTTGACCTTCGCACTTTCTCACAAATGCGATGACCAATTCTTCATGACCTGGATGCTGTAGCACGTCCCGCCCAGAGTCTTGTTTAGCTGGATGGCGTTTTAATACTTTTACTCTTTTACTTTGATTTATACCTTTTCATCAAGTTAATTAAAATACTTTCTGAAAGTTCTTAGGAAAGTTTGTGGACTCAAGTGCTCTTTTTCAACTCTTACGCGTCTTTGCGATTCTCTGCTGCTCTCTTCCTCCCTTACCCCATCTCTCTCATTCTCTCTCTCTCTCTCTCTCTCTCTTTTTTCCACAGCCCTCCCCACTCTCTCTCTCATCATAAGACAGCGTCTCTCCTCCTCTCCCTCTCTCTCTCTCTCTCTCTCTTTCCACAGCCTCCCCCCGCTCTCTCTCATAAGACTACGTCTCTCTTCCTCTCTCCACTCTCTCTCTCATAAGACTACGTCTCTCTTCCTCATTGCACTCTCTCTTTCTCCCTCTTTTTTCCTCTCTCTCTCCCTCTTTCTCTCTATCTATCTCTGTCTGTCTGTCTCTCTCTCTTTCCACAGCCCCCCCCCTCCCCCGCTCTTTCTCACCATAAGACTACGTCTCTCTTCCTCTCTCCACTCTCCCTCTCCCTCTCCCTCTCTTTTTCTCTGTTTTCCTCTTCTTTCCTTCGTATTCCTAACACTACTCCTTCTCCGTTCTTCTTCTTTCACATCTAGATTATTAAACAACACAACCCTTCACCCGAACTCTAGCTTCCCGTGTTGTCCTCAGTCCGCGGAAATACACGTGGATCCCCAGTGTCGTACCTCGTGGCAGGAAAAAAGCGACAGATTTTCTCCTCATCCTCTGATTAAATGGAAGGCCAAATCAATAGATCGAGATTAGATTATCCCAGATTAAGAGCTCATGAGAAATAACCTTGCTATTCCTTTTTTATGTGGTTCATGGTCGTACTTTTTTGTAGAACTTCAGATAAAGGGAAAGGTATACTCGTTCACAAGCACGCACAGGGACATGAAGATATACACGTGGATGATATAGCTCACACCAAATGCACATACAAAGCCATGTACTTACATATGTGCACAGGTACACACAAATTCAAACCTCCCTTTCATTCTCTCTCTCTCTCTCTCTCTCTCTTTCTGTGTGTTTGCGGGTGTGTGTGTGTCTTACTCCTATTCTTTCATCTCCTTCCTTCTATCCCTTTCGCTCTTCCTCTTTCTCATCCTCACCATCTCTCTTTTCTCCCATCTTCCTTCACCGGTGTTTTAGTGCGGTGATGAAAATGAAACGACCTAACCATGTAGCCCAG
>NW_028234414.1:7263893-7271393 GCF_977035675.1 Penaeus japonicus
ACGTAAAGCGCCTCATATCTGGGATCCCCACGCTTGCTTAACTTTTGAAACGGCATCACTGAAAATGGCTGGAAGTTTAATATGTTTTACACACCAACAAAAAATCTCAATAATACACATCATTCTTTGTACTTGAATGTGGACAACATTATCTTGTCAGTATTGCCACATCTACAAATTAATCATGAGATCTACAGATTTTGTGCTTCATTTCAGATTTTACTAAATCATTGTGCTTGATCTACAGTCTTTGATAGGTTTGCTCCAAACTAAGCAGCTGTTCATAAAGGCATCTAACTGTGACTTCCAGGTTACAGGGTCTTTGATTGGGAAGCATAATGGCTGGAAATTAATGAAGTAGTGAGGTATTGTAGTACCAGATGAAATATGTCTCTCATGTGTAGGCCTACAGTACAGTACGTTGTATAGTATTAACTGCATTTCAATGAAAAAGGCATATATAATGAGCGTTAACATTGCTAAGAAGAATGTGAAGTGCAGTACAGTACTGGTACTACACTACACCTCATTTTATCATACAGTAGCTAGTAGCAGAACAATCATTTAGCTTTAGCATGGTGGCTGTAATCTATTTATATACAATACAGTAACTCCTATACTGTAAAGGTCTAGTCTTACCCCTTTTATGCGTGTCATTTACCCATTTCATCTGTTTTCCTTTGTCGGTTGTCGAGAGCAGCATGATTATCTTTGGGGAGCTTAGAATGTGTCCATGTGGATGATGTGAGCCTTCAAATTTTGTTTTACACAATCTTACTGTTCTTACATACTCCTATTCATGTAACATGTTATGCCTTGTTACACTGTACTGCATTCTGCTGTTTTTTCTTTGTTGATGGTAGAAAGCAGTATGATAAATTTTGGGAGTTCAGAATGTTTTATATAATCTTACTGTTCTTACACACTCCTATTCATGTAACATGTTCTGCCTTATTACACTGTACTATATTCTACAACTTTTAATTTTGTGCTGTATTTACTATAGCATTTATCAATTGGATGCATGTGCAACTTTTAAAAAACTTTCTTGTTCTTTGATGTAAGTACTGCTGCTACTTCATACAATAAAGCCAGTTTCAATAATGTTAGTTGGTTCACTTTTGATAACCTACATTTTCACCGTCGTACAATAATGATCAGTGGTAATAGCCTTCGAAAGTATTACCATAATTTCAAAGTAAATATCTTTAAGACGGTATGTAAGTATAATGGATGATAAGTTGGGGATACCTACAGTTGTTTTTGACGTCCATCCACAGATTTCTAAAAGTTTTAAGTGGCAACACTCGCTGAGTGATGCAAGAGAAGGGTACTCAGAGTAGTCCTCTTCCAGGTCTTCCTTGCAATGAAACAACATGAAGGTTGAATCAGCAGCAGAATGCGCAATAGGTGGTAGTATTGGAGACAGGAAGTGATGAGGGGATGAACAGGAAGGACAAGGATGTATAGACGTGGGAAAATGAGAGGGAGATTGTGGATGATGAGGGGATGTATGAGAAGATCAAGGGTGTGGAGACGCGGGAAAAGGAAAGGGAGATTGTGGATGATGTGGGGGTGTATGAGAAGATCAAGGGTGTGGAGACGCGGGAAAAGGAGAGGGAGATTGTGGATGATGAGGGGATGTATGAGAAGATCAAGGGTGTGGAGACGCGGGAAAAGGAGAGAGAGATTGTGGATGATGAGGGGATGTATGAGAAGATCAAGGGTGTGGAGACGCGGGAAAAGGAGAGAGAGATTGTGGATGATGAGGGGATGTATGAGAAGATCAAGGGTGTGGAGACGCGGGAAAAGGAGAGAGAGATTGTGGATGATGAGGGGATGTATGAGAAAATCAAGGGTGTGGAGATGCAGGAAAAGGAGAGGGAGATTGTGGATGATGAGGGGATGTATGAGAAGATCAAGGGTGTGGAGACGCGGGAAAAGGAGAGAGAGATTGTGGATGATGAGGGGATGTATGAGAAGATCAAGGGTGTGGAGACGCGGGAAAAGGAGAGAGAGATTGTGGATGATGAGGGGATGTATGAGAAGATCAAGGGTGTGGAGACGCGGGAAAAGGAGAGAGAGATTGTGGATGATGAGGGGATGTATGAGAAGATCAAGGGTGTGGAGACGCGGAAAGGAGAGGGAGATTGTGGATGATGAGGGGAGTATGAGAAGATCAAGGTGTGGAGACGCGGGAAAAGGAGAGGGAGATTGTGGATGATGAGGGGATGTATGAGAAGATCAAGGGATCAAGGGTGTGGAGACGTGGGAAAAGGGAGGGATGTATGAGAAGATCAAGGTGTGGAGAGAGAGATTGTGGATGATGAGGGGATGTATGAGAAAATCAAGGGTGTGGAGATGCAGGAAAAGGAGAGGGAGATTGTGGATGATGAGGGGATGTATGAGAAGATCAAGGGTGTGGAGACGCGGGAAAAGGAGAGAGAGATTGTGGATGATGAGGGGATGTATGAGAAGATCAAGGGTGTGGAGACGCGGGAAAAGGAGAGGGAGATGGTGGATGATGAGGGGATGTATGAGAAGATCAAGGGTGTGGAGACGTGGGAAAAGGAGAGAGAGATGGTGGATGATGAGGGGATGTATGAGAAGATCAAGGGTGTGGAGACGTGGGAAAAGGAGAGAGAGATTGTGGATGATGAGGGGATGTATGAGATCAAGGGTGTGGAGATGCGGGAAAAGGAGAGGGAGATGGAGGATGATGAGGGGATGAATGAAAAGGTTGTGGAGATTCAGGAAAGGAAAGGGAAATGGTGGATGGTGAAGGGGGGGATGAAAAGGACAAGGTTGTGGGGATGCGGGATAAGGAGAGGGAATTGGAGGATGATGAGGGGATGAAGGCAGGATGGATGACATGTAGTGCCCAATTTCGCTTTGGGTATTTGGGTATTAATTAATTGGGTATTTTTTCTATCAGGATAACCTCTTTTAACGTAAAAATAATTTGGTAACGTGACGTGTTAAAGTTTATCCGTTTACACCTGCAGTTACTGTGAAGAGGAATCATAATGAAACTAGCCTAGTCATGCCTTAAACTGTATATTAAATCACATAATAACTCGACACATACAAAAATAACTTCTTATACATATCTTTCATAGCAATCACCCTGACACTCTCTGAAGATCTCTGTCTTCAATCTTCTTTCTTCTTCGTTGAGAGTCGGTCATGATGTGTTAGTCTTGAGCAATCATGTCCTGAGCATCTGGTTTGGAGTTCCGGCCTTAAACTCAACCTTTGAACTCAGTCTCCAAACTCAGCCTGGAACCCGGGACTCCTAATGACATTTTCCCCAGTCTGATCTTAGATGGATACCTGACTTGCAACGGCTGATGATTCGAGCTTGCTCTCCGCTCAAGCACCCTCTAATTTCTCCGACAACTGACCATTGTCGAAGCCGTATGTTGGTTGCATCGCACTACGAGCAAGACTCCGCATCACCAGATGCCTATTCGCAAGTTGTACTTTTGTATCTTTTTGTATCTTTTTGTACTATATTTACCATTGCTGGATATACCAATTTATGAGTATATACTATAACTTAGCATAACTCACTTGCTATTTTCTATTGTTTTTAATCATTATAACATAACGATAATATGTTGATCATTAACAATGCACTTATATATATGTACCTTTGCCACATTTCATTTCATATGGCATGTTATTTTCCGCTAGTTAATTCATAACTATTATTATCCCTTATCTTATAACATGCATCTGCACAATTTCTGCTCCTACACCCTTTACCCTGTCCCCTCTACCACTATCGTATGCACTAGTTACGTGTATAAACTTTTTCAGATATGATAGTGATGGATTCAGAAAGGCATGTCAACCAGACGTGTCAATCCTGTAACCAGCACAGCCCATCTCGAAGCCTGCATTGATTGCATAACTGTGTGATCTTGTGCAATAACCGAGATGTTGCCACGGCATTTCCTGATCACTTCATATATTTTCAAGAGCTCCACTGATCATGGATCTCCTTACTCTCTCTGCTAAGTATCGCTGATTTTGGCATTCTCTTTTCGTTATATCTAATTTTCTTACCAAATCGGGACGATTTGGGGTAACGTGGACGAGCGATATCAAGGTCTTAATCATTATATGAACCAGATGCAGAATTTATAGGAAAGAAATTGCTAAATAATTATAATTAATATCAAATACTACGTCTCCTAATTCCAGGACCAACCCTAGTGCCCCCTTGGAGTCCCTTGGAAGGTGTGGCCACGAATCCTGCCCCTATTCCCCGTCGGCCAATCACAGGCCGAGCCGAGCAGGATTCTGCCCAAGGAAAAAAAGTCACTGCTGCCCCTCCACGTGACCCAGTATCTCACCTCAAAATAGGTTATAGATAGATTCATACAGAATACTATTAGCCTTCAAGTCGAGAGGTCCTCCCCTCTCTTCGGCTCCTCCTCAAGGATTCCAGGTAGAGTTGTGTCTAGTGCCTTTAGTGACTTAATTGGGGGACGAGTAGCAAACCTTTACTTGGTGTCCCCTGTCAATCTTTCAAAAGATAGAGACCAATTGCTACAATACGCGCCAAACGCCAAATTGGGGTGGTAAAAGGATCGACCCTCGGCCCCAAAGATGAGTGGACTCCAAGTGATTTCCTTTAATTGTGAAGGGATGTCTGACAAAAAGGCCGAAATTCTGGCTACCCTTGGTGTCGATATTTTGTGCCTACAAGAAATGCATAAAACATCAATGCCTCCTCAAATACCTGGATACAACTTAATTATATCCCATCCTAGTCAAGTTCATGGCAGTGCTATATATGCTCGCAACAGATCCATCATCATCAGAAGTCATGATCATACCAGTGATGGAATTGAAATCTTAAAATTAGAGACAGAAAACCTGAACATCATCTCAGTCTATATACCACCACCGACGCCCTTCTCGTGGCAATGTAATATCAAATTTCAAGAGAAAGCCCATCTAGTTCTCGGCGACTTTAACTCCCCTAATACATTGTGGGGGTATAATAACGGCGATGATGAGGCCGTAGAGGAGTGGGCTTTAACCAATGACATGACTCTCATGTACAGTGCCAAGGACAAACTGTCATTTGACAGTGCTTGGTGGAAGAGGGGCTATAACCCCGACTTAGTGCTTGCTACATCTAGGCACTACAATAACTTTGAAAGAGTTATAGGCCAACCAGTGCCCAAATTAACATAGGCCTATCCTTGTCAATGTTAGACCAGTACTCAGGCCAACACCAACGAACAGCAGGTCTAGATTCAACTTCCGCAAGGCGAAGTGGGATCTTTTCTCTACAGACCTTGATAATGAATTAGGTGAACTAAGATCGACACCTGATGCATACAAGGCTTTTCAGTCTCTTGTCTGGAAGGTCTCTAAGAGACATACCTCGGGGATGTAGGAAAGAATACATTGCTGGTCTGTCAGACGACAGTAAAGCCATTTTTGATGAATATAAGACTGCATACGAACAAGACCCGTTTTCCGAACATGCTACTGATCTAGGTGAAACTCTGCTAGCTCTCATTGGCGAGGAAAGAAAGGCACGCTGGCGTGAGATCATAACTAATATCGACATGACTCGCAATAGCAAGCAAGCTTGGGCAACTATCCGAAAGCTCGATAGCGGAAAGAGTCCGACTAAGAGAGTGGCAGCTGTAACACCAAATAAAGTAGCCCACCAGTTGGTTTTGAATGGCAAGCCGCTGAACAGGGAGAGAGGCTGTCTCAAGAGAATTGAGGAGGACATGGATCAAGTGATGAATAGCTCTGAAGATTCATTTGTTCCTTTCACCATCGAAAAGTTAAATGCGGCTTTTAAACACCTAAAGCCGGGCAAGGCAGCAGGATTGGATGGTATTACTGCTGAGGATGCTCTTCACTTCGGTCCCAGGACGAAGGATTGGCTCTTAGCACTGAACAACAAATGTGCTACAAGTTACAAACTGCCAAAAATCTGGCGCAAAGCCAAAGTTGTAGCTCTACTGAAACCTGAGAAGACCCCAAGAGCTACCGTCCTATCTCTCCTTTGTATTTTGTACAAAGTATACGAGAGACTAATCCTCAGCCGGATAATCAACACGGTTAATGACCAACTTGCACCTGACCAAGCTGGATTCCGTCCTGGAAGATCATGCTGTGATCAGGTCTTGAACCTGACGCAGTACATTGAGGATGGATTTCAGGGTAAGAAAATCACAGGTGCAGTCTTTGTAGACCTCAGCGCTGCATATGACACAGTGAACCACTGGTCTCTTCTACTTAAAGTAGCGAAGATGATCCAAAATGCCTCTGTGGTTCGCACAATTGAGTGACTACTCTCAAACCATAGGTTTTACGTTGAGATGGATGGTAGAAAGAGCCAATGGAGGGACCAGAGAAACGGACTCCCCCAAGGGTCTGTATTATCTCCAATCCTCTTTAATATTTATACCAACGATCAGCCAACTTTCGCTAACATCTGAAGGCTTATATATGCCGATGACCTCTGTCTTGCTACGCAAGCAGAGAATTTCGACATAATTGAGAAGAGACTCGGAGAAGCCTTGCAAGCTCTCACTGAGTACTACTCAAAATGGGCTTTGAATGCAAATCCCAACAAGACTCAAATCTGCGCATTCCATCTTCACAACAGACTTGCGAAGACCGAACTTGAAATTCGATGGAATGGAGTGAGACTGAAGAATAAGGTGCATCCAGTCTATCTTGGTGTAACCTTGGACCACACGCTATCCTTCAAAGAGCACATCTTCAAGCTGAAGAAGAAGCTCTCCAGTCGCAACAATCTGATAGGTAAGCTGGCAAACTCCTCATGGGGAGCAGACCCTGTTACTCTGAGGATGTCTTCTATGTCCTTATGCTTTTCAACAGCTGAGTACTGTGCGCCAGTATGGAGTTGATCAGCCCATGCAGCCAAGGTGGACCCTGAACTGAACAGGGCTTGTCGGACCATTACTGGGAACCTTCGGGCTACACACCTTCCATCACTGTACCGACTATCTGGTATAGCACCACCTAGTGTGCGCAGGGAAGCAAATTCTATAGTCGAGAAGTTCAAACAGATGAACAATCAAGATCACCCGCTTCACAACCACCAACCAGTTGTAGCGCGTCTAAGATCAAGGAAGAGTTTCGCACTCGTGGAACCGCTTCCCCCTAACTCTCAAGCCAGGTACAGAGTGAGGAAGTGGATAGAGATCCAACCAGATCTCCAATACCAGACCCTTCCACCACACCAAGACCATATAGGACCTAGATCCACTCTGGCCAGGAAGGAATGGATGACACTGACCAGGGCGAGAGCCAAGGTTAGCAAAACCCTGGATAATATGCATAAGTGGGGCCTCAAGGACAGTCCAGCATGTCCATGTGGAGATCCCATACAGAGCATGGATCACCTGCTTAGTGTATGTCCCTTGGGACCGAGGTGCTCCGACAAAGACCTTCGCGAAGCCAACGATACTGCAGTCACCTTTGTTCGACATT
>NW_028234414.1:7278893-7286393 GCF_977035675.1 Penaeus japonicus
TTGCAATCTTCCTTGTGTAGGTATGGGTGGCTGGAATAAATAAGGATAAGGAAGTTAGTTCACATGAGGCTGGAAGAACAAAGTACCTTGTAGAACAACATCAGGGTTATGCTTGTTTACACATAACTGTAGTTGTAGTAGCAGAGAGACCTGAAATTGTGAGGTAAGATTTTAGAGTAGAGTAGAACTGAATTCGTTGCCTTTGAGGAAAAGAGAGGCTTAACATTAGTAGAGGAGATATTGTGGAGAATAGGGCGTAAGTCATGTGGAGTAATGAGACTGGGAAGCACTTCGCCTGCTGTTGCTGAAATCAACGAGTTGGTTATTGAGTTAGGAAAGTAGCCAGGCCGGAGAAATCAGCAATCGGCTGAAGCGAAATTTTGATTTCCACATTGTTTGGTATTGGTGAGACTAGCCCATGGTCCTCAACGAAGGCTCCTGGTACTGCGCGAAGCCTAGGGGGTAGGGCATGGCGGTCGGCAGACGCCAATGTGAAGAATGATAAGCCCAAGAGGAGTAAGGTCTGGAAGATAAAAATCAATTAGTGTTCGTCGGCCGGGGGAGAATAGTACTTGTGAGCAAGCTTTAGGACGTCGAAATGAGACCAAGATTGTTCACCTGACTGTATTCATTTAATGTAGGCCTTGTTGTTCTTTACACTAATTACTCTAAATGGACCTTCAAATCTAGGAGCAAGCTTTGACTTAATATTGAGTGGTTGGTTGACTTTTCTAAATACTAATGCTCCAACTTCAATGTCCTTGTGGCGGGCCACTTTGTGTTGAAATGACAGTATTTTATCTCTGGAATTAATCAAATGCTTCTTTGTGATCTGAAAGATGGACTTGTTTCTATTTAGGAGATATTCAGCATAATTATCATTATATAAAGGAACTTGATTTTCATCAAAGAGGTCATAGGGTAGTCTTTTATCCATTCCATATAAAAGAAAATGTGGGGTATCACCTAAGGAAGAATGGAATGTACTATTAATACAAGACTGGATTGTCAATAGTGATTCATCCCATGCGTCTGATGTCACATCAACAAGCGATCTCATTAATGAGAGGATGGAGGAGTTGAGCCTTTCTGTAATACCATTACTTTGTGGGCGGTAAGGGAGAATGTTAACACGAGTTACATTCATGATATCACATAACTTATCCATGACCTTGTTATGAAATTCAGTCCCGTTATCAGTTGAAAAATACATGGGGGCTGAATGTCTATGACAGAAGTCGTGAAAAGCATGTGCAACAACATTTGCTGTTTTGTTGGGCACGGGGACTAGTTCACAAAAACGAGTGAAGTTATCAATGAAGACTAAAATATAACGATTTCCATTGCGAGAAGGTAGAAAACCTGACAATGTGTCGCAAGAGACTTTCTGGAAAGGAAAGTCTGGAATGTCATATTTCAATGCAGGGGCTGGGTCATTGGTATTTCCTTTGTAATAAGGGCATTGCTTACAAGACTGAACATGCTTAGCAACTTTGCTAATAAGGTGTGGGAAGAAGAAGCGTTGCTGAGCTAAGTGAATTGCCTTATACTTACCACAGTGTGCAGCTTCTTTCGACTCATGGAAAAGAGGAAGGATTCGACCTTCAAGAGATTCAGGAATAACTACAAGCTTACGAGATGCCTTGAGCTTTCTTGTCCTATATCGAGACTTGTAGCAAAGTAGACCGTTAGCATCGAGGTAAAGTTGACTTACTCGAACATGTCTGCTAGGGGGAGGTCTTTCATTCCTTTCTAAAGCTTGAATTAAGGGGCCGTACAGATTATCATTACGTTGCGCTATCCGGATCTCGTCCTCCGTGGGTGGGTCCATGGGAGGTACGGCTGGGGCAGCCAAGACCGGGGCGGTAACAGAATGAATGGGGTCGGAACGGCGATCATTAACATGTGCAGACCGGATCTCGTCCTTCGAAGAATCCTCAACGGTAGGCGCGGCAGTATTTACCAAGATCGGTGCAATGTCAGAGAATTTCACCTTGCGGGAGGCAAAGGTGGGCGAGGAGCTAGATTCAGGCAGGTTGTGAGCGTCAGAGAGAGGAGCGCGTGATAGCGCGTCGGCAACGACATTTTGTTTCCCGGGTAAATAAACAATGGTGACGTCAAACTCTGCAAGAATTTCAATTGCGCGAGCGCGTCGTCCATGAGGGTCCCTACCCTTAAATATGGACGTGAGGGGGGAATGATCAGTGTGCACTTCTATCTGATATCCCAAGATTAGCTCTCGAAAATGACGGAGGGCCCTTGTGATACTGAGTAATTCACGGTCCGTCGTGTGATAGCGTTTTTCCGCTGAATTGAGGGCGCGACTTGCAAAAGCAATGGGCTGCGTTTTTCCAGAATGGCCATGTTTCTGGTGGAGTACTGCTCCGAGCCCGAGGTTTGAGGCATCAGTGGTGAGGACAAAAGGCAAACTGAAATCGGGGAAGGCTAAGAGTGGAGCCTTAATTAGTCGCGATTTAAGAGTTGTAAATGCGGCTTTTTCCTCGTCTGTCCACTGCCAAGTAGTATCCTTTTTAAGGAGATGGTTAAGCGGTGTCGTGATGGACCCGTAACCTTGAATGAACGGCCTGTAAAAACCTGAAAGGCCTAAAAATGACTTCAATTCCTTCTGGTTCTTAGGTGTTGGAAAGTCGGCAATGGCTTTAACTTTTGAATCATTAGGTGCAATACCTTTAGATGACAAGGTATGGCCTAAGAATTCTAACTTAGACTTGAAGAACTGACACTTGTTAGGTTGAATACATAATCCTGCAGTTGATAGCCTATTGAAAACTTGGCGCAATTTCTTCTCGTGTTCAGAGAGGGAGGGTGAGCAAATTAAAATATCATCTAAATACACGAGGACCTGATCATTAATTAATCGTGATAGTACAAGTGACATTAATCTGCTAAATGTGAGAGGGGAATTGCGAAGGCCAAAAGGACATACTAAAAATTCAAAGTGTCCCATATGAGTCGAGAAAGCCGTATATGGCACGCTTTCAGGAGCCATAGGAACTTGCAGGAAACCTTTAGCAAGGTCAATAGTTGAAAAAATCTTATTATTAGAGCCAATGTCTTGCAACAACAATCTAAGATTAGGAATTGGGAATGGTTCTGGCACTGTTACTTTATTCAACTTGCGATAGTCGACCACTGGGCGGAAGGTATTATCCTTCTTTGGAACAAGGAGGAGGGGAGAGGCCCAGGGTGAATTGCTTGGTTGAATAAGATTCATGTCTAACATTGTTTTAACTTCCTTTTCCAAGGCCTGTCGCTTCGAATGAGGGATCTTATAACTCGGTATGTACGAAGGCTTAGCATCAGGCTCGAGGGTAATGGAGTGTTGAAGCAATGTTGTTTTTCCGATAGGGCGGTCCTTGGTTGGCAGTACGCTTGGGAATTCTTTAAATAAGGTATTCAAAATATCATATCCTTCATGAAAATCTAAATTTTGCTTTAGAACATGATCAGAGCTCTGCTCATCAGGGGAAGATGATGTTGCAGAAAAAACAGGGGAGGGAACAGGTAAATCAAATTCGCAGATAGGCAATTCTGTGAATTCATAAGATATTACAGGTACACCAGCGTTAATAGTCAAAGGGGCCGGGGTAAGATTAAATACATGCACCTGACATCTATTATCAGTGATATTATACAAGGAAGGTAATGTTGCACAACCTTTTACTCGTATATTATCAGGTAATATCAAAGCGGTACCATTTGCCGAAGGACAAGAAACGTCTATCAGTAGATCATGAAATGCCGGGATAGTAGTGGTAGCACTAGCTATAAACTTAGGAGCATTATCATTAGCGGTCCAAGATTTCGCACAGTCGTCAACGTGGTTTGCGCGCAAAGGTTTGCGTGATGCGGGTGCGCGCGCAGCGAGAGGAGAGGTGAAGCGAGGGCGGGTGGGAGGGGTAGGGGGGTGATGGGTAGGAGAGGATGGGAAGTGAGGTGTAGACATGGTGTGACTATGGTCATGTGTGACTTCATAGATTGCCAATGCGGGTGTGAATGGGTCGGCATGCGTCCATAGGCAAGAGGGAGTCCTTAATAGGTAATTCTGACCATTAAAAGTAATGCTATTACTCTGAGGGTGGAGGGAAATTCCTGTACGGTATAAGAAATCATGACCCAACAAGAGGTGTCCCGGAGTAAAATTAGATTCTACAACGACAAACTTGTGAGCAAAAATTTCACTACCAAGAGAAATGTTAAGGACTTTGCTGCCTAAAGCTGATACCTTATCTCCTGTTATCCCGCAAATGGTGGTTTGACTCGGTTGCAAATCTAATGATAATTCAAAATTCCGCAAGGTATTCAACGAGACCACAGAACAAGAAGATCCTGTGTCTAAGAAGAAATACGCAGGCTTGTCATTCAATATAGATGGAAGCAATGGCGGTTGAGTGATATCATTAGGGATGCAACTAGTCGAGACAATGTGGTGTGTTACCGGTATTGTGCTTGTAGTGTCGCCGTGTCTGGGTTTTTATGGCTTTTCCCTAAAAAATGGCGGTTTGCTTGGCGTTGCTGGAGCAATTTGTATGTTTGATCCACCTGGTCAGGGAACGCTGAGCAGTGAGGCCAAGGGTGTGAGCGCGTGCCGTGGTAAGGACAGTACGGTGTCGAATAACATGAGTCGGCACCGTGACCTTTCGCACAACAATTAAAACACTGATCTCTGTCTGGTGCCCAATTCGTGACACAAGGTTGTTTACGGCTTGGTACATGAGGTGAGTTAGATGCTGGGGGAAAGCGAGTTTTATGTCCCGCATTATATCTGTGAGGGGAGGTTTGTCTCGAGTGTTGTGTTTTCGTGTCATGGTTGTGGAACCGCGGGTTAGGTTTGCGTTGTGGTTTGTCGTTTGGTTGTTTGTGTTTGTTTGTGTTACGCAAGGGTGTGTTGTCTTGTGTGGTCGTGTTTGCCTTAGTCGTGGGAATGCCTGCGTTGACAGATACTGTGGGAGCCTTCTCTCTGATAGACTTGGCAAATTCGCCGGGTAACTTCAGTAAATCAGTATCTTCACAGGGTTCCCAAACTTGTTCTTGTACAGAAGTAGGTAAAGAAGCAACTAGGATAGATTTGACCATATACGTCATAGAGGAGACGTGATGGTCGTTAAACAAGGACTTTACGTGGGAGTCATGGTTGTGGGGAATACTCTTAACCCATTTTGAAACTTGAACCCGAAGCTGATTGATAAAGTATCGAATGTCTTCTTCGGACAAGGAAGCAGGCTTTAATTGAATAAGTCTCGCGAACTGAATATGGTGACTTACATCCAAGGATTTGAACGAAGATCGAAATATATCCTGGAAATAACTCCAACTGCGCAATTCGGATGGCAATATTTTAAAGGCGTTAATCGCGTTACGTACTTTCGCTGAGGTAAGCTCTAAACGTGTTTCAGCCGCGTTTACGCATTTATTGCCGAAAGAAGGGTCATCTCTAGACATTCCACCTTGAATAATCATAGATTCAACATTTTCCAAGAAATCTTCAACCGGAATGGACGAGCCATCAAATTTCTGTACGATATTGAATGTTTGGTGAGGTTGGAACGTCATGTTGGAGAAGGGGGGGTGGGTGGGGGTCAGGTCAGAGAATGGGTCAATGGTGGAATTAGCAGTGGAGGGGTTAGTGTGGGGGGTCAGAGATCGGGAAACGGGACGGGAGGGAGAATGGGAAGGTACAGTATCCAACCCAAAGAATATTTCGGTAGTTTCCCTGAGGTTTCTGAACACTTTACCACTTCGTAATTCACTCATGAATAGGCGCGAGAAAGAAATCCAATCACTTCACAATAGAAAGAAAAAGAAAAAAAAAGTGGGCAACACAAGGCACAACACTAGGGTGTGAAAAACAATTAAGAGTAAGAAAAATGACACGAGGGATATCGACCTTAGTCGCAACTAACCTTCATTACCGATGTCTTCGTCCTGTCAGTCAACTTGATGCGCTGTATGCTGTGTGACACTGGAAAAAATTATTCGCTATCGTGGTACGTAGCTAATTATTGTACCAATTATTGCGAAAAAAAGAAACGTGAGGTTCTCATCTTATGCTGCCACCAGATTATGTGATGGGTATAGATTACTCTAATATCCACACATAGGGAAATATAAGGTTGGTGTCAAACACAGCAGCTGATACAATAACAATATATTATAACTTCAATAATATGACACGATATAATATATATATATATAGATATAACAAGAAATGACTCTGGAAATAAAGATCGGGATTAGCACTAGTTCACAATCGTAGATGCAGAAGTGCGAGTAGTTGGTGTTGGTGATTAAGGTCAAGGACCTCGAGTGACTTCGCTATCGTCAGTATATCTCAGGACGGCTCGCTAGGCGGGGCGATGAGCCGTCTACAGGAAAGTAGGCGTAGCTATTCCAAGTGTCAGCTTGGGTCGCGATTTCCTGATTGGCTGACTTCGGTTCATCATAATTCATAGGTCCGCCCTCGGGTCAGCCTTTGAGGGTGATATTCCTATGATGGGGAGATGACCAGAATTTCCAGAAGGGCTAAAGTTGCAGGTGCTGCCTTTAACGAATCTTTGCCCGATCCTGGGGGATATACGAAATCCGATAATTGTGAAGGTCACATCTGTGTATTGTAATTTGATCATGTATCTCAGGTCAGACGTATGCTCTGTTAACCGTTAAACATAAACACTTTCATATATACATATATATATATACATATATATATATATATATATATATATATATATATATATATATATATATATATATATATATATATATATATATATATATATATATATATATATATATATATATATATATAAACATACACACACACACATATATGAAAGTATTAATGTTTAACGGTCAACAGAGCATATGTCTGACCTGAGATACATGATCAAATTACAATGCACAGATGTGACCTTCTCAATTATCGGATTTCGTATATCTCCCAGGGATCGGACAAAGATTCGTTAAAGGCAGCACCTGCAACTTTAGCCCTTCTGGAAAATCTGGTCATCTCCCCATCATAGGAATATCACCCTCAAAGGCTGACCAAAGGGCGGACCTATGAATTATGATGACCCGAAGTCAGCCAATCAGGAAATCGCGACCTAAGCTGACACTTGGAACAGCTACGCCTATTTTCCTGTAGACGGCTCATCGCCCCGCCTAGCGAGCCGTCCTGAGATATACTGACGATAGCGAAGACACTCAGGGTGTCTGACCTTAATCACCAACACCTACTACTCGCACTAGTGCTAATCCCGATCTTTATTTCCAGAGTCATTCCTTGTTATATATATATATATATATATATATATATATATATATATATATATATATATATATATATATATATATATATATATATATATATATATATATATATATATATATATATTATATCGTGTCATAATACTGAAGTTATAATATATTGTTATCGTATCAGCTGCTGTGTTTGACACCAACCTTATATTTCTCTATGTG
>NW_028234414.1:7301393-7303893 GCF_977035675.1 Penaeus japonicus
ACGGGAGAGCAGAAAGTTTTGCGAAATGATGTGGGTTGCAGTGTAAGGAGGAGATGGACACCTGTTTTCGATAAGATCTGGAACAAAAGGAAGAATAAGGGGAATAGGAAGACGACAGTTAAATAATAAGTTATATGTTGTTTTGGTGATAGTTGATGGCAAGTTGATGAGGATTATGTTTTGATAGATGACAGTTTGGCGATGATTGTTATTTGAAATATTCTGATGTTATTTTGCAGCCATTCACCGCTAATCTCTCTAATGCGTCGTTGCTTCGATGAAAAAGGAGTATATTTGATAAACAGTTTGAAATGACGATGTGAAAAAATGACGTATTCTATAGATGACTGAGAGTGAAAGATACTGAACACGAATATTGGATGAGAGGGAATGAGAAAAGGAACAATAGTTTTAGAAGCACGTCAGCTCGTTGAAACGGTGAATGGGAAGAGAAAGTGGTAAGTGTCCTAAATAAATATATTTTCAATGTAGACCGCAGAGTATGAGAGTTTATGTGGTTCATATAATGCGTCATTTCTTATTGCAGCATTTTACCCAAGTGGTTTCAACTTTTTACTCTCTTTTACTTCTAGTCTCACACTTTTTTGTAAAGTAAATAATTGACACAATAAAGACGAATGGAAGTTTTCTCCTCCATTTGTGTCAGTTTGGTATCTTGAAGTAGTAGATGAAATCTTGGGGAGTCGCCAGAGCTGCTGACATGAACAATAGGCCGGCACGTTGCTAAGGGTGGCGGAACACCGAAAGACAGTAGTTTCAGGCCAGACCACCGGCTGACTAGGCTCAAGGTCTGTCCCGGCCTAGAATTTTCAATGTTAAAAAAAACAGACGGAAAAAAGTAAGGACAACAGTACATTTTATTAGCTAATGCATTTAATTTAGAACATTGTCTGGTAATAAATCTAAGTAGTCTGTTATCGTTAAGCATTTGGTCGTTTCACGCGACCGCCAGTTGAAAGTAAATCCCGCTGATTTATAAAGTACATCAGACTATCAAAACGACGCAATAATACTAACTAAACTTGTCAGAAACGGATCTTTACCGACTAACATTCTATTTACAGATACTTCAACATCTGCTAAATATCCATGGGAGTGAACGTTCCTCAGATCTCGAACAAAAGAAAATAAGCAAGAACAAAACTGGCAAAACTGGCCAGAGGTTGAGGACGCCGAAACAAGCAAACCAATAAAAAATCACACTGGATGAGGACGAAAGGTACAGAGGAATCTAACGACCGCATCCCTCTTCTGGGACCTTGACATGACCACATGATATCAAGGACAGAGTGACGTCACGATGTCTAACGAGAGTCTTCCGTCTCTGTATCAGCACCAGAGCCTCCTTTCCATCGCCGAAAAGAGCGGTAAGTCGTGACTGATCATGTATTGTTTGCCTCACTTCAAAGTCACCTCGGTGCTGATGTAATATGTCATGCGCATGCTGTCATGGATGTATGTTATTTTTGTGATTATTTTTGTCAGCGAACATCGAGTTGCACGCCGCATATAACTATCCTGTGTGTCGGAAGTGAAATACACGACAGTATTATAATAATATACTATAGTACATATCATTTACGGCTAGATAGAACTTGAAGTACATCTATGCAAAATGTTAGATTTGCAGAGGTACTTGGATGAAAATCTATGGCGCAATAATGTATGAAATCTTGCTAGTCATGCATAAAACAAATTACTTAGATCCTTAAAAGAGTGTCAGTCACGGGTCTTTAAGGCAATTTGACTGATATATGAGCTGCTTCCTCTTCATACCACAAGGGAGGAAAGAAGAAACACCGCACACGGATTCAAAACAGCTGATTCCAGCAAAATACTTAGTGGAGATAATTTCTGTCTTGTATGTATGTTTGTTACTTATACATATGAGTTTGTTTTGCTTTTACTTCAGTTTCTTTAATAGTTTTGTATTCCGTTCTATCTTGTCTTTTGATTATTCTTTTCCTCATTCATATAAATGGCTATTTGACTATTTTCAGATCGTTAATCTCTCTCTCTCTCTCTCTCTCTCTCTCTCTCTTTGCCTCCATAGACATGCACACACGCACGTGCTTGTGTGTGTTTGTGTGTATATATGTACATATCTGTATATATGTACATATATGTACATATATGTATATATGTATATATATATTAATATAGATATATATACAAATATACATGCATAAACATATGTATGTATATATATGCGCACACACACACACACACACACACACACACACACATATATATATATATATATATATATATATATATATATATATATATATATATATATATATATATATATTGGCAGACAGGCTGATGCTCTAAATAAATGTTAATTTGTGTTTTGTTGTATATCAATAGACGATTGCATCGTTGGATCGTTATGAGGGGGGGGGGGGGTATAATGCCGAAGCCATATATCCACATGTCTGTGATAAAGGTGAGAAGCCTGAGGGATAGTAATTATATT
>NW_028234414.1:7336393-7341393 GCF_977035675.1 Penaeus japonicus
TTCCCCTTCTACGTCTAGAACCTTCTATTGCATCCTCAAGAAATCAGTTACATCTAGGAAATTAACTACAAATTATCACCAGTATAATGTAAAATAATGCTGGCCAACATTTTAATTACCCGTTGTAATTAAAATGTTGGCCAGCATTATTTTACATTAAACTGGTGGTATAATGTAAAGAAACACTGAATCCGAATTTGCTGAGGGTCTCGAGCTCCCACAAACCTACGGCTTCGCGCACCCTGACTCCACTCCCCTACCTGATGATGAGAAATCTTGATGAAATACCTCACTGAGGATCCTCTTCTTTGATTATCTTACAAAATGTCCACAAAGGCACCAGTGTAGGCTATCTTCCCTTTCTTCATTCTTTTTTTGTGTAATTTGCATCATATTTTTAAGGTTTATATTTACTGAAGTCAGAACTCTCCTCGTTTTCTGCTGGAGAGGGTGCACTAACGACCATGGAGGGCCGGTCTGAATAATGTTGGTTTTAGGTTTTTGTAAACATTTTTTATCAATCCGCATTACACAATCACCCTTTATTCCGTTATAATTTAATCGATCTTTACACTCGCTGCGATAATTAGAGGTCACACTTTGATACTGATGTTCGTCCATAATGAAATATCATCATTACTTACTTTCATTTCCGTTTAGAGCTCTCCTTTCTTTCTTCCTTATTCTGCACATTTTTTCTTGGGATATAAACGTTTCCTTAGGATCCTTTTTGAGCTCAAAGTATTGAGTCTTCTGTTTTCTTGCTCCGTCAGATTGATTTATCATGACTGTCCATCTTTCTTCTAGATTTACATATCAAGGCGTTCTTTCCCATCAACTGGTATTCCGATACCTCGAAAATATATTGTTGTACTTATCTGTATGTTCACTGGCCCTAAGGCACTACTCCTAAACAATGATATGGCAGCCTGACTTTCTTACTGCAGTTCAATTTTCCCTCCACAAACCTCTAGAAAAGGCTATAACATGAAGAAATAATCACATACTTTTCCATGTATTCATTTACCACCCTGGCGTGGGCAGGGATTGTTACATTTAATGAAAGGTCATGATAAGATATCACATTGCGAATTTAGGATGTGGCATAAGTATATTTTCTAGTATATTAGATAATATAGAATAGTTAAATAGCTCTGAATACCTCTTCGTTGCAGTCTGCATTTAATTTCTTCTACACTACATTCTACACTGACCTGTCAGTGCGGTCTGTATCTATGCCTAATTACTGAGATCACATCACATTATCATGTTCTTGTTTTATATGAGCCATAGCTGAATATATCTTGCGAAAACTGGTCTGAATGTCTAAACCTACAGCTTTCAGGTTATCGGCTCAATTAAGTTCGCCGTGTAGGATGTTCTTACTATGTGAGAAATCCTAGTAAGAGGTACTCCATAGTCTATGTCCACACTTTGTTTATAACATGCTGCTCTCGCTAGGCGATCAGCACGATCATGTTTAAGGATTCCAGTATGCAATGGCATCCGCACGAAATGTACAACATGGCCCTGTTCTTTCACGCACTGTACTTTTATTTTGCTATCATTTACAGTATTTCCAGCACCTTTATCTGGAATGTTCAGAGCCTGGAGAGAACTCTGTGAGTCACAGAATATCACTCCTAAGCCTTGAGTTAAGAGTCTATGAATAATCCTTATCTCTATAAGGATAAGGATAAGCTAGGTTTGCGGAGCAGATGCGCCGCCGGGCTTGTATGCACTGAGGCGAGCCCGCCTGTGTCAGCGTGTGCTGACTCGTGAGAGAATGTGCCAACGAGTGTTGACTCGATCCTTATATCAATGCAAGAAGTGTAACATGCGCAGACCTTGGCCTCCAAAATTAGGCTGACCATCTGCAATGATCGAGTTGCTATATCTCGTGTCAGGTTAGATGATAGTTTAGTTGATTAGCGAAAAATGGTCACTTCATTATTTCTAACTTGTAATATTGTAAATAATTGTAACTGACGGGTACCACTTATATCAACGGAATTTGGTGAACAATAATACAACTTTCACTATTTTTTTTGTTCTATTCTCCTTATTTTTTCTTGAAAGAGCACTAACTAAGAGAACAGCAGTCCAAAAAGGATAATAATTTAAACTAGGTAAATATTATGAAGTTACACAAACTATGTGCGTTAGCATGTACTGGTTCATGTATGTGGAAAATAAGGATTCCCTCATTTAAATGAAGTTCCACGCTGTGTTACTTTCGAGATTCAATAACAGGACTTGCAGAAATTATTATTCTATTGATAGATTTAACTGTAATGTGAGAAAACAGCAAGAAGGATCTGAAGTAATTTCGTATACTAGTATAACAATTTTGTTTACGCTCTCGTTTATTTTCCCCAAGTCAGCTTTTGGACAAAAATGTCTACTGTTGATTCAGCCTTCCATCAACCTTTTCTCTTTGTTGTTCCATGGGAGTTGGCCGCCGGCTGTAGAATGGGTTTATTTGCTTGTTGGTCAGGTAGATTACGTGCTTAGGAGGAGAATCGTAAACGTGCAGCAGAATCTCCAAGAGACAACGGTGGCGGGAGATTTACAATTCGCAACAAAGGGACATGTGATTGCAATAATTATTTTGATAAAAGCAAATGATTTTAACTCTTACGTTCGTTGCTTGTACGCCTCATGCTCGTGCGATGCCATAAAATTTGTCAAAAACGTCCACAAATTGCAACTAGTCCTATCCCTAAGCCTTCAGGCCAGAAACGATAATGCCAGCGTCTTTATACTAATATTGTCACTGTCATGACAAACTGATTTTTATGCTGCTGGCTTTTAGTATGTATTTTACATATGGGTGAAACTGTATTGGCGAGACCAAGTAAAATGTTCGACATAAATGGAAAACATGTCAACTTGAAACAGTTTCTGACTTGAGACACTGTTTTGGTGTCCCGCCTGTTATCATGTTAGTTGTCAAGAAGTCACTGCTGGAGTGTGTCGAACAAGTCCTCACTAGATACAAAATATACGAAATGACAGCCAACTTGGGGGACAACATTTCAAAAAGAGTTTATCAGACTGACTACTGCGAGGTAAATATTATGAACCGAGCTCATTATGACAAACGTACGAAATAAAGTATACATGAGATCAAATAACTTCACAGCAATAGAGATGTAAATTTTGAGGATTAAATGGAAACGCGTTAATTTCATCTTTTCCTTTGTGAAGTTATCCATTCGCATTTATACCTTTCTTTACAGGTAAATATTACTTAGAGCTTACATTACGTTAATCATATTGGTGTGAGTACTTGTGATTCCTTGTATTTGTAGGTGCATTGTATATATATATATATATATATATATATATATATATATATATATATATATATATATATATATATATATATATATATGTGTATGTATATACATGTGTGTATTTGTGTGTGTGTGTGTGTGTGTATGTGTGTGTGTGTGCATGTATGTATATATACATATACATATATATATATATATATATATATATATATATATATATATATATATATATATATACATAATCATATACATACATACATACATACATAAAAACATGCGTTTGAGTGTGCAAGGTCAACCGCAACGGAGATTACTGCTGGATCATCTACACGAAGACAGCTGCAGTATCAGGGACCTTAGGAAAATTATCTATACCCTGTCTTACTGAAAGTCTTCTCGAAATTTGATATTCCTTCTAATTTCAACAGATCCTCACGACTCTCCCAAGCTCACTCTTTGAATAATATGTCATTTGTTCTGTCCTTTATCCTTACCAGCTGGAGGTGACAAGAGAGCAGAAACCCGGCGAATATAGGGATATATTCGCTATGGCGAGTATAGGGATTCTTCGACGCCATTGGAGGCTGACATCCCTCGCGCGGCCTCTCGCTCACGCGTTCAGTGTCGTCCACCGCTGTCAGGGAGGTCGGCGTGTCGTGTATTTATTTATTTTTTTGCTCTTTTTTCCTTTCATTTTCAACCAATCATTAACTAATGAGAAAAAACTGTTATCTCAACATATGTTTTCCAAGTAGCTCCATCTTGGGGTACGACGCAGTTCGAGATCAGCTTCAGCGGGAATTAAAGGCGCCAAAGTATTTCAACTTCGCTCAAGATGTCGTTGGTGCTTGGGCAAGCAAGAAGGTTAGTCAATGATATTTAACAGGTTTTGAAGTTATCATTTAAAGGAAATTAATCCGACATCATATCCAAACGTGGTTTGCGGATGAACAAAGATTAGCCATTACTTGCAATCACATGGTTATAAATTTCCTTCTTTAACATACTTAATTATAATTATTTATATGTCTGAACTTCCTAATGTCATTGATTTTAGCCCACACATACTGCCCTGCATTTTGTTGGTGATACAAAGGAAGTCGAAGTAAACTACGGCGACCTACACACCGAAGCCATCGCACTGGCCACTGCCTTGTCCAACCCTTCTCCGCCAAGATGTGCTCTTGTCCTCCTGCCCAAGATACCAGAGTGGTGGGTGGTCAATGTGGCAGGCTCCTGGTGTGGTAATCCAAATCATTTTATTATTTGTTAATTAATCACCTAAATGCAATAAGAATATTGTTAAAGCGAGTACTTCCACTGAGCTGATAAGTAACTGTCTTCAGTTTTGGTATACTATCTATTGTATATACTGTACTTGTTAAATTTTTTGTGTGCACCTCTTATCTAGCTCTTTCTATCATTACCGTTATACTGATCTGAAAGAGAAAAAGGGCACAAATATTTACTGTATCTGACATCACAGGTACTATGATATCGTTTGGGACAATTCTTCTAACTCCAGCTGATATTGCTAACCGCTTAGAAGATTCTGGTGCAGACTGCATTATTTGTGACAGTGAAACAGCAGCAAGACTGAACAATGTCAGCAAAAATGTACCGCTAAAAATTGTCGTTGCTAGGGAAGGAGCGGGTGCTATATATGTGTCATTAATATTCTAGTTTCATAATTAACAATAA
>NW_028234414.1:7356393-7358893 GCF_977035675.1 Penaeus japonicus
AGAGGAAATATATTTTCCTATATTCAGAATGATTGCTAAAAGTTCAATGATATTTAAGAAAGGGCTTAGCTCACAAGTGCCTTATGTAGTAAGTCTCTTCGTATTCTAGGCTTGAGGATTTATGAAGGATATGGACAGACAGAAACAACACTGTTGTGTTCCATGCACAGAAGTATAGATTTCCGTCCAGGCTCCATGGGGAAACCAGCACCAGGCTACAATTTAAAGGCAAGCACACAATAAAAAAAAATGATTGCAAATAAGAATATCAATTCAGTGTGATAATGATCTTGAGTGCTAGATTTTATATTTTAATCAGTAATGATTATGATATATCTATCTAAGAGTAAAAATAGCTAAATAAGAAATATAGAAAAATAAAAGTGCACCACCATCTCAGTAGGTCATGTGGGTAAGTTCTGTATTCAGTTTGTGGTAGATTCAGTGTATGTATTTATCTGCCCCTGAATGTGTACTTGTAACATTATGTGTTTTATAAAAAGAAAAGTATGCAGCACTTTTTAAGATTTTTTAAAAATTTACATTCATTTCAAATAATATTTTCTGTGCAGGTAATCAATGATGATCTTAATGAATTGGGACCTCATGAGGAAGGATACTTGGCCATTTCCTTGAAAGAGGGGAAACCTATTGGACTTTTCAATGGTAGGTATTTATTTTTCATTTTTCTCATTGACCTTAAGGTGCAAAAAATTATAATTACTCCTTTTTTCAAAACATTTACTCTTGCCATCCTCTAATTTTTATTTTTAATTCATTGCAGGATACTTGGCCAGCAAGGAGAAAACATCAAAAGTATTTTTAGGAGACTATTACATAACTGGTGACAGGGCATACTACGATGAGAACAATTACTTCTGGTTTGTTAGCCGAGCTGATGATGTCATAATTTCTTCGGGGTAAGTCACTTTCCTGTTCTTCAAAACTTCCTGATAAAGTATACAAATATTGATAAGTGCATTTGAAATGATCATCAAACAAGGGAGCTTCACTTTGTATAACTTACAGGTACAGAATTGGACCATTTGAAGTGGAGTCCGTATTAATAGAACACCCAGCTGTTGTGGAGTCAGCAGTGGTTTCCTCACCTGACAGTCTCCGTGGGGAAGTAGTGAAAGCGTTTGTCATTCTGGCTGACAGCTACAAGAATCACAAACATGAAGACCTCATTGTTGAACTGCAAAACCATGTGAAGCACAATACAGCACCTTACAAGTACCCTAGAAAAGTAATTATTTTGGTAGTTTGATTAATTCTAGAATACAGATTTTAGTCAGAGATAAGTTAGATTAGACCAAAGGCTGTCTTTTAGTAGTGATCTTGAAGTAAAATGACTCACATAATACCTTTCAGATAAATAAGTGGTTCATTTATAGGTAAAATTTATGCTAATTTAGCATCATTTATGGATATTATAGTGGATTTATTATGAAAACATTAAATGCTCCTTCTCATTTGTATGTATTAAATATCAGTGATATTTTGCTGTAAGTTCTAAGAATTTAGGTCAAGGGAGATGGTAGAGGTAGATTATAAGCTCAACAAATTAATCCATTGACAATGGGAGTGCTCTTGTATACATACAATGTCAAATGTTTTTTTTACTCATATATGGCTCCACAAAGGCTTTGTCACCAAGGAGTCAATGAGTGGGTTTACCCATTCCTTGAAATTTTGCAAAAAAAAAAAATATATATATATATATATATATTATTGTATTATTACTGTTATGTGATAATAATGCCAGTAGTAATGATAAGATTAATAACAATGAAAATAGCAATAGATGTGATTTTTTTCAGGAAAATTCAGGGAAAGGGATAAACAAGTAAGGTCAGCTAGACCTACTAATTGACTTGTGAAGCTTTCTGTGATTAAAAAAAAAAAGATAAAATAAAACCATAGTGGATGGTCCAATCCCATTGTCAATGGATTAAAGAAAACATTTAAAAAAAATCATTTTAAAGACAAAAGGTACTTCATTAGTACATATTTGTTAGACACTGATTAAAACATAATCATCATTTCAGCCTTTAAGATTTCTACACACATTACCTAGCTTGAAGCAAAGATAAACACAGTAACATATATACTTAGATAAAATAAAACACAGCCACAGTAGGAATTAAATAAATATTTAATTTCCACTGTGGCTGTATTTTATCATATCACTTACCTTCTCTCTGACAATTTCAATACAATAAAGACTACATCTATCTTACCTTTGATGTGATAACTTTTCCATGTACTTAAGTTGTCTAACAAAAGACTCTTTTTCTAAATTGCAGATAGAATTTGTGGATACTCTCCCGAAGACCATCAGTGGCAAAATAAGACGAGTAGAGCTTCGCAACAATGAATGGGCTAAAGCATAAGGCCATTCATTTTGAAAGATACCATTTTGTTATCAACAGGATTTTGATGATACAGTCTTCCACTGCACCTTGTAATAACAAAGTAATTACCAAACATTTTATAA
>NW_028234414.1:7371393-7381393 GCF_977035675.1 Penaeus japonicus
TTACAAACATTTCTACCACAAATATGTATGAATACTTGATACACAAAAAACATACCTTAGTATATCTGAACACTTTGTCTTCATATTGGGAATGATAAATGTCTGGCATAATAACTGTGATGGAGTTGTCCTTCAGTTTGAAATGCTCTGCTACTGGTGCTTCAAGCGTGTGGAAGAATGGAAGTTTGCCTGTACATTAAAGGAAAGAAAATTAGCATTTAAAACCCCTCAAATACAAATCAACACTTTCTTCCTTTTAATATCCTACTGATATACAATTAGAATCACTACAACTTGTAGTGATTTAATATAATGGCAAATTCTTATATATAGGCAAGCAATTCCACAGATGCAAATTAACATAGGCCATATATTTACTCCATTCAATCTATTTGTATATGCCTATCCAATTTAAAATCTCAAGTACACATGATATTAAATTGGAATTTGTTGACCTTCAGACATTTTAACATCTAACCCATCCAACATTCATAGAAATTGCATAAAAAAATCTTACCTCTAAGTTCATTGGCAGCTCCAATATATTCCTCATACATATCTCCCTTCTCAGTAAAGTAACCAATAACGGTAGCATCTGTTCTAGCCATGTTATTTTGCATTTCAAGAACAGACTTTATCTCCATGGATGGAAGTTTGGCTTGCTCCTTCATGTACTCTACAATTCCTTCCAAGTCTCTCCGCCCCTTGAAGTCAAAGCGTCTCCCATTTCGAAATACCTAGAATACACTCATATGAGCAGGTACTTTGGAGCTTTTCAAACAAAAACACAAAAAATATTATGGATGCACTTTTAACAATGATTTTTCTGACAATATAAACATACAAAGAGAGATTAAATGTTTAAGAGAACTTTCCCATAATGTAAATACTCTTAGAGAATGAAAGAATGACATGGTCACAAGCAAATATTATAGAATAAAGAATACAACCAATTTAGTAACAAACCATAAGTGTTGGATAGCCAGACACTGCATACTGATCAGCAATTTCCTTCTCCTCTGGGCCATCTACTTTTGCTAGTGGGATGTCCACTTTCACTAGCTCTTTGGCAGCTCCCTCATACTCTGGCTCAAGCTGGGGTATTGCATATATCTTTTAAAACATTTTCTTGACTTATAATAATTGTGTATATGAAAATCTGTTTTCTTAGAAAAAAAATGTACAGGTATATATATATATATATAATACAATGCATAATCAAAGCATATAAATTTCTCATAACAGTATTGCTTTGTATATATCTGAATTGGAGGGAAAAATTAATGCATAATAAAAAAAAGCACTTCAACTAAATCAAATGCCACATAAATCTTACCGCTTTGCAGTGGCGGCACCAAGGGGCATAAAACTCAACAAGGATGAGTTCTTTGGATTTAATGGTCTTGGAGAAGTTAGCACTGGTTAGGACCATTACGGCAGAGGGTGGAGGCTGATAGTTAGGGTCAGCGTGCATGCGCATGTACTCTACAATAGCTGCGGAAACATATGCTGGGCTCAACACACACACACAAATCTTCACACAATATATCGTCCATTTCTCAAGAGTATCATGATAATATATATAAAAAAAACAATAACTTCATAATTATCTACAGTGAGGGAATATATGATTGTATAGATATGCATTAATATCAAAATACTCAAAAGATTGATAAGTATATCAGCCACTTCTTTCAACAATAACTACTTTTGAACATGACAGACATTAATTACCTTGAGTACTTCTTGCTCCAGAATAGTCTTCAACAGGTTGGCCTTTCTTAAACAGCTTTATTGTTGGATATCCAGAAATAAGGTGTTCCTTGGCTAATTCTGTCTCCTTTGTAGCATCTACCTTTGCAATACGTATGCCTTCCTCTTTCAACTCACGTGCTGCAGCTGCGTAATCGGGGGCTAGAGATTTGCAGTGGCCACACCTGTTTTAGATTTACATATACTTAAATCATTATATGTCAGTCATTGAGAGCAAAGTGTAAAAATTCACAATATCAAACATTCTGATTCTCACAAATGCTACATGGTTAATTCATAACTAAGTAAAATAAACAATAATAACCATAAAGTAGCAAAGTCTTACCATGGTGCATAAAATTCAACTAGTATAACATCTTTTGGATTAACAACATGCAAGAAATTGTCACGTGTTAAAACGAGGACGTCGTCTTCTTCCACAATGTCGATGTTCCCTCCGAAACCTTCAATCACCGGGATTTCTGTTGTGAGAGAGGAACTCAATTATTAGACACTGCAGTGTGTTTACAGATATTTAGGTGTAAAATAATCACATTTATCCTATGCAATTACCCAAATAAATAAAGAATATGAGTTATAAAAATAACTTCCATTCATAATGATTATGATAAGTATTATGATAATTATAATAATCATTATTACTGTTATCATCATTAATTATCTGTTAATACCTTCTTATTGATAAACATCAGCCATCATAACAGCAATAATAAAGAAATGTCTCATACATCATACAATTGTCAATAAAACTGTTACTTCAGCTTAAAATTACTATTACCCCGGTCACGACAGGGGTATTCCAGCCTTGCATGTTACAATGCCGGGGCTCTCGCACGCATAGGCCTAAATCAGTTAAATAAACGACGCCGTATGACGTCACCCAGTAAACGGGCCTTGAATGTGCAGTACTGTAGTGTACCACCTGTCTAGAGAGGGTTAATTTTGAATATTTTTACTTTTTTCAGGACACTTGATACCTTCCCTTCATAAATAGCTATATGACTTGTATCTGAAGGATCTAGATATATGAAAAGGGAAGTCTAAGTTCCTAGACTGTATGAAACTACTTCTTACTGTGACTGTGATTGTTAAAGTACTCTCAGGAATTAGCTACTACACCTCAGAACCTGCTAGTGTCCCTCAAGTTTTGTTCTGAATTAATATATCATTACAGCCGAGGTGTCTAGGAAATTCCTGAGCAGTTTCAGGTCATACAAGAGTGTCCTATTAAGCATTAGTAAGATAATGTGAATCATACAATGAAAATATGGATATAAGAGGCAACACATTACAGTGGATCATGGGATTTCTCTCAAAGAACCACCACCAAGTAAACAATAACTCAATTCACGAAGCTCAACTAATGAAGTATTTAAAGTTTTGAGAGTCAGCATGGATTATTTCAAAGTAACTTTGCCTAACCTATTGGGGTGGTGCTTCAAAAGTTGCAGAATTTGGTAAATGGTTAGAAATACTTATACATCTGCCACGAGCCTTATCCAAACCAGCATGGCCTCGGTGTCTACTTGGGTTCCGATAGTTCAATGTAACTCTACCACTGATATCCTTGCAAGACAGTATTTGTAGACGTCCGTGGCAGATAAAATCGAATCAAATAAGGAATCAGGCCGAACTCTATGGTGGAGGTTTGTTGGTCTTTGAGGGAGTGTGAAGAGCATATCAGTCACTTGACAACACAATATAATCATGAGAAAAAATACCCGACTTCGAAAGCCATTGGGTGTGTCTTCTAAACATTTACCCTAAAACATTAATACCTTAGTTTGGACACCCAGTTTTCCTAAGCACAAGTCTGAGACGTTTTCCCACTCGATGTCTTGTTGCTACCTAAACTCTGACATGGCTGTGTTGCCAAGAGACTCTCAATTGCCTTGTAAAACTGAACTTAAGGTTTCTCAGTGCACTGAAGTTAACTTTCGAGAAATGAGTATGTATACATATTATGGATTATTAACCTATGTTTGAAGCATAGGTTAAGTAGTATGTAGTTGTGTCTGAATCCCTTACTTGTTACCTACCTAAGTCATGCAATTTAACCGGTCCTTGACCTTGCACACACTTAAATATTGATATAAGTTATACTCATTTCAAGTGCCTGGACATATGATAGGGCGTTCAAATATATAAAACATAAAAAAACTCCAATGACATACCTCCATCAGGATCAATAGTGATGGACGGCTCCTTCTGATTTCCAGCACACAACCCGAAGCACAGAACTATCCAGATAGCAGACCTCATCCTGGTTTCGCCTGCTTTTCCCTGATGAAACAACACTAGACCCTCACACCCTCGCTCTGACTCCCTTGCTCAACGTGTTACACTCTCAGGAGCTGTCCAGAGAATAGCTGTCGACGGCCTCCTCCTCGTGCCGGTCGCCGCTCTCCGACCCAAACTCTCGTACTGCGATGCAACGCCCTCGAGATTTCCCTTCGTTATTTCAAGCCTTTGGGGACTTTTTGCGGTTTTAACAAGGGTCTAGAGAACTGAAATGTATGTATTTTATTTGACTGAACAATTACAACCAGGTTTTGATCATAAGAATTGTTCCGTGGAGTAAGTAAAGGTAATTGCCTCCCGGCTTATGTGGACCAATGAAAATGCGCCAAGTGAAGTCACAAAGCCTTGTTGCCAGTCAACAAATTATTCAAGTTCAAGGAACCTATGGACATAGAATAAGTGGGATAAACTTGTTCAGCAGGCGAGATGCAATATTTGTGGTCTCTACAGCAGGATATTGGTAATGTGGATGGCATTTATTCTCATAAATAAGACGATGACTTGCGGCTTTTATGATCTAAACATCAAAATAATATGGATTTCCACCAGAGGGATAAATATGTTTGGGGAAAAAAATGCTACATTACACATACATCTAAAGTTTCTAAACATATACATATGTATATTATATATATATATATATATATATATATATATATATATATATGTATACATATTACCATTTTAATATCTATAATAACTCTCATTATCGGATTTTATTGCAAATTTTCGTTACTAGGATGGATATCAGAAAAAAAGCATTAAATTACTGTTAGTCAGCTTTCTTTTCACCTCAATTACAATTCTTCATTTTTTTATTGTTATTGTGAACGGTATCATAATAATATTATCATTTGTGTGATCATTATTATTATAATTATCAATATCAGTATGTTTTATCACTATTGTCATTATTATTTTATTATCATTATCATTACTATTACTATAATCCTTAACACTACTTTTGTTATATTCCCTACCACTATTATTATCTTTATTATTATGATTAGAAATTATAATAATCATTATCATTACTATTATTATCACCATCATTGTTGTTATCATCATTATCTTCATCATTATCATCATTAATATTATTATCATTATCATTATCACCCTCTATCATCAGCATTACTAATATCGTTATTCCTATTATTATCATCGTTCTTTTTATTGTTCTTGTTGTTATTATTATCATTACTAATATGGTTATTATCATTATTATTGTTATTGCTAGCACTTTCATTATTACTTTTATCCTTATTACTGTTATCGTTGTTATATTCTTTATCATTATAATTTTTATGATAAATGTTATTATTATCATTATCGCCATTGTCCTTTCATTATAGTCTTCATAATCATCATTACTTTTTTCGTTATTATCATTCCCATTATCATCATTATTATCATTACCCTTGTCACTATCATTAGTGTCATTATCATCATTATTGTTATGATTATTATCAACATTATCTCTTTCATTATTACTTCAATATTTTCCATTATTCTTAAAATCATTATCATCGCGATTTGCAATAATAGTATCATAATCATTATAATTGTCATGTCTGTTATAATCATAGTTATTTCCATCATTATCATTCATGACTTTTAAACATTATTTGTAATAAAAAAATATAGTTGATCTTTGGGATTATACTATTGGTGCGAGAGCTAACTTTATTACTTAGCACAATGATGGTAATGATGATGATGACGATAACGGTAATGGTAATAATAATTATATACTGATATGGATTATAACAATAATGATGATGATAACAAAGATGATGATAATGATAACAATGATAGTGATAATGGTAATAATAATAATAATAGTATTAATAATAATCGTAATAATGATAATAATATCAATGAAAGTAATAATAACAATATCAATAATTATAATAATAATGATGATGATAATCTTTATGAAAATAGTATTGCCTTGGTTTGATAACAACATCAGCGGCAAGAAGGAGAGGTAAAAAAAACAAAAGAATATATATGTGAATGATGATAATAATTTTGATTAACAACAATATTAAATACAATGATAAAAACAATTATACGATATAGTTTTGACTATCCATACACACACACACATACGCACACACACACGCACACACATATATATGTATATATGTATATATGTATATATATATATATATATATATATATATATATATATATAATGATAACGTTATAATCATGATATCTATAATGATGAATATAATTGTTATCATAATAATAATGATGACAATAGTGATATTAATGATGATAATAACATAATGATAATGACGATGGTGATAATAAGAGCAGCAACACCAATGATGATAATAATATTGATAATAATATTGATAATAATAATGATGATGATAACGATGATGATGATGATAATGATGGAGGAACCAACGACAAAAAAGGATGACAATAATAATTGCTTTAATAAAAATGGTAATCATATTAGTAATGAAAGTAAAACCCTAAAAAAAAAAAAATGATTGACTGGGTTTCTTTTGTTCGTAGCCAAGAATGTAAAGAAAATCACTGATGAGATGCACGCAAGAAGCAAAAATATTAGTCCCAAAGCAAAAGATGGGTGGAGGCCTGAGGAAAATGCTTGTTGTCTGGTGTATATCTAAATGGAAGTTGTTTCAATGCAAGCGAACGGTGAAAGCAAAATTTGATAATGATTAACTTTAAGTTCCGGAGAGTTTACCAGTTGATGTTAGAACTTATAAGGAAAAGCTATGTTGACGCCTTGCACCAAGAGGTCTTTTAGTGTGAATATATTTGGATATTGTGAAAAAGATAAAGAAATTAACATTGACAGAAAATGTATCAATCCTTATCAGCATGATTGCTGAACGAAAGCACTTGCGTTGTGATTATCATGAAAACAAAACGAAAAGCATTAAAGAAAAGAAAAGTGAATCTGTAATTTGTCTCATATATCACTCTCTCATGTTAAGAGATGTGACATTACTTTTCTCAGAAAGAAGAGCAACATGTCTGTTTCTCTGGCGGTTGTTCCAGAAAGACTGGGATCCGGAGTCACATCGGTCGAACGGCTCTTTCCACAATTACTATTTCCGATTCGGGTAAAGGAGGATCATGATTTCTCTTGCTAATGTAAAGTCTGTGATAATAACTCGGTCCTCTATAGCATATGAAAAGCAAAAGCTCTGAAAGTACTTGATGGCAATAAAACCCAGTTAGCACTGTGGCCCAACAGAAGTCGGCAGACGTTTGGCGACGTCAGCTGGACGTCCATTATGCCTATCCGGTCGACGTCAGCCAGACGATGGAACCGACGTTTTGCTAACCGTCTAGTACCGCATCATTCTTTGGAGCTTGGTCAGGTGATGGTCGGCGACCGACTTTTCGCGATGTCCGATAAATGGCGCAACAGCATTACTACCTCTCTGCCATGCACTGCTAAAATGTTTGCTATATTCATTTTTCAAACATTTGAAGCTATTCTACCATATCTGACCAGAAAGGTTCTGATGCTTGAAAGGAAACATCATACTAGTAACTAGACGGCTAGCAAACCGTCGGGTCTATTGTCTGGCCGGAGTCGGCCGGATGAGCAGAATGGACTGAGAGCGCTAGATAGGTAAAACGTTTCTCTTGCTGACGTCACTGAAGCAAGAAGCAAGACTATTCATGACAGCATGCTAGAGCTCCAAACACTGTAAAGACATGTCAGAGATTCGTTATGATGTATGGATGACGGCATACCTGAAATGATCAAGTGCTCCAAAACTAGTCTCTGACACCGATCTCAGATGCTTCCATGCATGTTTACGAAGCCCATCATCAGACTCTTCAAAGAAAACAACAACCAGTTACCGACAGAAGATGCATCATCCGTTCCAGTTGAAGGCCTGCAGAGGATCAAATATGCTTGTCCCTCATGTTCTACCGATAGATTTAGTTGTGTGGATGCCCTTATGTTATGTTCTGTGTTCTGTAACATGAGTGTTTTAATACGTGATCCATGGATGGAAGATTAATATTCATGGATTCAAGTCTCTATTGCATTATTAATTTATGTCATGGTCGCGTGGTAGACGATTAAACCGCCTCCCACTAGGTTTACCTGATAAGGAGGGTGGTTAGTATTACACACACACAAAAAAAAAAATAATAATAATAATAAAAAAAAAAAAAAAAAAAAAAAATCAAAGGACGGATGAGCTCACTAAGCCAACAGTCAGTTAGCTAATCCACAGGCCAAGCAATGTATAGTTTGGCAACAACCTTTATATGAAATCTCAAAACCTACCGCCCTCAGTCCCCAGAATCTTGAAAGAATCTTGACACTGCATGAAGAAATATTCAAGATTAGCTTTTACATCAATGGAGTCTGTGAGGATCTCCGAAAGGGAACAGGATGTCTAACACTCAACAAGACAGGTCATCACAGATAGCAGCTCCAACAACAAGACTGTGCTAAGAGACATCAATGCGGAAGTAGGTATCGGGAAAGCTCATGAGACAAGCACAGGCATATACGGACTAGGAGACAGGAACCACAACACAACAACCTCAGGATCGTGAAATTCTTCCAGAAGAAACAATCGAGGCGATGGACCTGGGTTACTCCCAAAAGCGAATCGAAGAACGAAATAGACTGTATCTACTGATAGATCATATATTATCAAAGATTTCACATCTCTTAACAAGTTTACCATTGGAAGCGATCATCGATTGGTAAGAAGCAGATTACTATTCAACACTAAATTTGAAAGAACGAAGATGAAAACCAATCCAATTAGAACTAATTCAGATACAC
This sequence comes from Penaeus japonicus, assembly GCF_977035675.1. Taxonomy (NCBI): domain Eukaryota; kingdom Metazoa; phylum Arthropoda; class Malacostraca; order Decapoda; family Penaeidae; genus Penaeus; species Penaeus japonicus. The sequence continues at coordinate 7,380,275 of NW_028234414.1, forward strand.
TCCAACTTCACAAGAATAAATTTCATACAGAACTAAGCAACTCTGTGAAACACAAAACCAACCATAATAACGGCAGGAAATAATAAGGTGTTTAAACCAGACAAATTGCCAGATAAAACCAAGCAGATTCTAGAGAAGAAAATAATGATAAAATGAGAGAGCAATGCAAAGAACATTCCTGAATATACAGAGATTTGCAAATAAGCAAGAAGGAAAATGGAAGCTAAATCAGTGCATTCAATAAAAGAGAAATCTTGGATGTAACAGAGAAAAATAAAAGTCTCAAACTCGCAAGGTAGAAGCAATCTATTGGGAAGTCCAACTTGACATCCAATCAAGAACCAGATGGAACCATCACACACAACACCAAAAGAGATAGTTAAGGAACGATCATAGAATTCTACAGCTCCAGAATTCAACAGCGAGCACAGAGTAACAACTTCCCAACCAACACATAACTTCGGGAAACCCTATCTTCAGGCAACGCCCCACCAGTCTTACAAGCTGAAATCGAGGCAGCTATAAACAGACTCAACAGAACTAAAGCTCCAGGTGAAGATTTATCACTGATATTAAAAACAACAGACCAAGTAGCCTTCTGTCCAAAATAAACAAGGTTTTCCCCAAAATCCTTTTGCAACGTATATTGAAGACACTCGACTTTAACCGACCACGAGAACAGACAGGATTCAGAGCAGGCCACCCCGCCATGGATCACCTCCAAGTAGTACACCGAATTCAAGAAAAAACAGCAGACTATCAACTACCTCTCTGACTAGCCTTTGTGGACTACGAAAAAAAACTTTTGACAGCATCGAGTTTCAACCATTTTTCCGAGCACTCAAGATCAGGTAGTTGAAAAGGAATACCTGAACATCCTGAGAAATCTATACAATGGTGGGACTTCAAGTTTATGACTACACAATGATAACAAAAAAGTTCAAACTAGGCAGAGGAGCCAAGCAAAGTGAAAGCAGTTCCCCAAAACTTTTCACAGCATGGTTGCACACTATGTGACCGAGGATATTGTCAGTATATGCAAGTAGCACTAAGTATCATTTACTTCGTGTAATTATTAGTAAGACTCCTGCATAATGCAATCAGGAGTATCTATGTGAA
>NW_028234414.1:7386393-7388893 GCF_977035675.1 Penaeus japonicus
TGTTTCAGCAAGAGGTGCCATTCCTTGGACATGCAGTGAGTCGTCAGGGAGTGAGAACAGACCCAGAGAAAGTTACAACAGTGCTGGAATGGCCAGAACCAAAGAAGCTGGCACAGTCACGGAGTTTCCTTGGATTTTGTACTTACTATCGCCGCTTTGTGAAAGACATTGCACGCATTGCCTCGCCATTATATCGACTTAGTCAGAAGGGCATGCAATTACAGTGGGATTCTGACTGCCAAGTTGCCTTTGATCAGCTGTAAGAGGCCTTGATTCATGCAACGGTGCTGGAATACCCCGACCCAAACAAGCGGATGTATTCTATCTCAGGAAAATGGAGGGCAAGAAAGTGTGGCAGCCTACTATAGCTACAAGAGTCGGCCGGAAAGGAACTAGGGAGCAGCTAGCGATCGTGAAGGCACTCGACCACTTCCACCCCTACCTTTATGGCGCCCGATTCACGGTCTATATTGATCACGTAGCCCTTCGCTGGCTAAGGAGATTAAAAACCCGGAGGGTCAGCTAGCTAGGTGGAATGAAAAACTAAATCAGCATTTTTACAAGGTGGAACATCGTCCTGGGAGGGTCCACCACAATGCAGATGCTTTAAGTCGCCGCCTTTGTACATTTGAGTGTCGCCACTGCAGTTATAAGGAACTGAAGGAATCTTGCAAGAAGACCCAAGTATTGGAGGCTGTGGAAGCCCAGCGTCTGAGGGAGGCACAACGACAGGACCCAGACATTGGCCCAATAGTGACTTAGATGGAGGCAGGATGTGAACGCCTTATTTGGGAGGAAGTAGCGCCCCTGAGCTCAGCCACCGAAGTATATTGGCAAGAATGGGATGCCCTTAAAGTGGACGATGGCACCCTTTCTAGAAAATGGGTGAAACAAGATGGATAGGATCAATTCAAGACCATAGGACACCTGCACCAGCGGTTTTTACTGGTTTAGGATGCGTAGAGATGTTCAGAAGTGGTGCTGAACGTGTGACATCTGCAACGCCAAAAAGGGCCCAGCCATGAAGGGGAAAGCACCGCTTCAGCTGTATCATGTAGGAGCATAGATGGAACGAGTGGCTGTAGAAATAGCAGACACATTCCCCACTACAAGCTCTGGCAACACATTTATTTACGTTGCTATGGACTATTTTACAAAGTGGCCAGAGGCGTAAGCGATCCCAAACCATTAAGCAATAAGCATAATAGAAGTCTTAGTGAATGAATTCTTTGCTCGTTTTGGAGTTCCTGGGGAGGTAGTTCAAAGCCACTATATTCCAGAAGTGCTGCTAACTGACGGGAATTCGGGAGACCCGCACAACTCCCCTGTCTGATGGGATGGTTGAGTGATTTAATCACACTCTCACTCAAGAATTGGTGAAGTACTTCCAAGAGGGGCAGGCAGAATAGGACTGCAAGATCCCTCTCCTGCTAGTAGCCTACCGTTCAGCTGAGCACGAAGCCACTGCCTTCACTCCAGCAAGCCTGATATTCAGGAGAGAGATGCGGATGCCCATGGACATTGTGATAGGAAGACCTACCTGAGACCACTGCAGAGTATGCCACTGCTCTACGGAACCGAATGAAGGTGGTTCACCACCAGGTGAGGGATAACCTCAAGTTGGCTTGGGAGGCTATGCAACGGTGGTATGACAGGAGTGCCAGTGCCATCAAGTATGAGGCAGAAGATTAAATCTGGTTATACAACCCCTTCAGGGAAAAGGGGTTGACACTGTCGTAGAGCGGATTGCAGGAGTTACCTTCCGAATACGTCGTCGCCCTGGGACACGAATCAAGGTAGTTGATGGGGACCGACTGTGGCCGTATAGTGGTGATGCTGTCTACTTGGGGACTGACTGAGGAGTGGACAATCAGGAGGACACATCAGACACTCCAGATGCTAAGAAAGTGCTTAGGGCGGACGCTCAAGAAGACGTGCCAGAGAAACTGCCAAGAGACACGGAGGAGGACGCTTCAGGAGAGGTTGTGGATGTGCTACCGAGACCGTGGGGAGAGGCAGCGGAAGAAGAGAAGCACGTCTTACCGCGACAAGTTCCAATGCGCTTTAATAATTCTGTAATGTAATACGATTACTTTGTTAAAAGAAAAATGGGTATCATTCAGTTTCTACGCCTATCTCAACTGAAGAGAGTTGATTTATTTCGTACGCCTGTTTCTTTTGTTCTGTACAATACACAGGAGACGCCGCTGATCACCGGAAGGAAATGGATGCAGGAAATGGAGCTCGAGAGGCCTGTCGTAATCTTGGAGAAGTGTGCTTCATCCTGTGGCCCGGAAGTGTATTACGTGTGCCCCGTGTCTAAAGGATATTTAGAGCCCTATGCAGTCTGGCCAGAGCGACAATTAGTGACTGCGACGACTGTTTTTGAAATGTCAGTTTGAAAAATAAAGTGTTAATATTACAACGAAAATCGTTTCTGTTCATTCCCCAAACCAGTGATAAAGCCCCAGTTTGTAGCAGCATGTATGCATATAGTACA
>NW_028234414.1:7413893-7416393 GCF_977035675.1 Penaeus japonicus
AGCTGAGAGCGAAAAAGGGTTTCAGGAGCATTTTCTCGTCTTATTCCCTGCCCATAAGCGAGGGTCGTGTTATCTCGCGGTAAGTGTAAACCTTACATGGCAGACAGATCATTATATTGAGTAGATGGGCTTATTGGGAATTATTTGATATAAAACAAGGGATATAATGTTTAGTTATCACGGCATACGATGTGTCTCATATGAATATTTCAAATCAAACTGTATGGGGTGACTTATTAAACGCTTCAGAGATAATACGACAGCCGAAATAAAGGGCGTGATACATTTGATATCAAACAGAATAATAAAAAACCAGGAGCTTCCTGAAGGTTCATTTTCACTCGGAAGCATCTTTGGGTGTGTGCGGAGTGTTCACTGTTCGCTTGCAACAAATACATGAATTCTAGGTTGGAATTCAGTTTATAACATGCAAGTGAAATTGGTGTTTTCTTCTCTTCCATAAAATACAAATACCTGCTAAACTTTCCTAGCGATATTTTTTTTATTATCAGTGTAATCATAATAATTGTTATCATCGTCCTATCATTACATTTATTATTATGGCTATCATCATCATTGTTCTCATAATGATTATCATTATTGTCATAATCTTTACATTTATCAATATGATTCTCATTGTCATTGTTATCATAGTAATCATTATCACTATCGGAATAATCATTACATTTATTATGGTTTTCATTGTCTTTGTCATCATTATAATAATCATTCGGTCATTATTACTACCCTATCGTTACCACTATCGCCATGGCCGTCTGGTAGCGCAGTGGATACCGCGTCGACTTCATATCCGTGGTCGACAGATCGAGCCCCGTCCAAGCTCGTGAGAGTCCAATGTCACCTGATGGTTACTGACGTGGCTGGGCACTACAATAGGTAAGAACCAAGCTCAGATCGAGTCAACACACGTTAGCACACTCTCTCGCGAGTCAGCACATGCTGACACAGACGGGCTCGTCTCAGTGTATACAAGCCCTGCGTAGCGTCTGTTCCGCAAATCTGGCTTAACCTTATCCTTACTATTGTCAGTATCTTTAGTGTTGTTATTATTATCCTCATTATCAGCATCATCATTATTAGTAGTAATATTATCCTCATTATCATTATTATTATTACTATTACTATTATTATTGTCATCATCATCATTATTATCGTCATGATTAGTATTATTAGTAGTAGAAGTACCGTTACCATTACCATTATCACCATCACAATTATCACCATTATTATTATTTATCACTACATCTATGATTATTGTCAAGATCGTTATTACCATTATTATTTTTGTCACAACTTTTATCATAACGTTGGCAACTGCTTATTTCCTTGTCTGTTTACGCAAGGATTTATCACAAAGGTACATTCGTGTTACTTTTGTGTTACTTTCGTGTTACTTTTGTGTTACTTTCGTGTTACTTTTGTGTTACTTTCGTGTGACTTTCGCCAACAGTGACTTCGATATTGATTTTCTAGAGATTCATCGCCAAATACGTTTGTAATGATGTCTTTTTGTATTTGTTAGTGCTGTTACGTCCGACGAAGATTGTTATATTCTCTGTCAATATATCAAAATGCATTATGTTTACATTGTATTTTTTTAATACTGACTTCATCCGTTTAATAGGTTTTCTTCATCTGTATTATACAATATTTATATGACCTTTGATCTGTCCTTGTATTTTGTATTTTTGTCATATCACGAGCTAGATTGTTAAAAAAATATATATATAATTTCTAGTAAATTTCACAGATGAACAATGGACGTTATATCTCGTTCAGAACTTAATACAAAACGGAGAATCCTAATGATCATCAGTCTGCTAGATATTTTTCTGTAAGTTACTGATTCAGAACACGTTTTGACAAGGCCTTCGTGCTTGACTACATATTTCTGACACAACTCGTGTTCATTTATTGAATTTAGACCTGAACTAATATCACACTGTTTATGCAGTTCGAATAAATAAAGCAATATAGCAACGCAGGTATCGAAATCATTTTTCAGCTTAAAGGTGAAACACCTTTATCAAGAAAATGCTTTCTCATGAGCCTTAATAACACGTTGTTTTTATTATCATTTTAAATGCAAGTTAAAGATAAAATATGTGGACATTAAACGTTTGATATATGTATTTCTGTGTATGTCTCATTTTTCTTGATGACGTATTTGTATCATATAAACAATTCGTTTATATTTTTATATCTTTGCATGTAAACACCTTGCACATATCAGTCATTCCTTTAAGGAATACATGGAATTGAATCACCAAGTTTAAAGACACTACATACAGTACAGTTCCTCATCCTCGCCCAGAGTAAGCAGTTTCATCCTTCCCCAATGAATGGTGCGAGATCTGAAAACCTCCTATTACCCATAGGCGGATACTCACTTAACCTAAAGAAGAAAAAGGAATTCGATTAACATTGGCCCCTTTCAGATGAAGCTCATACCCCTAGTACCTGGGATGATAAAGGAAAC
>NW_028234414.1:7421393-7423893 GCF_977035675.1 Penaeus japonicus
TAGAACATTGTTTGTCAATTCCTCTGGCACGCGCATGCAGGAGAAATAAAACACAAAACAAAAGTTTACAGAATAGATGATGTACTCGTCAAACAAAGATAGATGTTGTGCGCCGGGGTAAAAAAGTAAGGTAAGTAAACTAGAATATGTGTAACTGCTGTCCATCAACTGGTCACTAAGTCGGGAATCCCCTCCTGATCCTACCCTTTCCTTGGAACAACACAGAACTCAAAGTTCACCTCCCATTAAAACTTCATCTACGCGATTAGTCATGTAGTACACTTACTTTGAGACCAGACCGTCCTCATTAATATTCTAGAATTCTCCCTACAGTGACTCACGAACTCTTTCGATGTCACAAATGTTCAGGAGTGATTCGTGATCCTTCGAATATTGGAATTTTCAACGAACTTTTGTTTAATATACCAGGGCTTCGGTATGACTAGGAGCTCACGTGACCATTCGTGCAGGGCACTATGCAGTAGCTAAGGATGATATCAAAGTATGATGTCACAGTATCAAAGTAATATCCATAAATCAAGGAACAGATTGTAACCCCTTTGTTATTTTTTTTCGCAACAGGATGCAGACGCCAAACGGTACTTGTCCTCGCAATTCCTGGCTCCACTATCTCTGTCCTCCGGCCCTTGTTAGCGCAACCCAAATGTCTCCGTTGAAACTTTGCGATTCCCAGAAATCACATGCAAAGGTTAAGGCTCGGGAGCGCTCTGTAAATCTGTATCAAACATTCATGACTGGTGATTTTAGACCATTTGATAAAGTATTTGGTGTAAGTTTCTGTAGTGTACGATTCCTTCCACCGCCATTTTTTTCCACATCGTGATGCACAATGCGTTTGCGTGACAAATACAACAATGAGAACTAGTATCTGGTATACTCAGCCTTATATCTATAGTATTCGGCCCTAAGCATTTTCTTTAGTTCGAACTGTAAAAAAAAAGTCCCATATATATGATATCAGGAAATATTCGTGGAAATTACAAATTATCGGATACGTTGTCATTTACAATCATACTGATGACGGCATTGGATTAATGACCAATACAGACAAAAGATAATGACTTTCGATTATGATCGCCATAAATAGCCATTCCTGTATTAAAAAATGCGTTTATATTACACCACCAATAAGAATAAATGAAAGGGACATTGAGTAATTGGTTTAGCGAGTTACACAGCGCCGCCAACTATATAGTACACATATGTTGTATAGGAAAGTCATGCTTTGAACTCTTTAAACTTTATTAATATCAGTTATGGACGCTATTGGCCTTCGTGCGTACCTATTTACGTCTGCACTGTATGTTGTGCTTAAGCGTGTACAATTCTGTCTGAACAATAAAAGCAGTCGAGTGTTACACGATAATTAGCTAGCGTCGCCGTCATCGCTTTGTCGTGGAAAAAGTAGAATGAATAATAAATGAGCATTGAAATAGTGCTGCGTGCAGTAAACGTTGCAAGATGGCTCTGCAACAAGGAAATTTCCAACCGTTATAGGGTGCTATGGGTGAGGGGGGTGTCGATCGTACCAGTTTGCTGTGCTTTCCCAAGGGGCCTTTTAACGTTTATTTGGTTTGATTTTGCATGAATAGAACTTTAAGCAAAAAAAAAAAAAAAAAAAACTAAAGAGGCAAATGAAATTAAGTCGCAATTTGTGTCTCATTTGTGACTTATTAAAAGTTAGTGATCATGGTAATGAACTTCCGGTAAGGCGTATTGGTAGAATTATATTGGTAATAAATACATATGGAAAGTTCCTTCTTTTTTGCTCCCTGTATCATATAAAGTTTTTTTTATTCTTTTCATTTCCATCCTCTATGTTACTTTTCCCAGCACATGTATTCGCATCATATCTCTCTCTCTCTCTCTCTCTCTCTCTCTCTCTCTCTCTCTCTCTCTCTCTCTCTCTCTCTCTCTCTCTCTCTCTCTCTCTCTCTCTCTCTCTCTCTCTCTCTCTCTCTCTCTCTCTCTCTCTCTCTCTCTCTCTCTCTCTCTCTCTCTCTCACCCACTCAATCACTATTTGACTATGTATGTATGCATGTGCCTGTATATGTGTATATCGATTTATAAATAGATTGATATATATTCCCCTAGCTATAAGTTCGTGTTCAAAAGCATTATCCGTAAATTAATTCATAAATATCAAAACTAAAAAAAAAAAAAATGAGGGGGATTGTTATTCTATCTTATCTTAGTAATGTTTCAGGCACCATGAAACTTCCAAGGTAACTTTGCAATCGCCTTATCAGATGCGATCGGTTGAAGTGACGTGGCGTTGCGGGGGAGCCTGCGCCAAACCCCTTGTGAAGCATGCGCCGCGTCGACCAATCACAGGCCTCCACCGCCCGTTCTCGCAACACACACGATTTATTCTTAGATCCCTTGATCACGTGATATTACACGTCTTTTGACGGGGAGATCATTCGGGAATTGATTTGGAACGTTTCTAAATTCCTTTCTGCCGTTGAGATGGGATCT
>NW_028234414.1:7448893-7451393 GCF_977035675.1 Penaeus japonicus
GTATAATTGGTAACATTAAATTTCTTCCTTCTTTATTAAAGTATGCTAAGTTTCTTTTAACAGTGTGGAGTCGAAGGAGACAAGCCGAGGCCATCAGAGAGTTCGTTCTATATAACACTGATATCAGGCTTACATTCTGTTTCAGTTACGCTTGTTCCGTTTTGTTAATATTGTTTGCTAATTTCTAGCAACGTAAGTTCTATGGGATTCTTTATTTGAACAAATTCAGGAATAAATGCTTAACTGATTATCCTGTAACTGGAAATGTCTTACTGTCAATAATAACTAACAGCTATAATTTATGCACCAGTCGTGCTCTATACATCCTGACTACGTATTTGCATTTATCGTTCCATAAGATTTGGAATTTAAACATTTGACTGAAAATAATCATCAATCTCTAATCAGTATCTGCCAGGAAATCAGGAACCTTAGATACTAATCCTTCTCATTCTCCTCCTTTTTTAAATATTTTCTTTCTACCTCCATCCCAAAGGGAACTGTGTTGTGAAATATATCTCGAAGTATTTCACAATACAGTCCATTGGCCCCGTCCTCGCAGTGGTTGTGGTCGTCAACCTTCTTAGTGATAATATTATCTCTTTATTTTTATACTGTACAGGGGTCCGTTTATAATCTACATATTACAGCTTTCCTATTCCTCTTCTGACTTCTTTTCTAGTTCTTCCACCTCCTCCGTTCCTTCTTTATTAAAGGTATGTAAGTTTTCTTTTAACAGTTTGGAGTCGAAGGAGACAAGCGAGGCATCAGAGAGTTCGTTTTATATAAACCACTGATATCAGGCTTAACATTTCTTTTTTCAGTTACGTTGTTCTTTTTGTTTAATATTGTTTGCTAAGTCTAGCAACGTAAGTTCTATGGGATTTAGCATTATTTGAACAATTTCAGGAATAACATATCCTGTACTGGAAATGTTTACAGTGTAATAATACCTAACAGCTATAATTTATGACACAGTCTAGTCTATACATCTTGATAAGTATTTGCATTTATCATTCAAGATATGAATTTAAACATTTGACTGAAAATAAACATCAATTTCTAAACAGTATCGCCGGAAATCAGGGAAACTTAGATACTAATCCTTCTCTTTCCTCTTTCTTTTTTAAATATTTTCTTTCTACTCATTCCCAATGGGTGGAACTGTGTTGTGAAATATATCTCGAAGTATTCACAATACAATCATTGGCCCCGTCATCGCAATGGCTGTGGTCGCTCAACCTTCTTTGAGATATTATTATCACTTTCTTTTTATACTTACAGTGCCGCTTACATTCTAAATTTACATATACGACAGCTTCTCTTTCTCATACCTTTTTACTATTATCACCAACTTCACTTCTTCCTTCTTTATTAAAGTATGCTAAGTTTCTTTTAACAGTGTGGAGTCGAAGGAGACAAGCCGAGGCCATCAGAGAGTTCGTTCTATATAACACTGATATCAGGCTTACATTCTGTTTCAGTTACGCTTGTTCCTTTTTGTTAATATTGTTTGCTAATTTCTAGCAACGTAAGTTCTATGGGATTCATTATTTGAACAAATTCAGGAATAAATATCCTGTAACTGGAAATGTCTTACTGTCAATAATAACTAACAGCTATAATTTATGCACCAGTCTTGCTCTATACATCTTGACTACGTATTTGCATTTATCATTCCATAAGATTTGGAATTTAAACATTTGACTGAAAATAATCATCAATTTCTAATCAGTATCTGCCAGGAAATCAGGAACCTTAGATACTAATCCTTCTCATTCTCCTCTTTTTTTTAAATATTTTCTTTCTACCTCCATCCCAAAGGGAACTGTGTTGTGAAATATATCTCGAAGTATTTCACAATACAGTCCATTGGCCCCGTCCTCGCCAATGGCTGTGGTCGTCAACCTTCTTTGCTGATATTATTTATCTCTTTATTTTTATACTTACAGGGCGTACATTCTATAATCTACATATCTACAGCTTTCCTCTTCCTCTTCACCTTCTTCTTCTCACCTCCCTCCTCTGTCACTTTATTAAATATGCTAAGTTTCTTTTAAACAGTGTTGATCAAGAGACAAACAACCGATGCCAATCAAGAGTCGTTCTATATAACACTGATATCACTACATTCTGTTTCATTACGCTTGTTTCCTTTTTGTTATTATTGTTGCTAATTTCTACAACTAATTCTATGATCATTATTTGACAAATTCAGGAATAAGATCCTGTAAATCTGGAAATGTCCTTACTGTCAATAATAACTAACAGCTAAATTATGCACCATCTTGCTCTATATAACGTCTTACTACGTATTTCATTTATCATTCCATAAATTTAAATTTAAAAACATTTGACTGAAAATAATCAACATTTCTAATCAGTATCTGCCAGAATCAGAACCTTATTACTAACCATCTCATTCTCCTCTTTTTTTTAAATTTTCTTTCTACCTCCATCCCAAAGAACAGTGTTGTAAAATTATCTTCAGAATATTCAC
>NW_028234414.1:7466393-7468893 GCF_977035675.1 Penaeus japonicus
CAATATTTCACAGAGAGCCGATTGTTATAGAAAATTATTTGTTATTTATTATGTAATTGCTCTCTTGGCATTACGATTTCTTGCTTGAATACTAATTGCTTGTTTCTAGGTCTCAGATACTGATGCTTTTCCCGATTACTGACTGAGTGAACTTGGGAGATGCTCTTGAAGATTCAAACGAGGAAATTATTTGCCGTGCGTTCGAGACATTTATGTGGCTGAGGACACAAAGACTACTTAATGCATTGGCCTTCACTCCTCAGGGTACTTACAGGATACTGATAGGAGGAAGGTGATATATTATCACAGACAATATTTATATATGAAAGGAAAATGACAGTTTAAAAATCCCGCTAGCACCATTACCAATACGATATTCTGTAATCTGAAAGAATTGCCAATAAAATCACATAGAAAGGACCAAATAAACTTAGAGAATTGATCTTTAACTCAATATTTTCGGAATAAGCCAGAAAATTATGTTAAAAGAGTTGAAAGAGTGGTCACAGGCTGAGGTTGGTAGCCCTGCGACCCACAATGCCTGGCGAGAACGACAACAAGAAACATGTCGGCGAGAGACACGAAAGAAGCGCTCTTATTTTGGTGATGCAGTAACTCGCGTAGAGTGAGCTCGAATTCTAATGATTGCGTGTGACTATGGCAGAACCCAGTCTAGATCTTCGCCCCCTGACGGCTCTTGAGAACTTGGTGGGCGTGCAGATAGGGACCCTTCCGATCCCGAGCGAGGCCGAGGAGGAGGCCAAGGCGATGGACGCGGGCCACCTCGCTCCCCTCAAGCTCGTCGACGAGGAGCCTGAGACGCCTGCCACGCCGCCTGCTCCTCCTAGCGAGCCCCTTGAGGACCTGGTGGAGGCAGGCGGTGGTGGCAAAGAGGAGGTGAGCGAGGGCGAGGGCATCGACACGGCCCAGGAGAGACAGGAGGAGGGAGCGCAGGACGCGGATCGCCTCCCCGCCCTGGCTCTCCCGCAGGACAGCTCTAGGGACAGCAACCCTCAACCGTCAGGAGAGGAAGCGGAGGCTCCCTTGGACAGCGCCCTTCCCAATGAGGCCTTGCCAGCCGTCAGCTCAGAGCACCTAGTAGGGGAACAGCACGAGGGTGAGCCAGTGTCGGAAAGTGAGCCTATGGAAACTGAGTCTTCCTGGGCTGGTGACAAGGAGCCCGTGCAGAATGACTGTGGCAATGAGACCTCCGTGCAGGACAGGGAGGCAGAGGAGACCCTTGGGGGCGGGGACTCAAGTACCAGTAGTGGGGGCGGTGAGGGAAGTGTGTCAGGGACAGGAGCGCCAGAGACGGAGGAGCAGTTTAGTTGGGACAATGTGCGGTGTGTTTTTTGTGACGCTAGTGCGATAGACCAAGAACCCAAACTTTTGCCGTGTTTACACTCGGCATGCAACAAGTGCTTAACCCACGAGGCTGCTGAGCCTGAAATGAACAAAGATGATGAAATTGTTGCAAGTAAGTGTCTCCTGTTGAGTGTGAGTGTGTATGCCTTGTGAGTATTTTGCAAAGACTAGAAGGTTTCACTTTTTCATGCCCTGGTCCCACTGAATGCAGTATTGAAAGGTTGGGTGCCAGACAGCAGAATATAGTAGTGTCCAATGAAATCTCAGGTGTGTAGGAGCTAAAAGTCTCTCCAAGTGAGAAGACTTCTTGATTGGTGGAGTATGAATATTCAGTTTCAGTTTCTTGTGATATAGCATAACAGTATGCAAATCAAACTCATTGTAACCCAGAGTCATAGATTCACTACAGGGTCACATTTATTGATGTTAACTATGAATATGGCACCTCAGTGCAAGTGTACAAGAGAAGTTAATGAAGAATACTTCTGATGTTCACTCACCATACTCTGCAGTCTGTGGTGTGCTGTTGCAATCTGTGCAAAATTTCTTCATTTTTAATGGTGTACTTAAGAGCCATTTCTTGACAATTCCCCAGTCAGGAAGTCAATCCTTATCTTGTGTTTCACTTTCAGGCACTGTACATTTAACATGTATGGATGAAACATTGTTAATTTTTATTTATTATTATTATTTTTTTTTTTGGTGAGAGAGACAGACACACACACACACACACACACACACACACACACACACACACACACACACACACACACACACACACACACACACACACACTCTCTCTCTCTCTCTCTCTCTCTCTCTCTCTCTCTCACCCACCCACTCTCACTCTCACTCTCACTCTCACTCTCACTCTCACTCTCACTCTCACTCTCACTCTCACACACACACTCTCTCTCTCTCTCTCTCTCTCTCTCTCTCTCTCTCTCTCTCTCTCTCTCTCTCTCTCTCTCTCTCTCTCTCTCTCTCTCTCTCTCTCTCTCTCTTACTTGGGACACAGAACTTGGTTTCCAACCTATTTGTTGATTTTTTATTTTTTTTTTCCCACCTGAAGCTCACACACCAAATGATTGTACAACAAAACTCTTATTGTTCCAGATTCAGGGATTTCAATCCA
>NW_028234414.1:7473893-7481393 GCF_977035675.1 Penaeus japonicus
ACTGCCAAGGAAGTTCTTGTTATGATTTTTTTTTATAGAATTATACACTGCTGTAGAAAAAATACTGAAAATTGCCTTTGATATATAAAGATCTGTTTTATTAATATTAACATTTTTCACATTTGATATTGATTCAGAAGTTGGCCTCCCCCCCTAAAGGCAAAGTCTTATTCTTTCTTAACATAGTGTGTGTTCTTCCATCTTCTGCTCCTTTGATATCATAATATGACCAGGCTTGATGGAATGTGCTATAATGACTCATCATAGATTATACTGATGTGAATCTCCTAGATACTAAATACTTTAATTATTTGGCTTGTGTTAATTGATAAATTATTATTTGTTTTTTGATTGAAGATCGTTCGTTTTAAAAAGAACTTCCCATTACAGTGTAGAAAAAAAATTAACACATATCCTTTTTGGAGATGATGTGTTTAAATATTCTGTACTAATTTATAACTATCTCTTGTTTTCAGTGGATCCGTTAATCCATTGTCCAGTATGTAAAAAAGGATTTCCACAAGACAGTATATTGGACAACATGTTTATATGTGAAGCTCAAGGCAGTGGTGACCGAGGAGCTGGGGCATCTGAGGAGAGCTTCACATGCACATCTTGCACGGACGAAGCAGTTGCAACTGGTCTATGTACAGACTGTTCAGAGTGGCTTTGTGATCAGTGTATACAGGTATAGGAATATGTTACAGAGGTATTTGCATGATTATACACTGTATTCTGTTGTAGATATGATTACTATGTGTTGTACCATATTTGCTGTTCTTGCCTATATAATCATTACTGGCTGTTAGTGACCAACTTGGAATTTCAGGCCCACAAGAGAGTGAAGGTAACCAAAGACCACATCATTAAGGGTAAAGGAGAGGTGGACTCTGACTCATCATCCACCAAGACTCAGGCCAAGAGAGCACTCTTCTGTAATATACACATTAAGGTCAGTACTTTATTGTATATATGGCGGAAATGTTTTCTTGCATCCACTTGACATTATTTACGTATATCTTTCATAAGAAATTTATGCTTTATTTATTTTAGTGACAACACATTAAAATAAAAGTAGACAAATGGTCATATACATTCACTAGAGAGAATAATCAGTCCCCACCTGTTAAACTGAGCCAAAATCATCTCTGTATCCACAGGAGAAGTTAAATCTTTACTGTCAGACCTGTGATCAGTTAACCTGCAGAGACTGTCAGTTGATAGAGCACCGAGAACACAAGTACAAGTTTTCAGAAGAGATGGCAAGCATAACAAGAGAACGACTTAGACAATTTCTGATGGATATTCGTAAGAAGAGAGGCTATATAGAAAATGCGAAGGAATTAGTTGGGGAACGGCGGCAACAGATTCTTAGTAAACAAGAGTCTGTGCAAGCTGACATAAATAGGCTAGTCGAAACGTAAGTATTAACTTTTTTTAAGTTGTTTGTGCTGGTCAGTCTGTATTGAAGAAGAATTTTTTTGTATAGTCATTATAGCAAATGTTCTATTGGATACATGATTTTATTGTTTATTGACTGTAAAAGACTATACACTCTACCTACATTAATAAAAGTATTAACCCATTGATGACAGGACTTCATGTATACATGTACTCTTCAGTGTGGTTTTGTTTTAATAATTTCTTTTTGCACACACAAGGCTCCACAAGGGCTTAGTCACCAAGGAACCAATTTGTATGTTACCCATTAGCCCAAGTCTTTAAATTTTGCAAAACATTGTTTTTATTATTATTACTGTTGTTGTCATTATCAATGTAATAATGATAATAATAATCAAGAAAAAGGGTAAACAGGTAAGGTCAAGTACGCTGTCTAATTGAATCCTTGATGACTAGACACATGTGGATTCATTTGCTTATTAACCCAAATCCTCCGGATGGCAAGCAGTGATGACGTCACCTTCTTGGCCCAAACTCCGGTCGTCATGTAAGGTGACGGCACCTCGATGCCGGGCGTCATAAGATAAGACCCCGGAATGAGTTTAGGCCTATGCGGTAGCCTCCCGGAAATGCATCACGTGCCAGTTATCAATGTCCCGGAGCATTTAGGTTAAAAAAAACAGTCATAATAGATGGTCCAATCCCTGTCCTCAGTGGGTTAAGTTAATACTTAGTTATTTGTCAATCAAGCATATATATATATTTTTTTCTTTTCTTTTTCTTTTTCTTTTTTTAGAATGGTAAAACATATTTATTAAGGCATTTCAATACATCTAATTCAGTTTGTATTTGCAAATATTAATTTTTATTGTCATCGGTGTATAAATTTTAATCTATGCATTTAAATATTCATCTTTTATTTATGTCTTTTTTGTGCTCCTCACAGGTTCATAGAAATTATAAGACAACGGGGCAATAACTTGTTTGATCTGCTACGAGAGGTTTGCAACAGTAAGCAGGAGCAGCTAGACAAGAAAAACGAGGTCTTGCTTCACTTGGGTTCCCAGGCTGACCATTGCATCACTGTTGTTGAAGCTGTTCTCAGCTCATCTTCAGATATGGCCCTTCTTTATTCAAAAAAGTAAGTGTTTGACTTTTTCACTCATTATTTTTTGTGCATTTCACTGAGTATGTATGCACATTGAGGTTTGTGTCTGTGCATACCTACTTTTGCATGTTTCTAATCCATAGCTTCAGCATTATTGTTTTCAGATATCTAAAATTATAAATATTTTTTGTTTCAGATTATTAATGGACCAGGTCCTTAAAGTAGACAAAGATTCTCCTGACAGAAGTTTATTTGACCGTTTCAAAGCTAAGCTTAATTCAGGTGACGACATCTCCTTAAGAATATCCAGTGAATCTAGAGGATTAGGCAAAGGTTTGTTTATTGTGTATTTTGTTCTGTTGGTAAAGTTGCCAACCACTGTATCAACTTACTAGAGACATCATTCTCTTCATTATACAGTATTCTGAGGTTTTGTACACACAATCTGTTATGATAATTATATCAAGTAATGGTATGAAATGAGTGTTTTACCTGTTGCCTGGTAAGTGTCTCTAACAATAGTAATATATTCTCTACCTCTGCAGCCTTAAAGGATGTAGGCTATCTTCTGGTCGATAACAAAGTGTACCCACCTCCTGATGCCGGGGTTCAGAACAAGGTGCGTTCGTCTCAGCCATCCCCTGTTGATCCATCTGCTTCTCCGCAGCCTCCTCAACCCCCACAGCCTCCAGCACTCACGCCTATGCATTCAGCCATCCAGCAGCAGCAACAGCACATTCAGGTAGTGTTACTTGGCCTTGCTAGTACAAAGGTCAAACCTGTCATGTGTTTGCTTCAGCCAGTGAGTTTGGGGGAGACAGGAAAACGTGAAGTGTTACCTGTTTCTTCTTTATCTTGCTAAGCTCTTTTGTTGCAACTGCCTTGTGCCTGTACAGTAGTTTTTGAGAAAATTCCAATAGTTTTCATTGTTTATAGTGATTACTGTAAGTATTCATTATTTGATTACATGATTGGTCTTTAGGACAAACTATCCAGAGTTGAATATGTCTTGTTGTACATAAGTATATTTTAGATACTCACATATTAGTAACATTTATAAGATGAAAGTTCAAAATTAAAAGAAGGGTAAATGTTAATCCATTACAATGAAAGTTCAATATCAAAGATGTAAAAGAGCAAGAAAAACACTTGCAAGGAGGAGCCTCTTGTCTCAAGTGCTGAAGCTTTTTTGCTGAAATCTGTCTGCTAAGTCTAGGTCCCCAGCTTGTTACTACATAATTGTATTATTGTATGTGTTTTTTTATTCTTTCTCTCTCTCTGTCTTTTTATATGTTAAAATATGATTATATAATGAAGGTTGTTCGACATGCATAATGGATTGATGTATTACTCAGCAGGGAGGCAGCATGCATCATAAATTTCACAACTTTGGTCCGGCACCCCCTGGTCCAGCTAACCCACCAGGCCTGGTAAGGATCCAGCCCAAGCCATCGAATCAACCCCATCCAGGTCCCAGTCTCACCAACTTTGCCAGGATGCCCCAGTTAACACAGGGAAGATCATCAGATGTGTCCTCCTCCGTCTCATCAACCACCCATCCAATAGGAGAAAATAGGTGAGTTGCATGCCTGAGAAGAGGAGAGAGTATGCTTTTAGGATTTATTGCACAGTATAAATGGCAGTGGTGATATACGCATTATATAGTGAAATGTATCAGAATACAAATCTATAGGAATAAGATGATTAGGGAGAAAGAGAGAGGGAAGAGGGAGGGTGGGATCGGGAGAAAAGGGAATTGAAGGCAAAGAAAGGGAGGAGACATACATGCAAAAATATAGAGAAAGAGATTGAAGCATGAGAGAGAAGAGGTACAGTATAGAAATAGTAGGGGAGAATTAGCAAGAACAGATTAAAAGATCACACCTGTGTGACACAGCTAAATGCCAAATGAAGGCCCCGACACACCAGCTTGACGTTCCCATTGCAATATTGCAAAGGCCCGGCATAGGGGGTTTCCACTTATCGCCGGCCTGTCAGGATTGGGTTAAGCTTTTTATGTCACTTTGCCAGCCACCAACTTAATGGAGATAAGAGTAAAAACCCATTCGGTGGGGGTTTCTGGTTGAATGTTCTGAAAGAAATAAAATGTAAGTGGGGGGAGGGGGGGGATCTGGAGAAGTTTGGGATTCAAGTTGCATTGTTTGAATTAGTTTTGTGAAAATTAATAATGGAGATATAAAGGATTATACACCCCCCTCATGTCTTCATCTGCATGAAATACATGCATAGTTAGCATAACAGCAATGCATTTCCCACAAAAAATGTAGAGATATATGTATTTTACTGTATTCTAGAAGCAATTTAGGTTTGGCTTGTTTTAACCCAGCTTCTTTGACATCAGCAGCATATCTCTTCTCAGTGCCACTCAAGAAGTCAAAGGGAGGCTGTTACACATTTTTCTCTTGAGTGTCATGACTAAGAATTTATATTTCCTTCTACACAGAATCCATTCATAATCATAACTATGAGAGGTAAAGCTTACAGGGCATCTAGAAAGAATTTACCCTTCACTTGCAAAATTGCAAGTGAAGGGTAAGAAAAAGGAGGGAGACTTATGTGAATGAAAGTTGCTGGGAGTAGCAACATATCCAGAGTTTCCACTCATTCCCATGTTACCACTACATCTCAAAGTGTCACAAATTCCACCATTGCCACTATTAGATGTGTCATGACTCCCACAACCACAAGCCTCATCATATTGTTGGGTTTATGAATAGCTGTACTCTGCCATTTGATGTAAATTGGGGGAGAAGAACCCAGACAATTTTCTGCTGAAGCAGAGTAGCCCGTTGAATACACTTGCCTCCATCCAACGGAGCTGGAGGAAGGACAAGCCCATGGTCTCTTGTAGTCTGAGCTGAATGCTGCCCTGCCTGGATCACTTTCTCTACCCTAGGGCTTAACCCATAAACACTAGCAGGACCAGCTGCCCGGGATGAGATATTTTGTCATGACTATCCTCCTGGCCAGTGTGCCAGGGGATTGGGCATGTAACACTTGGCTGCGGCCAGTGTGGGTGAATAAACAGAGGTGTTGGGCTTAAGCATTTCTACCATTTGGAGCCAGAACGGCCCCGTTGGCAACAGGTTAACCCATTCACGCCGGGACGATTCCGGCTTTGCATGATTGTAATGCCGGGATTTTCAAACGCATATGCCTCAAGATTCTTGAACACACAAGCCGCGGGCCTGGGCTGCCCGCTCGCTCACCCAGAGCGCCGGATATCTCGTCACCAGCGTCTGACACCAAAACCTCAAAACGTGTCAGTACGTCTTCCAGTGCGAATGGGTTAAGGGTTAACAAATACAGCTAAAGAAAATGGAAACTTTCTCTCTCTAACTTCCCCCACCTCCTCCTGACTCCTCAATCGAAGAAGTACTGTATAATCAAAGAAGTACTGTATAACCAGGTTTTGATTGTCTCAAAAGTGTCTATAGACAGGGAAAAGGTGGTATTGGTTGTCTGATGCTACACTCTACCCTGGGCAGCATTGCCAAACACTTGGCTCTCTGCCCCATATCCAGGAATCAGTGTATGTTCACAGTTGGTTATTTAATTATTGATTTGTACTACACCATTATGCATTATTTTAGCAATCAGACTGTACAAGTACTAAAAATATTAAATCCTATGCTTTCTACATATTTCAAATAATGATATAATAATGAATATGTATCAAAATATGTAAAACAGGTTCATGCATTAAATAACTTGCAATTTCTCTCATTTGAATAGTTCTAATTTAACTTTACTTGTTCCCAATACATTCTCCTAACAGACTTAAAAGTTCTACTTTACTGAAGGCAGAAGGTTAACCCATTAACGACGGGTGACGTGTTTTTTTTGTCATACATGACACAGGAGTTCTTGCCTGATGATGGGCTTCATGATGTTTGGGGATTTTGGATCACAATGTTATTTTATTGTGCTAGGAGTAATGAGTGAGTGATGATAACAATTGCAGCCATAATTATTATAACTGCCCTAATATTAAGCAAAATGGGTTTCAACTCCCATATGACACATAGCAAGTTGCCGACCTCTTGCTCTAAAGTACTGAAGATGGAAGATGTGCAGGCAGAACGAGAGGAGGAAGGTGACTCACACCATGCCCAATATCTACAATGTGCCCCTGTGCCAGTAGGGATGCCTTATATTGTGGCACTCATTGTCAAAGCACAAGTTTCCTTCCTCTTCACTGGGTTAAGTGATCAAATGTCATTGCTTATGCCACAAATTGATTGATTTTGCATGTCACCATGTCATGTTTACTTCTGTATTGGTATACGTAATACTGCCCAAATGTCAAAGCCCCACCCCCATGATAACTGTCATATAAAAGGTGTCATGCTAGCGAAAAAGACGGCTTATGTCAACTAGGATTTAGAAGGAAGAGTTCTGCAGATGGAAAAGAATAGCAAAAGTTAAATAGAAATGATAAGCCCCCCCCCCCACCCCCAATATATATATAAATATATATATACATAGATATATATATATATATATATATATATATATATATATATATATATATATATATATATATATATATATATATATATATATATATATATATATAATGTGGAGGGGGGGAGACTATTCATGTGTGCTTAAACTTCTTTTATGAAAGAGGAGAACAACTAAATATTTGATTACAAACATTTTATTCCTTTTTTTCAGTCACCTCCGAGGACTTCTAGGATCTGGTGGGACTTATAAGTTAAATGCATTCAATCCCCATTTAGCATCTCGTTTGCAACAGCACCAGCCGCACCAAGGCACATCAAGAAGCCATCATGACCAACAAGGTTCTCCAAGATCCTCATTGCCCTTTCGACAGAGCATGAACCCTGCGGCAGCACCAATGCCAATGCCGGGGGTTTCACAGCCAAACACAAACCCATTAAGTATGGTCAACATGGCAGCACAGCTGAGTGCCCCATCGGGCATCAGTATCACTCCGGTTCCTC
>NW_028234414.1:7486393-7488893 GCF_977035675.1 Penaeus japonicus
TTGTTACTATAACTGATGTTATAAAGTTGATAGAAATAATAATAGTAATAGAAATGAAAATGTCTTTTCATGAAAATGCAAGGATTTAGGTAAACAAGGGAGGTCAGGTCATCCTACCAATTAACTCCTCAGTGACTAAGCGCATGTGGAAACATATGTTACAAAATTGATAAAACAAAACCACACTGGACACTGCATGTATAAATTCAGTCCTATGGTCAATGGGTAATCTGACAGAATAAGAGCTGAAAGTAAAAGAAAGGTGGTGTACTAATTTGTAAGTGTGATACAAATTACCATTGACAGAGCAGAGAAAATTATATGGTTTAGAAATTTTAAATGGACTTTACAGATCTAAAATTTGTAGTAATTTTGTAAAGATTTGTATTTGTTTGAGATATTATTCAGGTAAGCTATATTCAAACAAATTTTTATTGAGCATATTTCATTTTACATGTGTGATGACAGATGTCTGTACTTGCATGCAAGCATGTACTTCAGAAAAGAAAAATACTTGCATCCAGGTTCACATACTAAACATTCTTTTAGTTCCGGAAGTTTGGTGACTTTTTGTTATGTAATATAATGCTATTATAGGTACTTTATGTTATATAGTCTTGGATTATATAATGGTTAAGAATCTTAAACATTTCTCCTTTAAAATGTTATTGCTTACACTTACATACTTTGTATTTATATTATTTTTTTAGTGAATGGAGAATTATTTTTTGACATTAGACATTATCAGAGAGTTGTTGGAGTTAACACCTAGAAAATATTTGTAACTAACCTTTAATGCTGGGAACATTGTTTTGTTTTAACTTTTTTTTTTATAGCAGACATGACTCCACAAGTTCTCAGTCACCAATGAGTCAATTGCTAGGCCTACCAGACCTTACCTATTTATCCCAATTCTTTAGTTTTTGTAAAAAATAAAGATAAAAAGTTTCTATTGCTATTGGTGTTTATTATTGATAAGAACTATAATTATATTTTAATGTTAATATTAATAATAATGATCCAAAACTTTTTCCCAAAAATTCATGGAAAGAAGTCAGGTCCGGTAGGTCTAGTGATCAACTCTTAGGTGATTAAGCACTTTCAGAGCCATCTCTGTTAAAAAAGATTAGTAAAACAAATCATAGTGAACATGTTTGCACTGCTGGCATCAACAGGTCAATAACTCCCATAGTAAACACACTTAGAAAACACACCAACACACTTACATATATGGGTGTATGATGATGTATTTTTGTCTGACCATCTTTGTATTCATGTAATTATTAGCCAGTCATTATTGTTCATATTGTATAAAATACTGTGATATTGAAAAAAAAAGCATTGTACAGGAAGACAATTTTTAAATCTGATTTGTGTTACATTTCCTTTCAGGATTCAGCATCAGATGAGGGCAAGCTCAAGACCATACCTCCTCCCTCGGTTTCAATCACTTTAGCTGCCCTTACTGGTTCATCCTCGTCTACACACTCTGACCCTACCAATGGCCCAAAAGCAAAAGCAGAAGACCACTCAAATTCCACTCACGTTGACAGTTCATCCAGTCCTTCAAGCGGCTTTAATGCTGATGATCGGCTGAGAGTGACAGAAAATGGTTTGTAGGGCGATTTGTTCTTGTTTCTTGTGTTAGGAAGGGGATATTTGTCAATACTGATATATCTCTACTTCCTCTAATATTTCATATTTTTTTTAGTTTTCTACTGTATTAACCCATTGCATACATTACATACATGACACAGGAGCTCTGGCCTGACAACGGGCGTCATGACATACATGACATTCAGGGATTTTAGATCAGTGTTATGTTATTGTGTTACGAGTAGTGATTGAGTGATGGTGAGAATTGTAGTCATAATTACTATAATTGCCATAATGATAAGCTAAATGGGTTTCACCTAACATCCAAAACCTAGATGGCACCACTTTCTTCTAGCACCAGCAGGAGAGAGAGCCTTCAATGGCACCCATCAACGTTTTTTAGCTAGCACTATTTTTATAGAGCAATGGCTCATAGGAAGTTGCCGACCTCTTACTCTAAAGCACTGCCGATGAAGGATGTGCAGGCAGATTAAGAAGAGGAAGATGACTAAAAACATGCCCTGTGTCTAGAATGTGCCCCTGTTCCTGTAGGGATGTCTTTTACTGTGGCACTCACAGATATAAGCTTCCTTCCTCTACTCTACCTCTTCATGTTATCTTCATTGTGAATGGTTATATGTTTCATATTCGTTCATGTCAGTATATAGATACGAAATAATGTCATTGAGTATAAAGAAAATAATTGGCTGGTATGGACCCTAAACTACAATTTCAGTCAACTACAACATTGACAATGCCTGTGATATAATTGATATAAGTCTAAATACAATAAACACACAAAATTAAGATACAAAAGTGGCTGTAGCTTTACAATGACTGACAATAAGAGAGGGGGGGATAAAGTCAGTATATGTTGCATGAAGTTACCTGACTGAAATAAAAC
>NW_028234414.1:7493893-7503893 GCF_977035675.1 Penaeus japonicus
AAAGTAATAGCTTAGTGGTAATGTGTTAGAATAGGACAACAAGACTGATTTTCTTGTGGTAGAATTTTTATATTATCCCACTCTCCTCTTTCTTCACCCATGTTATTACATAAGTGACCCTCTTAATTTTCTATAATTGAAAATGGATTAGAGTTAGTGAGATGATGACCATTTTCCTTTCCCATGATTTCTGCACTGTAAAATACTTTTTTCATTTCTGTAGAAAGCAGCGAAGGTACTTTTAGTGCGACTTTTATCCTTTGCTTGTGTTATTCTTGCTTTGCTTAGCTACATCATCAGTGTAGGTGGTAGCGTTAAGAATCATGTGTTTGGACACGTACTGAATACGTGTTCATATATACAAGTTTCATTTATTTGGCGACAAAGAAAGTGCAGTTTTAAGATTATTGTATTAACGATAACTGCAACGTGTTAAAAAGAAAAAGAGGACTTCAGAAAAGAAAGTTTTTATTAAATGTGATAAATGACACACTTATCCAGGAACTTTTTTGCAAGGGTTGTCTTTTGGTTTATAATTACTTTTAGTGTATTTGTTGTATACTCATTTTTCTGTTCTATATTGTCCTTGATATATTATTTTTTGCTTTAGTTGTCCTTTATGTGCATCACTATGTAAGTTAAAATTTGCTTATTTCAGGAAATGCACCTGTTTTCTCTTTTATCTTTAATATCAAGAGGATGGTGATAATTTATTGGGTATACAGTACCTGTTAGAGGGCTTGATATTTACTCTCTCTCTCTCTCTCTCTCTCTCTCTCTCTCTCTCTCTCTCTCTCTCTCTCTCTCTCTCTCTCTTTCCTCTCTCTCTCTCTCTCTCCCTCCCTCTTCCTCTCTCTCTCTCTCCCTCTCCCTCTCCCTCTCCTTCTTTCTTTCTTTCTTTCCTTCCTTCTCTCTTTCTTTCTCCCCCACTCTCTCTGTCTTTTTCTTTCTCTTCTTGTCTTTCATTCCTTTACCCCAAAAAGAATATTAAACACTGCTTCACAAGCATTTTCATACAGCCTATACCACAGTGTTCTTTGTAACATTAAAAATAGTTTTGCATTACACATGTCCATAACTATTTTAACCCATTCACGCCGGGGCGGAATTTCGCCTACTCCCGATAACGCCGGGAAGATTTCAAGCGCGCAACCGTTCGTGCCGGGGTGTTTTCCCGCTGCGCGCGGTCGCTCTGACCCTCGCAGAGCGTTTTTCACCCACCCTATCCTTATGGTTTGCGTGATTGCGTCTAAAGTGTAATCATGTGTAGAAAGTAGTGCTATGTTCAGAGGATGTATATCAGTCGAAAAAGATGTTATAGCACTGTTTTTTTAGTGTTATTCTATTGAACTTTTTCCATATTCTTTACTCCTATGTTGTAATACCAATGGGAAGTGGAAGCATTCTTCTAGTGAGGTAACAAACATAGTTTTTTTTTTTCAATTTTTTTTTTCTTCCTAAAAGAAAAGAAAGAGAATATGAACAACCATACATGTGCATACAAGTGAATGCAAGTAACAGCAATGTTTTTTCAAGTGTCATTTTCTTTTAGTGGGGCAACAAAAAGATGTTATATAATTTTTTTTTTTTTTTTTTTTTTTTTTCCTCGGCCAATTACAATTTATTTTACGATAGTCTTTCGACTCAGATCATCATATTCAACAAATCAGAAACAGAAATCACCATGCCGTAATCAAGATTACGTATGTACCTGAGACGTCATTCATATTACGTTTTATCCCATTTTCTACTATTTAGTAGGATAAACTAAAGTAGCTAAGACAAATCAAGTATGAAAATCGAATTGTACTAAGAATAATCTATCATTCTAATGCGGACGTTTCAGCACGTCGCTACTGGCCTCCCGGCGCGCGGGCCGAAAATGTAGCACGTGCCAGGACGTCACCCGGGTCCGGGGCTTTTTTCGACCACGTGTCAGCACGTCAACCGGCGCGAATGGGTTAACCCTCTCTGGACAGGTGGTACAGTACTGTACCGCGCATTCAAAAGCCCAGTGGCCGGGCAGCACAGTATTGTGCCAGCCATTCAATTGATTTAGGCCTAATAATTCGAACGCCCCGGCATTGGGACATTCAAGGCTGGAATGCCCCCGTCGTAAGTGGGTTAACACACATTCATATGCCCTGGATCCTGAACTGCCTCCATTCACCACGATTACACTATCCTAGGTGTGGTCTTGGTTGGCTTCAAAGTGTTTTTGATATTTTAACTACTTAACCTATTCATGCCGGATGACGTGCTGACACATTTCGTGGTTTTTGGGTCAGACGCCAGTGACGAGATATTTGGTCAAGGCCGGCACAGCTAGTGCGCCCAAGAATCCCAAGGCGTTAGGCGAAGGCATTCAAAAACCCCGGCATTTTGACCATTCAGAGCCGGAATCGCCCTGTTGTGAATGGGTTAATGATGTTTGTTAAACTTCTAAGATGATCAGAGACAATAGATCCTCATTGCTAATCATCAGGATCTGGGCAAAGAACACTAAGTCTAGCTCTTTTGCTTCCCAGATAGAGCGACTATGCCAGACCTAAAGGGCAATGATCCCTGTTTCTAGAGTCGGATAAGACTAGTGATGGACTTTCCATTGTGGCATGAATAATGTAATGGTAAAAGAATACATAAACTTTGGAAGAAAAGAAACTTGATAATGAATTTAATGATGGTTTGAATGAGAATTTTGTCATCAGGTTAGTCAAAAAGATAATTTGTTCAGTATTATCCCATTCTCTATAGACATCAAGATGTACATAATGGCACATCAGAAACTGCTCATTGTTAAATGGCACTCAGTCTTTTAACCCATTCACGCTGGGGCAATATCAGCTCTGAATGAGTGTAATGCCAGGGTTACGAACAGATAAGCCAAACGCCTTGAGATTCTTGGGAGCACAAGCCGCTAGCCTGGGCTGCCTGCTCGCTCACCCCGAGCGCCGGCATTGCCCAGATATCTCATCACCGGCGTCTGACGCAAAAAACAAAAAACGTGTCAGTATGTCATCCGGCGCGAATGAGTTAAAGTCATCCAAAACCCATGTTTTGGAGTGATTTTCAGATAAAAGACTTGTTGTACAAGTCTGTATGGCCACGAATGAGGAAGAAACATTTTTCCACTCTTCTAATTTTTTGGGATGTTCCCACAGCATAAAAGATATCCCATCCTGATAGCCAGTTAGCTCATTGGCAAACCCATCTGCAGATGGTTGAATTGTCTCTCTTTACTCTGCCTGTTTTCAGTTAACCTGTTTATGCTCAGTAATTTATAAGAAGGAATGATACTATTTTATAATTTTACAGGTAGTCAATGCAATGTGCCCTCATTTATAGATTGATTTATATATTCAAATTGGAAATAGGGAGTAAAGTCTCTTTCCTCTTTTTCTTCTCCTTTTTCTTTCTCCTATTCATATCAGATCACATACCCTTTCCCTGTAACCAAAGCAGCTTTAGTTTTCAGATATATATAGGGTTTGGGGAGAAATATATTTTGCTAGTAAAATGTAACACTAGTCTTTGCATGAGTACATTCGGCATCTAGTGTTTTTGTTGCACTTGCCACTGATAAAATTATGAATCACACAGCAATGATAATGGTTTTTAGGATCTTTGACCAAATTGTCTGTTGATATTACAGGTCCTGGAGCATCTGTTCCCTGGAAGAAGGACCCCAATGATCCCAATGATGACTGGTGTGCTGTTTGCTGGGATGGAGGTGACCTAATATGCTGTGATTATTGTCCAAAGGTAAGACCTTCAGAGACTATTAGCAGTATCTTGTAACATTTCCATGAGTTTCTTTGTTCTAGACTATGAAGTGAATTTGCTATCGTTTGTATTTATAAATTCATTATTATATGTAAAGTAATGATTAGAGTATAACTTTTCTTCTTTTTCTTTTTCATTTTGTGTTTGTGTGTGCATGCACCTTTGGATTTTTATTGAAATATTTGAATTGTCTTCTACATTTTTCATTTTCTCCTGACCAGAATAAGTAGTGAGAAGACTTAGGGCATTTATATATCAAGTATTGTTGTATTATACATTTTTGACATTTTGATTATTATCAGTCATTAATCTTTTGTATATGTATTTTTGTGCTCTACATACCATTATTCATGCTCTGAAGTATTGTTTGAATGTTTGGCCATAACAGAAAAATGTTTCTCTCTTTTTCTTAGGTATTTCATGTGCATTGCCATATTCCAACACTCACACACATACCCACGGAGCACGAGAAGTGGCAGTGCATGTTGTGTACTGATCTTGATAATTTAGACACATTTGATTCCAATGACAAATCAAAACGGAAGTTAGGTCTAGCATCTCGTGATATCAAAGTGGCACAGAGAATATTACTAGAGCTGTACTGCAACTACGAAGCCTCCCAGCCATTCCGAGAGCTTGTAGACAGAGAGGTGGGTAGCAAATTTAAACTGTCTTCTAATTTGTAAGCCATTTACTTCATATCTGATTGTTATATGAAACTCCTCAATAGGCTATTACAATTACTGTACTGAAGATGTGTTATATCATGTTGGTTGATTTTTGTTTTTCTCCTTTTAACAGCTAACAGAATATTATGAAGTAATTAAACAGCCCATGGCATTAGAGATAGTGAAGAGAAGGTTGGCACCAGACTCACAAGACCACTATGAAGATCTTGAAGATTTTGTGAGAGACATCCGCCTTATCTTCAAGAATTGTTATGAATTTAATCCAGTAAGTAACGTGATATATTATTTTCAAGATCAGGTATAAGGCTATTACTTTGAAATGATATCTCAGGACTGGAGTCATTGCATGAGTATTTATACCTAAAGACTGAAAGTTCCCAGTCTGTCCTTCTCCTCCAGTCATAAATCAACTTAGATTGCCAAGTTGTACCATAAATTTGGTCTTTATTATTAGAAGAGCATTATTTTACACACCATAAGATGCATATATGATACTAGTATGTCAAATACTTTCTATACAGTGGAGCAAAACATTACTTCTTCATGAAAAAAAAAACATAACCAATTTTGAAAAATAACCAATCTTAACCCATTCGTGCCGGCTGACATGCTGTCACGTTTCGTGGTTTTTGGGTCAAATGCTGGCGACAAGATATTTGGTCAAGGCCAGCGCTCGGGGTGAGTGAGCAGATAGCCCATGCTCGCAGCTAGTGTGCCCTAGAATACCGTGGCATTAGGCTTATATGTTCGAAAACCCCGGCATTTCGACCATATAGAGCCGGAATAGCCAAGGCGTGAATGGGTTAAAAAATACATTTTCCTCAACATAGTTTTGGGATTATAATGCACCTGAAATAGGGCAATATCACAATAAATATGAAAATGTAAAAGGCATGTTTTGTCTGTGAGTACTTGACAAAACTGACTTCCAAATACTGGCTAGGCTCTGCTAGTGAGGCTAAGCACTGCCCAGACTGTTTGATTATTACAACATGGTTACTCATACATGTGTTGTTCTCATGTGACTGGTAGTATCAGGGTAAAGGTTGTTACCTTTGGCCATCAATGTACATACAGTCACCAAAAATTAATAGTAACCCATTACTGACGGGCGGCAACATGTACATGCCAAGTGAGTTTTTGGCCAGATAACAGATATAACACTTAGGTGCCAATAATCATTATGGCACATTAGACATTAGGGGAGAGTGGATTGATGTATTTTCTATTACACTATGAGTAATAACACTTATTTAACCTGATACCGCTGGCTGCCAGCCACAGACATCGATTGGCAAAGTGCATAGCGCCGGGTGCCAGCATGCGGTGTCAATCATATAATTGAGGCCTATGCGCTCGAGAGCCCCGGCATTGCAGCCATGCAAAGACAGAACAGCACCGGCGGGAATGGGTTAATGACTTATGGTGCCAATTGCAATTACTAATTGCTCTAATATTTACCAAAATATGTTTAGTTTAAAATCCCAAATATAGATGGCACTTCTCACACATAGCACTATCAGGAAAGAAAGCCTAAGAGGGTGCCCAATCATGATCTTTACTAAGCACTATCTTCAGATAGCAATGACACATAGCCAGATGTGTCTCTTAACCCGTTAACAATGGGTGACAAGATATCACGTCAAGTGGTGGCAGCATTAGCTGCTGAGGACGAGATATTTCATCATGGCTATCCTCCTGGGTGTATAGCGCTTGGCCGCAGCCAGTGCAGGTGAAAATCCCAAGGCATAGGGCTTACGCTGTGGCACTCACAGTCGGAATTGATATGGACCCTATAATACAATTTTAGTCTACTACACATTGATAGACATTCATATGGCACATATAAGTCTCACAAGATTCTAAAACAAAAAAATTTCGAACACAAATATGGCTCAAGTATTACAAGGAGCGAATGAAGGAGAGCTTAAAAAATGTCATGTTATGTCACTGAAATAATATCCATCTGGGTTGCCATACAGGTGGCACTAGTGCCCATACTGGGGACCAGTCAAGCAAATCTATCCTTGTCTGCAATAGGTTAATTTTCATATATCTATGCAACACTGTCTTAATAAATGTGTCAGGCAGGTAAGATTAGATAAGATGAGTCACCACTCTTAGCTGGCAGAGGCCGGGCCGCCTTGTGCATATAGCCCAGGCAAAGCGATGTCTTCGCAAATCTGTCTGAACTGAACTGTCAGGCAGGCAGCGTCAAATAGCCTGATGACTAGGCAGGTAATGCTGTTGGTCTTAATGACATACGAGTAAAACCTTAATCATATGTTTTTTGACTAGATAGGATGTCAGTGTAAGGCAAGATATGTAATTAACATTTCTATATTGCATCTTTGGAATTCTAATGAAGATGTGATACCAGTATCCTAATTACATATCATGTATTTTGAAATTAGTTTCTTATTCAAGTCTTTGTGCATTTGTCAACTCTCTACACTTTGTTTTCTGTTGTACAACCTCAGTTATTTTTAGAAAAATAATTATCAGCATTTCATATCTTTTTCTTTCTTTAATCTTGCAGAAAGACACTGAAATATATCAGAATGCCAAGATCCTTGAAGATTTCTTTGAGCAGCTATTAGAAAAGTGGCTGGTGGACTATGCCTTTGACTCCATGGATAATGTGGATGAACCAGACACTCCGCAGCCAAAGAAAAAAAAGAAAGTTTCTAAAGACGCAGATGGAATACTTCACATCCACTAGGAAATTTTCCATTGGGAGCATGTATGTTATTGAGATGGAATATATTGAATGCTGTGTTAAGTTATCAGTGCCTAGAGTTGAGAGTGATCCTGAAGGAGGTAAATGATGAGTACTTGATGATTAAATTCTATAGTCCATTGTATACAGTGAAATATTTTTGTTGCAGGCATGGCAAAATCTTGTGTTTTCTTTTTTCTACTTCTTCATCTTCTCCTCTTTTCTCCTTCATTCTTTTGGAGACATCTAAACTGAATTGACTAATTTGTAAATTATAAAAGGGGTGAAACTTGTGAGGGTTCAGCACAACTTATTGCTCAATGAATGAGGATTTTAGTCATGACCCGGTAATTTATTCTAACATTTATTGTATTCAGTTGTAGAATTGTAAGTCAAAGCCTATCTGAATAAACATGGAATATTTTATACCATGAGAATTTTACTGTTATCACATTGTCTGCTCTTTACAGTAGGGGCTCATTTCTTGTTTCCTATTTTCTTCTTTTATCAGTTTTTGTTACTTTATGTGATATATAATTGGTTACGACTATCTCTTCTAAGTCTTTGAGACTTTTATCAAGTTCCTTACAGTCTTCAAACTTGGAGTGGAGATTTCACGGTAAATGTGTCCCTGTCTGTTTTCCTTTTTTTCTTTTTTTCTTCTTTTTTTTTTTCTTTTTTCCTCTTTTTTTTAATCAGACAAATGCAAATAACTATTGTTTTTGTTTTTCTCTTATGGAAAAATGTTTTGAGAAAAGAAAAGTTCACTTTTCATCCAAGCACATACTCAAGAAATAGTCTATTTTTCATGATGATAACAGTTAACTTATAGAATTTTTTTTTTTTTTTTTTTTTTTTTTTTTTTTTTTTTTTTCCCTCTTGAAAATCTTGAATTTGATATTATTATTCTCATCATCATCATCATCATTATTATTATTATTTAACCCATTAACGGCAGTGCAAATTTGGCTGTGTCTGGTCATTTTGACAGGGTATTTGTAAATGCTGAGGCCTAGTGGTGCTTATAATTTGTACGTTGAGGCAGTGACCAGCAGCTGCACGCCTGATCACTCAGCAAGATGGCCAGACGAAGCCATGATGAGATGTTCACGTCACCTGGCAGGAAGACAGCCAAACATGAAGTGAATGTCATATTAACCGGCGTTAAGGGGTTAAGTAACCATTAAAACTTTTGAATAGACTTGCAACATGGAAACCAGAATTCCAAAAATCTTGTAGTTAAGCAAGCATACTAGATTATGTTTTTGATCTTGGAATATATTCTATTTCAGCATCTCAATTTATTGAAAATTCTGTTCTGTGTAAGATGTTATGAATGTATGCATATTGCAGACAAAATATATATTTGAAGGTTTTATTTCAACATATATTTTGTTCCAAAACTATTTAGGTTATAATATTAGACAGGGATTATATCCTCTTTGTCTAAACGTCACTACATGGAACCCTCAGTATATTAAAGGGCAGGCAGGCTTTAATTCTATCTGGATTATATTTCGTCATTCCTGTTTTTCATTATAGCTTTTATTGTATTACTGGTGAAATAATATTGGTATATCATGGTCTTGTAATTGATCATAGAACATTCAGAGAAGACATCTTTTGGAATGTATGCCATGTGGAACAAATATTTTTCTTTGTATTATATTACCATTTGGTTGTGAAGAAGAAAATGTGAAAACCTGTTCATCTTTTTTAAGTTAAGAGATTTTGCATTGAAATAGTAAAAGGCATTCCTCAAATCTTTGTTTAAAATCTGTAATTAAAGTGGGTATGTTTATGTGTAATATAAAACAGAAACAAGCTATTGTCACTGTATTTACAGGATTGTAAGACCCTTTGTTTCCCCCAATGAACCCAGAAAATGACTGTACATCCAATATGTGAAGTTATGATCTTTCTGTTTTTGGCAGATAAATGCTTCTTGAGCCTAATTACAATATACAAAATGTTATTGTTTACATTTTCCGATCAAATCATTAATTTTGCACTATAGTGTAATTGACAAACTGAAACAGAACCGATAGAAATACTAAGAAAATAGAAATATTTTAGACCATCATAGTGTGTATGCCACTATACTAAGTGAAGCATATCAACAAAGCATGTAATGTAAAAAAAAATAATGATAATAAAAAAAACTTTCTTGTAGCATAATATTTGTCACACGTTTTGCTGCATCTCAGTGATCTCATGTGTAAATGGTGTTATACCTTCCCCTTTGCTTTAGAAACTATTTATCAGTTCATGTTTTTTCATCATTCTTATATGCATTGATTTCCTTAATTCTCTTTTCTTTAACTTTTAATTATAAATTATAAACTTGAATGATGTGCACATGGTTGAGTAACTTTTTTTTTTTTTTTTTTTTTTATCCACATCACATTCCAAGTTATTGGACTAGATATGCATTTTTTTCCATTGGGTACACAGCTGTGAAATGCAGGTTGAGTATGTCACATTTGCTATCATTATTGTGTTAATTGATCAGTCTGGATCAGGCATTTTCTTAGTTTGTAATAAGATCTATTTAAAAGGATTTAAAGTAGTTAATGTGGTAGAGAGGGAGGTTCTTCAAAGAAAGGAATGGGGGATTTTTCTACTGTGTTTAATACCATTTTAGTTATTATTATGTTTATTTACTTTTTTATTTTTTATTTATTTATTTTTTTTTTTACTAGTCTTAATAGGATTGTATTATGTTATGGTTGTTTGCAGAATTAATGATTAGTTATCAGTATTGTGTGTTTTAGGGCAAGCCATTGAGGAAAAAATCCAAATTGAATCA
>NW_028234414.1:7508893-7513893 GCF_977035675.1 Penaeus japonicus
TGGAAAAGATGCAGATTAGGGCCCACATACACCTATATTCTCTATTCCTTAAGGTTATAATTATTTCTTTAGCATTTGATGACTTTAAGGGTAAAGATAAAGATGAGAAAGACTACTATTTGTGTTATATAAGTCAAATATCCTCAATACATAAATATATAATGTAGGATCTGTCCTACATACACATTAAAGTGTAAAGTACACAACAGGGAAATCATTAAATTTCATGTTCTATATTACACTATAATTTTTTCAAAGTGATTGATACATTTTAGTGAGAAAAGAATTTCATTAAAGAAAGTAATGGGTAAAAAAAGATTTATCCCATCAGCACATTCGTGTCCCCCAGACCTTGACGTCACCCGTTTTGAACAGGTTAACATCAATTGTCTTTATC
Organism: Penaeus japonicus; assembly: GCF_977035675.1. NCBI lineage: Eukaryota > Metazoa > Arthropoda > Malacostraca > Decapoda > Penaeidae > Penaeus > Penaeus japonicus. The sequence goes on from NW_028234414.1 coordinate 7,509,291, forward strand.
ATATCTATATTACTGAAGAATATGCTTAAACTTATTGTCATGTAAAAGCTTCCTATATAACCTACAGATAGTGGTAGAAATACCAGTTCTTATTGTTTCAACAATTAGGGCAAGTAAACAATATATTTCCACAAGCAAAGAAATTCAACATGTTTATTTACAGGAGCACAGTGGCCACAGTCAAAGACTACTCAACTTGAAATAGTATACAAATGTGTGTGTATATATATAAAATACACACATATATGCAATACTATAACATCTTAAAATAAAAGATATATTTTTTTATCAAAAGTGGCTCTGAAACTGAAATAGAATAGATCCAAAGAAACAAATCTCCCAAAGTGTAAAAGTGAATTGTCTCAGCAGCAATACCAATAAAACAATAAAAAAGAATTGAAGGGAATGGCAACATGTAACATGCAGTAATGAAGTATATATAAAAAGACAAGATTGTTCAAATTTTCATATTATATGCACTCATTTCAAATTCTTGTGGAATTGGCACTTGATTTAAGTAAATTTACTTGTTTTGTGAGGTAAATATCAATTAAACAATATTGAAATTATACAGATATTTTAGGATAATCTGTGCCTACATATCCTGTGACTTTCTTTTCTTCCCCTAATACATATCTAGTTTCTTATGCTATTTCAGATGATCTGAAAAATCTCATCTTATAAATATATTTTATCACATGTTCACTTTCAAATCCACAAGTTTGTGACAGTTTCAAAGACTGAATTCTATTTTTTCTTCATCTGAATCTACAGCTATTTTTTCCATGATAAAAGGAAAAAATGTAGGATGACCAAAAGATAGCTTTCATGAAAATTAAGTGGCATCTTTGAATATCCACAGTAGTCTCTTTACTGAGGCTACGCGACGATCTGTATGTAAAATTCTGAGGACACTACAAATTTTATGTGCTTTTTATTTACAAAGATGTATTTCCTGCACATTATGAACTGCACTATCAGATCATGACATAAGGTAGGAGAAGAAAGTAATTTTTTCAAAGAATATATGCATCACCTTATGCATTTGTAAATGACAAATAGCTTGATCATGATTGAATAAATGGAAGTTCATATTTCTGGTGCACTGAAGAAGATCCAAGAATCAGTCTTTGATTCGTGTCAAGTTAGCATGTCTTGCAGTAAACTGGACAGTGAACAAAATACACATGTAAATATCAAAGGATATTTGATAAATTCTAATATAATCACATACAGGAAATCTAATAGCAAAAACAATAAATTTAACAGTTTTATCCGAAAGCTAAGATGACAAGTCCTCCATCAAATTTTATTTCGTATTCGTGTTTCACAAGGAAGAAGAGATATAATGATGACAAAGAAATCTGATTTACATTTTAAATTGTCACCTTGTCTTTCTAACAGAACTGTTTAACATATTTTTTTTCCTGTCACAGTGTTTAAATATGTGTGTGTGTGTGTGTGTGAATTTTTTTGTTTTGCTGCTTACTTATTTCAATATTTATTTATTTATTATCTGCTTATTTATTCCTTCCTTGTCTATTTATGTATTTATTTTCCAATTCATTGACTGGGGATTCAAATATTGATTCACTTATTTAAGTTTTATGTATAGCTCAAACATTAACTTTCTTTTGGATACAAAACACTATCATTTGCATTTCTAAGCAACAAACTTGTAAAGTATCATTATGTACTTAGTAAGTATACAACTTGTTAATCAAAACACTTTATTTCGAAACTTATTTGAAATAATTCAAAGTGGTAGGACAGAGCCACATTTATAGACAACTTCTCATTAATTACTGACCTAAATTTCATCAGTTACATCAACATTGTTATAATTTAATCATATTAAATTTGACTAAATGGATGAGAACTAAGCTACTGAATTATAATGCAAATAAATATCTAAGTTGTTATAAGGCACTATTGTGTTTCCACTGTCCTGATGAATAGTATTTGTTTATCCAAAATACCAACAAAAGTATTTCCTTAACTTGTTTCTATCTTAATTAAAAGGAAATGCATTTATATCACAAGAATGCAGTGATGACTTGACCTTTTTCTTTTAATACAAAGCATACTTATTACATCAGTGGAAGTACATACACAAGAATTTTGAAAGTTCCCTTTAGCTGGCAACTGAAATAGTATGACCTTTTACATCTAAATACCTAAATTAATTGGTAAAATTTACATCGGCAACATTCTTCATCATATATATAATATACATATCCTAATCTCTTTAAAAAGTAATGCCAAAGTTACACTAATCTACTCTCCGAGTGCAGTGTTAATGAAATGGGTATTTTATAATGCTCCAAAGGCATCACAATATCAAGGCCACTATCTAAAAGTATACATGTGCCTTATATCAGTAAAGCAAAATTTTAGTTTTTGTATTTCTAACAGTTCTATTATGTATGGAAACCTACTGGTCATGTGACTATACTTTTTTTCTTATATCTAATAGATAATAAATATATAGCTTGTCTTTTCAAATGCAAAAGAGAATTTGCATCATCATATATATTTGGTCCCTTTGGCTACCACTAAAAACAAAAACCAAGTATATGCACTGCATATTTTCCAAATTTCAAGTTCTACTTCTGCCTCATCTAGCATGAAAAGAAAAAGTAAATGCTAACTCTAAAGATTTTCTATGGTACTAAGAATGAATAGATAATTCAATTCTAAATGAGCTTCAGCTACCTTTGCTCTACCTAGCCATTTCTCCAACGTTGCTGAACTGATGTTCTGACACATATCTTAGATATATATATACTTTTTAATTTTTTTTTCATTAACCATTAGCTAAATATGAACAACATAAAAATACATGTAGAAGACAGACAATTAAAATCTTGGTAACTTTTGAGGATATCATGGCATAAATACAATTAGTCTCTCATCTCAAAAGAAAGAAAAGAGGAAAGTAACATAGGAAGAACCAGTGAAACCCATTTCCAATATAATTGTAATAAAAAAAGCAAAAATCATTTGCAGAACATACTGTGACCAATAAAAGAGAAGTTTAGGCATATCTGTATTTCCATTTATAACTGCAGACAAGACATTTAACTGAAGTTTCTATCATACATAGCTGAGGTTTATTTACCTCCTGACTTAACTCTTAATAATAAACTTTTGATATAACATTAAATTTCATAAGAATAAAAAATCTTTTACACTAAGTTTAAATCAGTGAATGATTAGATATAAATCTTCCTTTATGCTATATTACTTTAAAAATCAAAATAGAAATGAATTAAATATGCAAATGGTAATACCCCATAAATTATGTTATAGAACTTTATTTTCCATCTGCTTTCTGTACACCTAATCTTTTCACAAAATAGTAAATATTTTCTGACCTGAAAATCTGCATAATTTTCTTAAGGCTTTTTTCAATTCATGTTGAACACTAATATATCACAAAGAAAAAACTCAAATGAGTATTGTTATATTTAACAAGGGAAATTCACATGATTTCTGAACAATCTTCTACAAAAACATGCCACACACATTATTTTTGTGCCTTACTCTGAGTAGGCAGCAGATTTTTAACAATAATTATAGAGTTGATACTACATAATGACACAGGGTCGTTGCCTTGGTGTTAAACCTACTGCAGCCATTGTTGCAAATGTGAAGACATCTTGCACTCCTTCCTGTGTCTTTGCAGAGCATTCTACATACTTGGAGAGGTTGCATTTCTTGCAAAGCTTCTTCCCATCTCTCGGGCTCAGGACATTTAGGTTCCTAACATCCTTTTTGGTACCTATTTAAAAATATATTTGTGATTATTCATACAGAAAATACAAATCAATATACTACTTCAATTCTGTTAGAAAAATAAGTTATATGGCTCAGATCTCTATATAATGAACATTATAAAATAGTACATAACTCCAAATGGCTAATTTCATTACATTAGGTAAAAAAAAAGAAACTATCACTTACCAACCAGCACCACTGGTGCTTTTGGGCAATGTTGCTTTAACTCAGGCAGCCACTTAGAGGATACATTCTCAAAACTGGCACGATTGTCAAGTGCAAAGCACACTATGAACACATGTGTCTGTTGAGCAAGAAAATACATTAACATCTGCATATATCTGTCTTTGGATCTTTCTCCATTAAAAAATATAAATCTAAAAGTACTATCACTTAATCTAATTGTTGCAAATTGGTTGCTTTGCCAAAATACTGTTGTTATATTCAGATGTTCTTATGCGACAACTAATGAAGCAAATTGAAATAGTATTTGAATTCCCCAAAACAGTACAGAATGAAAAACAACGAATTCATAATAGCCGACATGTAAAACAACTTCCTGGCATATGTCTATTATTTTAAACTTAGATAACACCAAAGCTTTACTTATATCGTAAAAAATTCTACATAAAATAAAACAGTACAATTTAATCTCACCCCCGGATAAGAGAGTGGACGCAATCTCTCGTACTCTTCCTGTCCTGCTGTGTCCCACAAAGTCATAGCATAGGACCGCCCTTCGACTGTGTGGGAACCTGCATAGTTGTCGAACACTGTTGGTACATATTCCTGTGGAGGAATGGACATTTTCTGTTAGCTATGA
>NW_028234414.1:7523893-7531393 GCF_977035675.1 Penaeus japonicus
CAACGATGATAATGCCAATAGAATCCATGGTGTGGTAGTCTGACCGGAGGCTGACTATAAAAAATAGCAGAGGCTATTCAGATACCATATAGCATAGTGCAGACAAGTTTGATTGATATTTTATTTGAAAAAAAAAAAAAATCTGGCCAACATCTGGCGTCGCCCGCATGACTCCGCAGGCGGTTTGTAACAATGGACGAAACTTCGATCTTGAGACAAGATGCCAATATATTGGCTGGCAACACTATAGTTACGGCGGACAAGGTTATGACATCGGTTTTCTGAGATGCCGAGGAACTTCTCATGTTCGACTACTTGTTATATAGGCAGACCATCACAGGTAACTACTATGCTAACTTCATCAAAAAGCGTGCGAAAGACAGTGAAGGAGAGGAGCCTATTAAACGATGCTTGCTACGGTTCACTAGGTTCAACTGAGCTAATCCCAGCTGAGTTTTACATATCGGCCAGTTTGAAAGATAACTTGCGAGGAAAACAAAATAGTTACAGGATGCCAGTGTGGCTGCAGTCCAGAAGTATTTGGATTGTCAGGAGAGATTTATTTTTTAAACTTTCTGTGCCTCTCGTTTATATGTATTTGCATATTTGTGTGTGTGTGTGTGTGTGTGTGTGTGTGTGTGTGTGTGTGTGTGTGTGTGTGTGTGTGTGTGTGTGTACACTCATGTATATGTACATAATCACATATATATCTTCATACACAAATACACGCATATATGTGTGCATCTGTGTGTGGAGAGGGGGTTATATATATATATATATATATATATATATATATATATATATATATAGATATATATATATATATATATATATATGTGTATATATATATATATATATAATATATATACATTTATATATATGTATATATAAAAATAAAAAGGAAAGAAAAAAGAAAAAAAAGAAAAAAAATATATATATACATATATACAAATACAGTATGACTGTGTGTATGTACGTCTATATGGCTGCGTTGTGACCGCGCACGAGAGAGACTCTATAAATAAAAAAATACTTTATGAAATGGACACAGTAAGAGGCCACAGCTTTGCATGGCAAGAAATCCGACGCCGCGCACTCCGAGCGTGTCTCCAGCGATATGACTGCTTATGCAACGTGTGACGGCGAGTGAGAGGGCAGGCGAGGATGCGGAAGTCTTCGTAAAAGGGAAACGCACCAAGGAAAAACAACAACAATACAACTGGTTTATCAAGAGGCGTTTGATGTGAACCTAGTTATTGGCATTTGAGCTTTGAGGCGACGAGCCACGATGACCACGCGAGAGTTTTGACTTTGACCTTTGACTCCCTCCTCCCTCTTATGCAGCCATCCTTCTTCTCCAGAAGAGTACAGACGCCAACATTCGTGTACACTAATATATTTGCACACGCGCACACGCAAAATTATCTACACTTTAAACATTTCATCAATCATTCAAAAATGCAACACCTAACATAAATAAGTATTTAGATATTTAGATATAACTACAGCTTCATCGTACATTGTCTCATCACATGTTTTTACACATGCTGACACGTCCACCTTGACCCTCGCAGGACATGAAGCCTCCTTTGCGAGATTCGCTGAACCTTACGCCGCCCCTTGTTCCAGTTCCCTCTCTCCTGAAATCATACATACATACATACATACATACATACGTGCATACATACACACACACACACACACACACACACACACATATATATATATATATATATATATATATATATATATATATATATATATATATATATATAACACACACACACATATATATATATATATATGTATATATATAAAATACACGCACACATACATATATGTATGTGTGTGTGTGAGTGCGTGTACGTGTGCGTGTGCGTGTGCGTGCATATACACAAATAGACTTATCTGTAATTAATAAATATATAAATATAAATATAAATATATATATATATATATATATATATATATATATATATATATATATATACTTGTGCGCACGCGCGTGTGTGATAAAAAATACCTACAAAGGATTTAAGCCCTCGAGTACATAGGTGTGTGCGTGAGTGGATCCGTATATACATGTGGTCGTACATGTGTCCCCCTCCCACCCGCACACACAAACACACACGGCCCTGGCTGCGTCCGTCCCTCCCCCACGAAATGAGCCGCAAAGACCACCTGCATTAACCCATGTAATGTACCAGTGACTCCCTGGCGGCACTGGCATCCTGCAGCTCAAGATAAACAAATGACACCCGGCGCCTTCCACACGACACGCAGAGCTCGCCTTCAACTGCCGTCACTGTTTACATCGACAACTTGCTATCTCTGGCAGATGCCAGACTCATCCTGGGGTTCGGCTTGCTTCAGCACTACTAGCCTTCCACAAAAGCGAAAACCAATAGCAACAAATCAAGATGTTCATCTCCTAAGCTCTTTTGTAAGAGGTGCATAAACAGTCCCGTGAAAGAACAAAATATTTAAACCCAGCCTGTGGGTTATCGAAGAACGTTTCACATAAAGGCCTTAGATAAAAGTCAGACGAGGATTTGCTTTTGCCATTCAGAATACCAAACAGAAGTCACTCTCTGCCACCGCACCACAGGCTCGAGTCACCGCCACAAGGTGCACACCGGGCCTTTGATCCAATCACTTCGCATACCAACCACCATCACTAACCTCGGCGCTCTCTCAAGACCTAAAGCGCTCTAAAATAGTAAAACTGGCAGTAGAGATAACAGCCATAACATCAGTCATGCTATTAAGGTAATTCCTAAACTAGCATTATTTACTTTATCCTACTTCTTCAGTGTCATCCGATCATCCGCCGGGTCGGTGGACATCAGAGGTTGGCAGACGCGGCTACTAGTGAAATGGATGTGGCTCAACGTTCCCAGGTTAAGATACTTTCGGGATGTTCTAGAGATAAACCGTGAGGTCCAGGAAATACATCCCCATGCGCTTCAGCACTCCCATTCCCTACGGCCCGAGGTGCAAGGACCGAGGAGCCACAACAAACTACAATGACCGAGCGGGCGGCGGAGGAACCTCGCGGTGACTAGCATAGGCTATCATAGTTAGCATAAATTACCCTGAAGGTCACGACACACTTGCGGATGCCGCTGTGGGCTTGGAGCGGTCGGTTATAACTCCAAATAATCAGCATCACCTTGTGAGCTTGTAGAAGCAACGGGGAGAACAAGGCGAACAGTCACGGCACCTCGAAGGCCTTTGCCCTGGAGATCAACGTGTGATCACCAGCGCACATAGACTCGTGCTGGGATTCAAAGCAGCGCATAACGTTATTCATCAAAGAAAGATCCTGGCATTTAGCCGTGGAAGACTATTTGCATCAAACTCATTCACTATACAAAGCATCTATTTGCCAAGCATACCATATAATTCACGTTCATGAGCTTTAAGTGCTGGCATATAGGTTACGCATTTAAACGACGCGCAGGTTGTGTGATGTTTGCGTGCCTGTGTTGAGCAAAAGAGTCTAAGTATTCAAATAGTAACTGCTCGTAAGTACTGCTGTGTTTATGCTGTCTGGTGTTGGTACTGGCCTCATCAAATTTCCTGGGCTCTACATTAATCCCTGAAAAAAGAGAAGAAAGGAGAGGAAAAAAACGCTTGTGAAGAAGGTGCGAAAGCCGTAAAATAAAGGAACAATGCGACTGGTGTAGGCATGACTTCAGTATATTTTTTAGATTTAAATTCTCCCGTTTGTATATGAATCGCACTATTGATATTAGAATTCAACGAAGCAACGAAGCACATGACATTGATGGAGCATCAGGAAAAATACGATTAAATAAATACAGTTAATAATTTTCATGTCTTTTTCCCCATAAACTGAGAGCCTATGCTCCTGTTGGTCGAAGGATAAACAAACATAAATCTCGCCAACATATGAATCCATACACGCGTGCGTGTATAAATGTAGATGTGTATGTGTATATAAATAGATTGAGATAGACGTGAATGGGTATATGCATATACTTTACATATACACACGTGCTTACTCTGGCAAGAACTGGCCACGCCACACCTGCCTAAACGGATATAAAGTTTAAATCCTTCTCCCATCTGCCACCGTTCTAAAGTTTTTTCCTAAAAAATTCAGTGGGGTCGAAATTCATAGCCTCGAGCGGGAAATCTTTGTTACTCTCGTCGCCCTATTAACACCTCGCCCCTTAAGCGCCAGAACAAAGAAAGCTCAGCAAAAAAACGTCCCGGCACTAAGACGGTGTATCCCGCGGCACGACCGAAATCCTACGACGCTGCAACGCCGGCGTCGGCGGCGGGAACACGTGTGCCGTTCGCCACACATGCCGTCCGACATCACCTGTCGCATTAAAAGTCCGTTGGAGGAAGCAGCGCCCAAGGATAGGAGTTCCGGCGTGTTAACAACGTATAATCTGCGTGGCGCGATGCCGCCCGCGAACACCACTTGATGAGCCGGCCAGCCCACCCGTCGCAACGCACTGACGTCACCGCCTGCGAACACCAACTTCCTCAATAGCAACTTCTTTGCCCTGGAAACTTGCGCCGGCTTTCACCGCAGCCTTTCTCCGCGTTTTTGCCAGGCTCGCTCGCGTCCGAATCGCCCACGCGAGTGAGGGTTATCGGAGGCTCTTATCTCTCGTCATGAGTAAGCAACATCTGCTATGATCTCATCGCATATCATCCGGGCGATTCACTCAGCCTGTGTCACTCTTTTGTTTGATGGCTGTATTATATATACTAATACTTATATATATGTTCACATGCATAAACACACACACACACTCACACATATATATGTATATATCTCTGTGTGTGTGTGTGTGTGTGTGTGTGTGTGTGTGTGTGTGTGTGTGTGTGTGTGTGTGTGTGTGTGTGTGTGTGTGTGTTTGTGTTTGTGTGAATATACACATATCCATGTATTTATGCATGTATATATGCATTTGTGAATGTGTATATGTATGTGTATATGTATGTGTATATGCATGCCTGCATGTGCGTGGATGTGTGAATGTACAGTATATCTATTAGAAGTCAGTGTGTGATGAACAGGGGTCTGGCCTCAGAGAGAGGGTATCTCCCACCCATCCATCAAAGAGGGACCCCCTCTCCGGTCCTGCCCCCCCCCCAACCCCAACACCACCGCCCTGCCGCTACAAGCTCTGCGCCCGCAAGTGTTTTAATATGAAGTAAGAGCATCTCGCGCTCCATGACGGCCAGCTACCCCGCCATGTAACCTCCATAGAATTGTCGTTGTGATTTTATCCATTTTTTTTTCGCTCTGCGTGTCAAGCTCCTCATGCAATACTTTATAATTTCAGTCTATTTCAAAATGTATTAAGAAAAAGTATATATGATGTCTGTGTATGATGTCCCGTACAGGTTACAGTACCATATGAAAGGCCACATGAACATGTAGTCACATCGACGCTGACACAGACATTTACATGCACGCACACACACACACACACATATATATATCTATATATATCTATATATATAAATGTATACATATATATACATATATATCTATATATATAAATGTGTATATATATATATATATATATATATATATATATATATATATATATATATATATATATATATATATATGTTGGAATCCCCCTGCCGGTTAAGGTAAGGTCGAGGAATCGCTAAGGCGGTGATGGATGTCCTCTGTAATTCGTGTAACACTAACCGACAACGCCGTGTGACAAGTGCCCGCCGCTGGTGGCTTCGTCTTACGTCATGGCAGGTGGTGCACCCCCCCCCCGCTACCCCCACCCACCTCGGCCGCTCCGCCATGCGCGTGACGTCATCAACAAATACAGCCCCTTTGAATTCTCTCTCTTTTCTCTCTCTCTCTCTCTCTCTCTCTCTCTCTCTATCTCTCTCTCTCTCTCTCTTTCGGAGGGAACAATCAAATGCATCACTGAGCTCGCCGACCCGCGAGCAGTTTTCCCTCGTTTGAACGGACTCTGCCCCGCCTTCGCGCCTCCTGTCATCCGCTGCGGCCACGTGACAGCCTTGCCCGCCATGGCTCATCAACAGGACACGGCAAACAGGGGCATAAACATCCTCCTTGTTCATTAACTGTTGTCTAAGACAGCATTTCTCCGCGAATGGCCTTTCTTCGTCTGCTTCCCAAGGCGGTTGTTGATAACGGGATTTTTTTCCAAGCCTTCGGGGAAAGATAAGAGCGCACAGATCGTTGCACAGCGATATGGTGCAATGCATTGACCCTCAGAGTTTTAATTTATAAATGACACGAATCTGCGTGACATGACATATATCTCATTTGAACCATTTACTTATGTGCCTTTTTCACATCGGTAAAGACAAATGTTCCATAAGCCTTAAAACAAACAATGAAAAGGAAAGAAAAGCGTAAAAGATGATGTGTAGGAATGAGAAAAATAAAGTGAATAATGACAGAAATGAAAATCATCTCTGAGGTACAGCACACGTGCCCTCCTGACACACCCGGCGGGGGAGTGCGAGGGACAGGGGGTCGGGGAGGGAGCAAGTGACAGAGAACGTTCAAGAAACTCCTTCATGTTAGCAAAATGCAATTTGCCCTTGTTGTTATTAAACTTATTATTCTCAAATGTATGAACAGATTGCTTTGTTTAAATCCTGCAATAAGAATGATCTCAGCATTCCATAGTCAGAAATAAACAAGCCTGTGTGTGTGTGTGTGTGTGTGTGTGTGCGATTCCATAACACGTTCCCGTCAATCCAACGGCGTTAACCGCAAAATATCACAGGATTTACCATGCAAAGCTCCATCTAAGCTGTTTTTTCTCCAACTTCAATCCTTTCGCGCTGAAGAAAATCTCGCCAAAAGCCACCTGTCATAAGTCGGCGGCCGATAACCAGGGCACGTACGGGGAGGCGGACGCCCTCCCTTGAATATCCTGCGCGGCGGAAGTCTCGCATGCCAGCCACGATCCCCGACGCCCTCGCACCTTCCCTTCTTTAGGAGTGAGGGGAGGTGGGGAAGATGGGCAGGGGAATAGAAGGAAAAGGGAATGGAAGGGGAGAGAATGGGGAAGGGAAGGAAGGAGTAAAGAGGGAGCGAAGGAGGGGGAGGGAGAAATGGAGGAGAGGAGTAGAAGGAAAAGGGAATGGAAGGGAGAAGGGGGAAGAACGAGGAAGGAAGGGGAGAGAATGGGGAAGGGAAGGAAGGAGTAAAGAGGGAGCGAAGGAGGGGGAGGGAGGAATAGAGGAGAGGAGTAGAAGGAAAATGGAATGGAAGGGAGAAGGGGGAAGAATGAGGAAGGAAGGGGAGAGAATGGGGAAGGAAGGAAGGAGTAAAGAGGGAGCGAAGGAGGGGGAGGGAGGAATAGAGGAGAGGAGTAGAAGGAAAATGGAATGGAAGGGAGAAGGGGGAAGAACGAGGAAGGAAGGGGAGAGAATGGGGAAGGAAGGAAGGAGTAAAGAGGGAGCGAAGGAGGGGGAGGGAGGAATAGAGGAGAGGAGTAGAAGGAA
>NW_028234414.1:7536393-7541393 GCF_977035675.1 Penaeus japonicus
ATCATTATTACTATCATTATCATTATTATTATTATCACCAATATCATTATTACTATCATTATCATTATTATTATTATCACCAATATCATTATTACTATCATTATCATTATTATTATTATCACCAATATCATTATTACTATCATTATAATCATTATTATTATTATCACCATAATCATTATTACTATCATTATCATTATTATTATTATCACCAATATCATTATTACTATCATTATCATTATTATTATTATCACCAATATCATTATTACTATCATTATCATTATTATTATTATCACCAATATCATTATTACTATCATTATCATTATTATTATTATCACCAATATCATTATTACTATCATTATCATTATTATTATTATCACCAATATCATTATTACTATCATTATCATTATTATTATTATCACCAATATCATTATTACTATCATTATCATTATTATTATTATCACCAATATCATTATTACTATCATTATCATTATTATTATTATCACCAATATCATTATTACCATCATTATAATCATTATTATTATTATCACCAATATCATTATTACTATCATTATCATTATTATTATTATCACCAATATCATTATTACTATCATTATCATTATTATTATTATCACCAATATCATTATTACTATCATTACTATTATTATTATCATCTTTACCATTATCCTCACTCCTATTCTCATCATCACAATTATTACCATCATTACTATTATCATTATCATTTTTCGACTATAATCTTTATAATTATCGCTATTCTTACTATTGTTATTATTGTTCCTAATCTCATTATTACTGTAAGGATGATTATCATTTCTAATATTATCATTATCCTTATTATTACCATTATTATAATCATTATTATTATTATCACCAATATCATTATTACTATCATTATCATTATTATTACTATTACCATTACTATCATTATAATCGTTATTATAACCACCATTAGTATTTGCATCGACAATGATTTTCTTCAATTTTCTTTTTCTTTTCTTATTCTATAATACTTGAATTTCTTCTCCTTTTCTCTTTTTTTTACTTCTTTTATTGATACCTTTCTTCATTTCCATTTTAATTTTTTCCCCTTTTTTAAATTTTTCTTTCATGTCCTCCTCCTCCCGCCTTCATAATTCCCATTCAATCTCATATTTTTACTCCCACCTCCTCGGCGTCGCCTTTCATACTTTCGTTCTTATTCATCCTTTCTCTCTTATCTTTTTTTTTTCTTAACTCCGGGTTTCTTATCCATCCATTCTCTTTTATCAATTAGTCTCCAAGCTCTTTTTTTCTCTTTATCTTATTCTTTTACTTTACTTAACCATTTTATGCCGTGTACGTTTTTTTTCTTTTCTGCCTTACGTGTGCGGTAAATCGTTTTTCTCTTCCCCTTTTTCAAGCTCTTCATCCCCATCTACTCATCTCTTACATTAATCGGCCATTGCTACTTGCCCTGCTTCATTCCGCTTCCTATGTCGGCTTCCCCGTCTCCTGCACACGTTCCCACCGTCCCGATGTTGACAGGAAGTTTTACCTAACGTTCAATGGACACGGCGAGTTGGGAACCTTCCTCTTTTTTGTTTTCCTTCTCAGTACCACCACCATCCTTTCCTCCGTCGTCGTTTCGCTTACCAATACTATGTCTATATTATTACCTCTTGCAGTCTTCCCTCTTCGTTTCCATCTATACCGTCAACTCCACTTCCACTTCCACCATCTCACGCGCTTCAGGTATAAATAATAATCTTTCGAGTGTTTTATCGGCGTTCCATCATGACCAAATTCACGACGGTATATTTCTTCCTCTCCTTTTCTCCACTGCTCGATTTTATATCTCTTATCTATTTCTCAACATTCTTTCTCACATGCCCCACTTCTTGCGAATCATATTCTGTTGTTCCATTGTTTGTTTGCTTTTCCTCTTACCCTGCTATGTATCACGGCTTGTGCCTTTGCTTCCCTTCGTCTCACATAACAAAGATTTAATTTCCATACGTGTCCGACGGTCCCCACTGACTTCCTATTATGGTTTTGCTATTATTATCATATCTTTGTTTCCCTCACTCCCCTTCTATATCGCAATATTCTCCTATAGTTCTTTTCAACATATCTATTAAAATTCCTTTTTAATTTTCAAACTTCCTGATTCAAATATCTAGACTCAAAGCAGGTGCTCCAAATCCCGCTTACCTCCTCAAGATACCCGTAAATGCCGAGGGGAGCCATACATATGGTCCGAGACTAGTGTGTCTGCTCTAAGATTCCCGTGTGTGCTCTGGGACTTCCTCTGTGTGTTCTTGGATGATCCGTGTGTGGTCTAGGATCCGCTGTGTGTGCTCGAGGACTCTCCGCGTGATCTGGCGTCCTTACCTCTTCATCATGTGGGGCAACATTCATTCCTTACTAAATGGTAGTGCATACGACGTTTGCTGATCTATAACATCTTTATGGCGTCTTCACAATTCAAACTCTAAGGCAACCTTTACTACCAATACTATTCTAACCCTGCACTTTTCAACAGAGGCTCTTTAGGCACCGCCACGCGACTTATACTTTGTAAGATCAACTGTCCTTATTTGGGAGACTTACCTGGGATTACTTGATGCGTGTGGGACTCCTTTAAGATTCTCTCACGGACACTTGACAGTACACTCTCCGTCTACGATCACATGATAAGAAACACTTAATATCAAATAGCAATATTTTCTTTATTTCTTATTGATCATCCATTTACTTATCTCCCTTTGTTCCCTTTTCTTAATGGTATCCTTTCCTATGTCTTTTAAATGTGTAGCTTTATTCCCACTAAATTTCGAACACAGTCTGCAGAAACCCTTATCACATGGCGTGTTTGGCGGGACACCACAAACGTTGAGGGTCGGCCGAGCGTCGGACGGGACCGCACACACTAGAAACGTTGTTGGCTAGAAGGAACCACTGAACAGATTCATATTTCACAGACAAGTATCACATTTCGCTTGCACAGCTGGCCCGGTTGTCTGGCTGGGAAGTCAGTAAAGCCGTGATAGGGGACTTGGCATCCCTTGGCTGGCACTCCCTCGCCGGCGCTGCAAGAGAAAAAGGAAAGCGAATTAGGGGCAAGGTGGATGACGGAGCGAGGGGCGCCTGTCACACAACATTGGCCGCTGATTTGTCTGACAACCCTTATGCGTAGAGATTATCCTTCGCCCCTCCGTATAGGCCCTACTTATACTCTCAGACCCCCTTGCTTCCATCACAGAATCCTTTCCATTCTCTCGATCTTGATCTCTCTCCCTTGTCTCCCTTTTCCACATCCTACTTTACCCCGTTGCCATCTGATCTTTTCTCCGTTACCTCGTCTCTCTCTCTCTCGGACGCTGCCTCTCCCTTTCCTACTTCATCTGCTTTTTTCCCTCTCTCCTTTTCCATTTCCCTCTCCCTCCCGCTCTTTCTTTTCCCAACTTTATATACTGCCCTGTCTCTGCACCTCATAGTGCCTGAACGGGATAGTTCCTTCTCATAAATCCAATCCCCTCACACCGGCCAGGGGAAGAGGAAGGGGTTAAGCGAGGTCGGGGTGGGAAGGGCAGGGGGTGAACAGAACGCAAGGGAGGTGGAGGGGAAGCGCATAACATCAGGACGGACGCTGCCAGTCTATCAGCCTTCCTGGCGAGGGCAGCTAAACAGTTCTGGTAGGTCAGGCTACTGGTGAATAGTTTAGTTTCAGCTTTCTTATCTCGGTGTATCAGTATGTCCAACCGGCTTGATGGATTTGTTCATATGAACTCTCCTTAAACTCCACTTCTGTTTGCCTGTCTGTCTGTTTGTCTGATTCTCTCTCTCACTCTCTCTCTCTCTCTCTCTCTCTCTCTCTCTCTCTCTCTCTCTCTCTCTCTCTCTCTCTCTCTCTCTCTCTCTCTCTCTCTCTCTCTCTCTCTCTCTCTATCTCTCTTTTATTTTCTCATTTCCCCTCCACTCCTCTCACTCATTATTTGGATAACATGCACATTTCTCCGGCATACTAGAGGTATTTAGATAACCTTCCTCCATGAGGCCCTTTGCTCTATTTCAAGCATTCGTCCCATCATTTAATGGCACATCAAAATCATTCTGCGTCACTGTCAACCTTAATTAGACCGTTCGAGGGAATTACTGCTCGTCTTACGGGCTACTCCTTTGGCCGTGGAGCAATTCCGTGTACTTTGGGACTTTTTCTTCCCATCGCGTATCGCGTTCCTTTTAATCGATAGTTCCACCGCGCGTGGATGTTCTTGTGGTAGGAAAGGACTTCGCGTGATAGGGGATCTGGAACAGTTTATAAGTGCATGATCCGTTCCCCGAAGTGCCAGCTCATTTTGGCGGGACAATTAGTAATGGAAACATCGTTCACTCTGCCATTCCTTCCGTCCTAGTCCTACAACGGGCTTCTACGCCCCTTCCTCCATAAGCCTAATCTGTCGCCCTGGCCGCCTGCCTACCTCTTCGCTCGCAGGATCACATCCATCAACTCCGGATTGCCGAGATTTGATGTTTCTCCCAACAAAGGAGGCTGAATAGATAAATAATATCATCTTCTTTCAAGGTCATCCTTACATGTTTAATTCGCTAACATTGTACCAATTTCTGACTTAATTTGATCATATGTCTTATTTGAATGTAATGCATTATACTTTTAAATAAGTCATCTTGATTGAATGAATATACAACTGCTTAATACATTAGTTCATAAAAATACTTCAAAACTAACTTCCCAAGAATGGCAGTGTGTTGTGCATGTTAGAACGTGTTTAGCGACCTTATAGCCAATCAGAATTCGGGCACCATCGACAGCTGGTCTACGATTGGTCTGCGAGGCAGCCCCAGTACGAGAGCCTGAGAAACCGCGGCAAACTTGCACCTTAAGTTGATCACACGCGTTACCGCCCGAGACGTGAGGAAATCAGCGGCCGTCGGTGTTGACCGGGAAAAAGAAAAATCCTCCCCCGCTCGTCACAATATTG
>NW_028234414.1:7546393-7548893 GCF_977035675.1 Penaeus japonicus
TATATATATATATATATATATATATATATTTCAACGACCAAAATAAATAATTTCTTCATAAAATTACAAACCAACATCATCTCTCTAAATATCAGTCCTCATTTCCAACTGCAACGAAAGTAACTCTCGTAGAAGTGATAAAAAAAATGTTTAATGAAAGCAGTCAGCAGAGAGAGAGAGAGAGAGAGAGAGAGAGAGAGAGAGAGAGAGAGAGAGAGAGAGAGAGAGAGAGTAGTAGTAGTAGTAGTAGTAGTAGTAGTAGTAGTAGTAGTAACAGTAGTAGTAGTAACAGTAGTAGTAATAGTAGTAGTAGTAGTAACAATAGTAGTAACAGTAGTAGTAATAGTACTAGTAGTAGTAGTAGTAGTAGTAGTAGTAGTAGTAGTAGTAGTAGTAGTAGTAGTAGTAGTAGTAGTAGTAGTAGTTGTTGTTGTAACAGAAGTAGTAGTAGTAAAATTAGTAGAAATAACAATAGTAGAGGTAAAAGTAACGGCAGTAGTAGTAGTAGCAACGGCGGTATTAATGGTAGTAACAGAAGTAGTAGCATTAGTATCAGTGGCCTCACATGAGGAGCGCCGCGCCCTTCCCCCGCACTTGGCGCGGGGGAGGCGGGGGGGGGGGGAGCCTCGCATCTCGCTTCGGCCGAGCAATTAGCGGCCAATTAAGGATCTCGATCTTTTCATTAGCGTGGCCAAGAGCTGGAGGGACGACGCGAAGACGCGACGTGAGGGGCAGCTACAAAATATATAATATAATAAAATATCGTCATTCGATGCTTCCCCTTCCGTTCTCTTTCGCTTCCTATTTCCGTTTCACCTATTCGTAATTCATATTTTACCTTCATTTCTTTTCGCATTTACCTCCCCTCTTTGCCAGACCCCAACTGAGCCTCATTTTCTCTCCTCTTTTCGTGTATTCATTTTCTTCCCCGTCCTTCGCATTTCCTTTCTTTCCCTAAAATTATCATGCCATTTCTTCTCCGACTCTTTTTTTCTATTTTTTCTGTCCTGTTCTTTCAGTGTTTTTCTTGTTTCCTACTCTTCCCCTTCCCTTCCTTTCCCTTTCCTTTCCTTTTCTTTTCTTTCCTTTCCTTTCCTTTCCTTTTCTTTCCTTTCCTTTCCTTTTCTTCTCTTCTCCTTTATTTTCATTTAATTTCCTTTCCTTCCCTAGTCTAGTCTAGTCTAGTCTAGTCTAGTCTAGTCTAGTCTAGTCTAGTCTAGTCTAGTCTACTCTCCTCTCCTCTTCCCTTATCTTCTTTTACTTTCTTTATTTTCCTCTCCTTTCCTTTCCTTTCCTTTCCTTTCCTTCTCTACTCTACTCTTATCTTCTTTTCCCCTTTCTTTTCCTTCCCTTCCCTTCTTTTCTCTTCTCTTCTCTTCCCCTTTCTCTTCCTTTCCCTCCCCTTATTTTCATTTAATTTCCTTTTTTTCCCCTTTCTTTTCCTTTCCTTCCTTCCCTACTCTCATCTCATCTCATCTCCTCTCCTTCCCTCTCACCCTTGCCTTGCCTTGCCTTGCCTTGCCTTGCCTTGCCTTGCCTTGCCTTGCCTTGCCTTGCCTTGCCTTGCCTTGCCTTGCCCTGCCTTGCCCTGCCTTGCCTTGCCTTGCCTTGCCTTGCCTTGCCTTGCCTTGCCTTGCCTTGCCTTGCCTTGCCTTGCCTTGCCTTGCCTTGCCTTGCCTTGCCTTGCCTTGCCTTGCCTTGCCTTGCCTTGCCTTGCCTTGCCTTGCCTTGCCTTGCCTTGCCTTGCCTTGCCTTGCCTTGCCTTGCCTTGCCTTGCCTTGCCTTCCCTTCCCCTTCCCCTCCTATCCCCTCCCTCCGCCTAACATGAATTACTCTGTTGATACTCCCCCTGATGGCCTCCCGACACTCGCTGGTGGCTCGCTTGGCAGGAAAGTTGAAGCACCGAGTCCCTCTTATGTGCCCTTATCTGATATCTTATCAATTTGGATGATGGGTGGTGAGGTGAGGGGTGAGAGGAGGTAAGGGTGAGGAGAGGTGAGGGGTGAGGGGAGGTGAACGGTGGGGGGGGGGGAGAAAGGAAGGACAATCACCTACAACACAGTGATTTTTTTTTTAAATATTGGGAGTAGGGAGGGGAGTGCTATGGGGGTAGGTTTGAAGGGCGGGATGTTTGCTCTGTGATAGGGTTATTTGCAATTGCACCGGAAACCCTCAATTCCCCCTCCCCACTCCCTCGACCCCTCATCCCCTCCTTGTACCTCCTCCCATCCCGGTGTTGCTCACGCTATCATGATCAGCCTCGCCGTACACCCCATTTCTCGTCATGGCGCTGATCAACCTATCATGATGAAGTATCCTCACTGTATCCCCCTCCCCCCTTCCCCCTCCCCCGCCCTTATCTTCTACGATGAAGGACTACAACGCCCTGAATTGGGCTGACGTAACCCTACACAAAGACGATGACAAAGACATGAATGTGCGTTTGACGTTGCGATAACTCTTATAATTCCGGGAAAATATAAAGGATATCACGTTACGT
>NW_028234414.1:7553893-7556393 GCF_977035675.1 Penaeus japonicus
CGTGCTTCACTTCCGGCTGCCTTTGCTTAAAAAATATATATTATGATGCATTCATTCATAATTCAGGAGCGGAACATTAAAAAGATCTAAGTTTTCTTGCTTGTGAATGAGTATAAGAACAAGAATAATGAACATGGTCTTTACACCTTTGGAAAAAAGAGCGAAAGGGAGAGAACGAGAGAGAGAGAGAGAGAGAGAGAGAGAGAGAGAGAGAGAGAGAGAGAGAGAGAGAGAGAGAGAGAGAGAGAGAGAGAGAGAGAGAGAGAGAGAGAGAGAATGAAGAGAGAGGAGAGAGAGAGAGAAGAGAGAGGAGAGAGAGAGAGAGAGAAGAGAAAGGAGAGAGAGAGAGAGAGAGAGAGAGAGAGAGAGAGAGAGAGAGAGAGAGAGAGAGAAGAGAGAGGAGAGAGAGAGAGAGAGAGGGGAGAGAGAGAGAGACAGGAGGAAGAGAGAGAGAAGAGAGAGAGAGAGAGAGACGAGAAGAGAGAGAGAGAGAGAGAGAGAGAAGAGAGAGAGAGAGAGAGAGAGAGAGAGAGAGAGAGAGAGAGAGAGAGAGAGAGAGAGAGAGAGAGAGAGAGAGAGAGAGAGAATAAATAAATAAATATATATATATATATATATATATATATATATATATATATATATATATATATATATATATATACACATATATATATATATATATACATATATAAACATATATACACACACACATATATATACATATATATATATATATATATATATATATATATATATATATATATATATATATATATAGAGAGAGAGAGAGAGAGAGAGAGAGAGAGAGAGAGAGAGAGAGAGAGAGAGAGAGAGAGAGAGAGAGTAAGAGAGAAACTAACATTACAGTTTTTTGTTTCCACTACTCTAGTTTCCCCATCTTAAATATATGATTTTATAAATAGCTTCGTTTTCTCAACTACTTCAACATTTTGAAATTTTCGACAAACAGATCCGCATAAAGAGAATTATTACAAAAGATGGAGAAAGAACGATAAAAGTGCATAATGAAAGGATAATGCCGAGCCTGAAACGGCGTCACTGCGGATATAATAGCAGCACACGGAAAATTACGAAGAAAAAGGTGAAGTTATTACAACGCAGTGAGAAAAAACTGAGAACTGAGCTAAATGGACGCGAAAAAAGTCGAAAAAGATCACGGATAGAAGAAAAGACCGCGGGCAAAATAAACGCGCGCAAATGAATGAAAAAGGAAAAAAAAAAATACACGCAGGCCAAGTAAATAATTTATGGAGAATTGACGATATAATTTGATAAAAAGGCAAATAAATATATCAGGGACGGGAGCAAGAAGCGCCCGGATTCACACGCAAATTAGGATACGCGAACTCGTGGGGCAGCAGGGTGTGGTGGGATGAGGATGGGGGTAGGGGTAGGGGTAGAAGGGGGTTACACCTTGCCCTATTACCGTAATCCTAAGTTCGATGCCGAGATGGAAACTCACAGATCCAGTCGACCTTTCCTTGTGGTTGGGAGGACTGTTCGCATCATTAGTTATTCAAACGTAATTCGTCCAACAGCCTGAGTAAAGAGAATGCATTTGCAAGAGGGTATGCGTTGCACTGCAGTATTTTGTCAGACACGGACCAACGGATCACACCTCCGATCCTTACATATTTTTAATGACGCCCACGAGCCGCTCACTGTCATCTGGATCCCCAAGCCCAAGCTCTATCCCACGCCCACACAACGACGCTCGCCCAGTCCTCGTTCTCTCCTGTCTGTGATTCGGTTTACACTCGTGGTTGCCGTCTCCACACTCACACAAGCACACTTCCGCCGGCGATGTGCTCTTGCTTGCTCCCTCTTTACCTCGGCTTCTTAACCTCTATCTATGCCTCTCTTTCTCTTTCTTTTTCTCTTTCTCTTTCTCTTTCTCTTTCTCTCTCCCTCTCCCCCCTCTCTCCCCCCTCTCCCTCTCCCTCCCTCAATCTGCCTCTTTCTCTCTCCCTCTCCCTCCCTCAATCTCCCTCTCTCTCTCTCACTCTCTTTCTCCCCCCTCCCCCCCCACACCTCTCTCTCTCTCTCTCTCTCTCTCTCTCTCTCTCTCTCTCTCTCTCTCTCTCTCTCTCTCTCTCTCTCTCTCTCTCTCTCTCTCTCTCTCTCTCTGTCTCCCTCCCTCTCTCTCTTCCTTCCTTCCTCCCTCTCTACCTATCTCCCTCCTTCCCTCCCTTCCTTCCTTCCCTCCCCCATACCCTCTTTTCCTCCCTCCCTCCCTCTCTCCCCCCTCTCTCCTCCCTCTCTCCTCTTTCCCTTCCTCCTTCTCCCTCTCCCTCTACCACATACATATATGTGTAAATACACGTAGAGTACACATCCCACACCCACTCCCACCCGCCCGCCCGCCTCCTGTCCACATACTCACACGCCCTCGCATCCGCCCTCGAGTGTGACGATCCCGGCTGGGCGCCCGCGACTCCCGCCCTAATACTGCCACCAGATGTGCTCTCGTATAGGCCAG
>NW_028234414.1:7571393-7586393 GCF_977035675.1 Penaeus japonicus
ATCAGTCAGTCTACGTCGCTTTACATGGAAAGTAATTCAATCAATTCAATTAAAGAGCACAATCAAAGCCGTATATGGAAAAGCTTGTTTAATTGAGTTCATGGACTTGGCAACATATGAGAGAGAGAGAGACTGAGTGACTGAGTGAATAAGAGAGAGAGAGAGAGAGAGAGAGAGAGAGAGAGAGAGAGAGAGAGAGAGAGAGAGAGAGAGAGAGAGAGAGAGAGAGAGAGAGAGAGAGAGAGAGAGAGAGAAAGAGAAAGAGGGGAGGGGCAAGCGTGGCGGTCCAGCTGTAACATAATTAACGTGGTACCGCTAGTGTGATCACTGGTACCAGGTGTGTCATGGGGATGCGACTACGGTGACAGGGATGAGAGGAAGAGAAAGGGGAAGTAAAAGGGAGAGGAGAGAAGCGGGGGGGTAAAGGGGGCAGAAGGAGAAGGGGGTAAAGGGGAGAAAGGGGAAGTAACGGGGAGAGAGGGAAAGCAAAGGGGAGGGAAGGGGGAATGCAGGAGAGGAGGATTGAGAGAGAGGTGGAGTAAAGAAAGAGAGAAGAAGAAAAGAGAAGAAAGGAGAAAAGAGAGGATGAGAGAGAGAAAGGGGAGAGAGAGAGAGAGAGAGAGAGAGAGAGAGAGAGAGAGAGAGAGAGAGAGAGAGAGAGAGAGAGAGAGAGAGAGAGAGAGAGAGAGAGAACGAACTCACAAGTAATTTGGGAAGAGAAGGAAGGAAAGGGCGATAGAGAGCGCGAGCGCCGACCGAGTGCTATGAGCAGGTAAGTCCCCCACCTGTGCATACCGCCGGGCCACAGCGGACGGAGATCAGGTTAATGTTATGATGTTAGCGCGCCTGTGGTGGCTCCATCACGCGCCTACCGTTAGTCCAAGTCGCCTCCCCCTCCCCCTCCCCCTCCCCATTCGCCCTTGCAACGCTCTAGGCTTATTGTATGACCTGAACCGCGCCCGCCAGACGCCGCGCATGACTCCCTGACCTCCGGAGCATGAAAGAGCCGTGCAACAAGGTCGAGCAGCAGGCTAACGCGACCAACGGTTCCTCTGCCTGAAAAAGCGCGTGGGTTTATAATGGAGAGGCTGCATGCAACCCCAAACCCCGCCCTTGGCAGTGCGCTCGGCCGTAACCCCGTAACAGCACCTGCAACCTTTCGTCGACCAACTCCTCGTGTTTCCTCGAACCTGCTTGGGAGTCTCTCGCTCCGGAGGAAAAGCCCCGCTCAGCTCTCGAAAAGGGCGGGGCATGCTCTTCCACGCTTCGCTTTCTGCGGTGTCACTGTGAGTTTGAAATCGACAAATGAGCGTCCAAATTCATAAATGTGAAAAAAATGACAGTGCAGCACAACTTCTCAGCTTTTTCTTTAATCTTCTTATTTGTTTTTGGTTTATTTTTTATCCTCCTCGGCCATGCTTTTCCAGAGTCGAAGTTACAGTTCAGTGTTAATCCTCAAAAGTTATTTCCGAGTCTCCCAAAGCCTCATTCACCCATTTTGATATCTAGATTTCGCTAAGCTAAAAAAAATAAACTGAATGTCAACGAGCCCTATTTCTAAGAGATCAGTCGTTAAGGTTTGAAATACATTCAAATCCAATTGCTAGGGCTCCTAATCTCCTCACTATCAAGAGGGATGAAGAGGAGGGAGAGGAGGAAGAGGAGGGGGAGAAGGAAGGGCGAAGGAGGATAAGAAGGAAGAGGAGGAGGATAAGGAGGAGGGAAATGATAATAATAATAATAATTATAATATAATAATAATAAGAAGAAGAAGAGGGGTAGGAAAAAGAGGAGAAGGAGAAGGAGGAGAAGGAGGAGGAGGAGGAGGAGGAGGAGGTGAAGGAGGAGGAGGAGGAGGAGGAGGAGGTGAAGGAGGAGGAGGAGGAGGAGGAGGAGGAGGAGGAGGAGGAGGAGGAGGAGGAGGAGGAGGAGGAGAAGGAGGAGACAGAAGAGAAGGAGGTGACGGAGGAGGAGGAGGAGGAATGGGATTAAGAATGAATAGAGGAAAATGAGGCCATTATGTCTCGTCAAAACGCACTTGTGATTACTGCGTGCTTGCGGTCCTTTAGCGCTGGCGGACAGGTGGGAGGAGATGGAGCTGATGAGGGGGAGGGAAGGGGAAGGGGGGTGGGGTCATGAGGGGGAGGAGGATCGGGTGAGATAAAGGTGACGAGGTGGGAGAGTGGGGGGGGGGGAGATTGGTTGTCTGAATTATATAATCCTACGTCAATGGATAAAAATGTAAATATGATAGTATGACTAGTCATGGTGGTGTTAGTGTTGCAGGTGATGATACTAAAGGTAATCGTGATGGTGGTTTGATGAGGTTAGTAGTGAAAATAGATAGTGATGATGATGGGGATGATGATGGTGATGATGATGATGATGATGATGATGATGATGATGATGATAATGATGGTGATGATGATGGTGGTGGTGGTGGTGGTGGTGGTGGTGATGATGATGATGATGATGATGATGATGATGATGATGATGATGATGATGATGATGATGATGATGATAATGATGATTAAGATTAAGATTAAGATTAAGATTAAGATTAAGATTAAGATTAAGATTAAGATTAAGATTACGATTAAGATGAAGATAAAGATGATAATGATCGCGAGGTGGAGAAGGATGAAAACGACGAAGATAACGACAGCAATAACAACACCAGTAATGATAATGATAATAATCTTGAAAAATAACAAAGAAATGTTCGACTGAAACAAAACTTCGACTTCAAAATTATAGTAAAAAAAAAGTTCAACAAGAAGGATAAAAAGAAGATGAAGAAGTTGAGAGCTGATACACCTCGTTCCAAAAACCTGATTATGAGAATCCAATTTCTAATCTCGCTGCGCTTGCAAATTTGATCTTTCATTCCAGCGACCGCGAGACAAAAGCTCAAGCACATTCACTGCTTTACTGCAAGACGAAGGCTGTTCCCGTTTGCGCCTCATTTCTTCTACTCCGTCGCTCAGAATTCTTTTTTTCATTTCTTTTCTTACTACTACAGTACATTTTTTTTTTTTTTTTTTTTTTGACTTTCGGTCTCTCTCTCTCTCTCTCTCTCTCTCTCTCTCTCTCTCTCTCTCTCTCTCTCTCTCTCTCTCTCTCTCTCTCTCTCATTCTTTGATCGGTCACCATTTCAGTGCAACGGCCTTGCATCTCTTTCAGTTCAGTTCTTCCAAGTCCTCCAGACTGACTCATCAGCGAGTGACGGCGCTTAAAAACCTTGCTGTTCTGGGTAATGAAGCTCGTCTCGAAGATTCATCCGTTTCAGCGACCGTTACCCCGCCCGCCCCGCAGAATGAATCTCCTAACTCTCTTTGTGTGAGTCAGTGATATAAAATCCTATAATAATAATGATGCAGGAAAAAAAAAATGTTTACACCGACCTCAGTAAATGAGTCAGCAAGTACAAGAAGAGTGTTTGTTTCGATATTGACGTTGTAGAGGGTGAACAAACTGCTTATCATGTTACATCGCTTCTGCCTCTGCTTGGGTCGTCGTCACTCACTCACATTCTCGGTTTCACGGACAGCGTTATGTGAGGAGATGACATCGCTCCTGCACATGGAAGCACGTATTTACGAGTGCACAAACACGCATGCATAATCAAACAAAGACAAATATCAAAGAAATACAAAACATGAAACACAAACTCATACACATATATATACAAATACATGGGCACATATACACGCTAAAGGTCGTCTGACATGCTTATCACATGCATTAGAATGTCAAGTTTCTCTCTCCCTCCATACCGTTCCCGTAGACGGAGAATGGGAAAATAATGATAAAGAATGGGCCATAAGAGCGAGAAAAATGGGGAGTCGAACGAACGTGAACGTGCTCCTAAAAGATGGCAGGAGGGGGGGGGGCGAATCCATTCGAGGATAAAGAAGGGGGGGGGGCGTGAATGTCTATGATCAAATCAACATTCATAAGTCTTACACAATGGATGTGACAGCAGTGCTGTGGCATTGGAACTCAAATGCACTCGCTTCAGTGATGGCACGAAAGCTGTTTACAATTCAGATAACAGAAGAAGGGAGGCAGATGTAATGAAATAGATAGATAAAAGGATAGTTAGATAGATAGGGCGAGTGAGAGAGAGAGAGAGAGAGAGAGAGAGAGAGAGAGAGAGAGAGAGAGAGAGAGAGAGAGAGAGAGAGAGAGAGAGAGAGAGAGAGAGAGAGAGAGAGGGGGGGGGGATGGGAAGAGAAAACAAACGGGTAGTGCAGAGAGGTAAACAAGGCTGATGTGACAGGAAATGCTTGAACTCTTTCCGTTAAACAGTGAAATTATAATGAAGAATCCCGAAAACATTGAAAAAAAAGCAAAATCTCAGAGTAAGCAGGCCTACAAACTGAATACCTATTTAACGCCTTCCGTTTCTGCTTACGCTCAACGGCAACATATACTCGGGTGTGATCCTCAACGACTGCAAGCAAGAGGCCTTTCCCTAATTAGGCCCATGACACACCACATCCGCCTCGCACTCAGGATATTTAATGATGTTTAACACAGTCGCCCACGCACGTCCACAGACTGAGCCCTACTCTCTAACAGGCCCGTCGGAGCACAGACCCTGGCTCGGACGATACCCACTTCATGGGCACACGGTGTCGGTCCTCCAGGAATTCCCTTTCAGTCCAAAACCATACTTCGGAAACAGATACACACAAAAGATATATATATATATATATATATATATATATATATATATATATATATATATATATATATATGTGTGTGTGTGTGTGTGTGAATGTGTGTGTGTGTGTGTGTGTGTGTGTGTGTGTGTGTGTGTGTGTGTGTGTGTGTGTGTGTGTGTGTGTGTGTGTGTGTGTGTGCACGCGCGTGTGCGTGTGCGTGTGAGTGTGCGTGTGCGCGTGCTTGTGCGTGTGCTTGTGCATGAGCGTGTGCGTGTGCTTGTCCTGTACATGCCGTGTTCGTGTCGTGTGCGTGTGTGTGCGTGCGCGCGCGTATGTGTACAGGAAGGCTTACTGATCTCGTTTACAAACAAAACCTAAATCAGTCAGTCCCTGGCGCTTAAGACGACTTTTCTTAAAGGTTCCCTTATCATCAGCCTCGACGGAATCCTCGCCAACTTGCTTATTCACTATTCTCCTCCCCTTTGGTTAAACCTTTCCGCCAAAAGGTTCAACCCAAAACACCACTTTCTTAGCCCCTTACAAACTAATAACACATTTGTCAATCCTTTAAATAACTCAGGGAGCCAATTCCAAAGAAATAATGCGTACATTTAGGATAATACAACCAAGGTTTTAGGACCATTCTTACCAACAGGATGCGACGGCGAGATAAGGGATTCGGACTATCAGACTGACGCGCTCTTGGTCTCCGTGCTAGAGCAGAGGAGGAGGATAACAGGGAGAGAGAGAAGGGGGATAACAGGGAGGCAGAGAAGGGGGATAACAGGGAGAGAGAGAAGGGGGACAACAGGGAGGCAGAGAAGGGGGATAACAGGGAGGGAGAGAAGGGGGATAATAAGGAGGCAGAGAAGGGGGATAACAGAGGGGCAGAACATGGGGATAACAAAGAGGGAGAGGAGGAGGATAACAGGGAGAGAGAGAAGGGGGATAACAGAGGGGCAGAGAAGGGGGATAACTGGGAGGGAGAGAAGGGGGATAATATGGAGGGAGGGAAGGGGGATAGTAAGGAGGCAGAGAAGGGGGATAACAGAGGGGCAGAGAAGGGGGATAACAGGGAGGCAGAGATGGGGGATAACAGGGAGAGAGAGAAGGGGGATAATAAGGAGGCAGAGAAGGGGGATAATAAGGAGGCAGAGAAGGGGGATAACAGGGAGGCAGAGAAGGGGATAACAGGAAGGTAGAGAAGGGGATAACAGGAAGCCAGAGAAGGGGATAACAGGGAGGGAGAGAAGGGGGATAACAGGGAGGCAGAGAAGGGGATAACAGGAAGGTAGAGAAGGGGATAACAGGAAGCCAGAGAAGGGGATAACAGGGAGGGAGAGAAGGGGGATAACAGGGAGGCAGAGAATGGGATAACAGGAAGGCAGAGAAGGGGATAACAGGGAGGGAGAGAAGGGGGATAACAGGGAGGGAGAGAAGGGGGATAACAGGGAGGGAGAGAAGGGGGATAACAGGGAGGCAGAGAAGGGGATAACAGGGAGGGAGAGAAGGGGGATAACAGGGAGGCAGAGAAGGGGATAACAGGGAGGGAGAGAAGAGGATAACAGGGAGGCAGAGAAGGGGATAACAGGAAGGCAGAGAAGGGGATAACAGGGAGGGAGAGAAGGGGATAACAGGGAGGCAGAGAAGGGGATAACAGGGAGGCAGAGAAGGGGATAACAGGGAGGGAGAGAAGGGGATAACAGGGAGGGAGAGAAGGGGGATAACAGGGAGGCAGAGAAGTGGATAATAGGGAGGGAGAGAAAGAGATAATAGGAGGGAGAGAAGGGGATAAGAGGGAGGGAGAGAAGGGGGGTAACAGGGAGGGAGAGAAGGGGGATAATAGGGAGGCAGAGAAGGGAATAACAGGGAGGGAAAGAAGGGAATAATAGGAAGGCAGAGTAGGGGATAATAGGGAGGAAGAGAAGGGGATAACAGGGAGGCAGAAAAGGCGATAACAGGGAGACAGAGGAGGGGATAACAGAAGTGCAGAGAGGGGGATAACAGGGAGGGAGAGAAGGGGGATAACAGGGAGGCAGAGAAGGGGATAACAGGAAGGCAGAGAAGGGGATAACAGGGAGGGAGAGAAGGGGGATAACAGGGAGGGAGAGAAGGGGGATAACAGGGAGGCAGAGAATGGGATAACAGGAAGGCAGAGAAGGGGATAACAGAAGTGCAGAGAGGGGGATAACAGGGAGGGAGAGAAGGGGGATAACAGGGAGGCAGAGAAGGGGATAACAGGAAGGCAGAGAAGGGGATAACAGGGAGGGAGAGAAGAGGATAACAGGGAGGCAGAGAAGGGGATAACAGGAAGGCAGAGAAGGGGATAACAGGGAGGCAGAGAAGGGGATAACAGGGAGGGAGAGAAGAGGATAACAGGGAGGCAGAGAAGGGGATAACAGGGAGGCAGAGAAGAGGATAACAGGGAGGCAGAGAAGGGGATAACAGGGAGGGAGAGAAGAGGATAACAGGGAGGCAGAGAAGGGGATAACAGGAAGGCAGAGAAGGGGATAACAGGGAGGCAGAGAAGGGGATAACAGGGAGGGAGAGAAGGGGGATAACAGGGAGGCAGAGAAGGGGATAACAGGAAGGTAGAGAAGGGGATAACAGGGAGGGAGAGAAGGGGGACAACAGGGAGGCAGAGAAGAGGATAACAGGAAGGTAGAGATGGGGGATGACAGGGAGGGAGGGAGGGAGGGAAGGAGGGAGAGAAGAAGAGAGGTAGGGTGGGAGAAAAAGGGAGGGAGAGAGGGGGATATAGGGAGAGAAAGGGAGAAAGAGAAGGAGAGAGAGAGAGAGAGAGAGAGAGAGAGAGAGAGAGAGAGAGAGAGAGAGAGAGAGAGAGAGAGAGAGAGAGAGAAGGAGAGAGAGAGAGAGAGAGAGAGAGAGAGAGAGAGAGAGAGAGAGAGAGAGAGAGAGAGAGAGAGAGAGAGAGAGAGAGAGAGAGAGAGAGAAAGAGAGTGAAAATGGAAAGGGGGGAAGAGCATGGGTGTGGCCACACAGGGCCGCTCACATGCCATAATAACTGCAGTTGACATGCCAGCTCTGCAAGCGCATTGTGATAGTATTTCGCACAGCTCTACAGTGAAATCCTCTCCGCCTTAAGAACAGCGCCAGAATCTTAAACGAGTATTTTGCCTAGTTTAGAAGACTTAGACATACACAAACCAGCGCTCAATATGCAATAACGAACGTCATTAACCGTTAAATATTCGCTTTAAAGATAATGCATTCCGTAGTTAAAGATCACGAAATAATGCATTCGTTTCACTCATCCCCGAACAGACATTCCTCATTAGCGTCACCATCACTGTAAGGGGCGTTACGATGCGTCCGGAAAGTGTTACCGATGACAATGGTGTCACAGAGCTTATTTTGCCTCGACAGGCTGTAGCGCTAATGTTATGCGGCATATTTTTACTACCCAAAAGCTACCCTGTCACTCCCGTGTACCGACAAACACGCACAGGCATGAACACATCCTAAGCATTTAACATCAGATGTCTTTCATTAAATTTGTGCTCTAGATATGGGCCACCATGGTTGCATGCCCCGTCATAATTATATAGTCACGGAAAAAATGGTGAAAATGACACACTCCACAACTCCAGACACCATACGTCATACGCGATAACCGACAGTCCAGCATACACATTAAAACATTTAATAAATCGCCATCTAGACCATTATCAATTATGCAGTCTTGCAGTACATCTGCTGAATTAGCTCCCTTGGGCTCGTTCCCTCTTTCTTTTCTCCCTCCCTCCTCTCCCACCTCCTCTATTTTTCGAGCGTTCCCGCGGAAGTGATATGGGATGCAGGATACACGACACTGCAACCGGAGCATCAGTATTCAGCACATAAATAACACTTCAAGCACACCTCCTCAGCTAGGTTATCTCATGCGAAGGCCACTGGCCCAGTTCTTTAGCCTAACTGCGAAATTTTACTGGGCATGAGTTCGTGCTCTCTATCATAAAGCGCCCAATCTAACACGTCTTGAACTTCTAAGGCTTTCTCTAGCACAACATTAATGCCAAAATGCATTGCATTACAATGTATGACCAGCTGATACACTGCATGAATCCATCCGTGACTAAATTTCCCTGCTGCTGCACCCTCTCCCGTCCGCACAATAGCACACATAAAACATCTCGGCAGCTCAAGACGAAGGGAAATCAACACATTTCTGAAAGCCAATCAGGCGTGAACGACACAAGGAACACAAAAGAAGCCTTCGCAGTTCCGAGGGAGAAAACTGGAAAGTGGGAAGAATGGCACAAATAAATTCAAAGAAAGAAAAATGGAGGGAGAGAGAGAGAGAGAGAGAGAGAGAGAGAGAGAGAGAGAGAGAGAGAGAGAGAGAGAGAGAGAGAGAGAGAGAGAGAGAGAGGAGGGGGGAAGAGAGGGGGGAGGGAGGGAGAGGTAGAGGGAGAGAGAGAGGGAAAGGGAGAGGGAGAGGGAGAGAGAGAGAAAGGGCGAGAGGGAGAGAAGGAGGGGGGATATATATATATATATATATATATATATATAGAGAGAGAGAGAGAGAGAGAGAGAGAGAGAGAGAGAGAGAGAGAGAGAGAGAGAGAGAGAGAGAGAGAGAGAGAGAGAGAGAGAGAGAGAGGAGAGAGAGGAGAGAGAAGAGAGAGAGAAGAGAGAGAGGAGAGAGAGAGAGAGAGAGAGAGAGAGAGAGAGAGAGAGAGAGAGAGAGAGAGAGAGAGAGAGAGAGAGGAGGGGGGAGATGCCAGTTGTCGCATCTGGGCAGCATTATGTGGATCCTGGTGCCTACTGGCGACGAGGCGGCGATGGCGACAGTATGGCATGGTCCAGATGTTGCCATGACAAACAGCCGTCTTATAATCCACTGCAGCACATACATAAAGCATAAATATTACACTCCTTCTGTAAGCCAGACGTTTCCCAGGCTCAAGGACATATTCAAATACAAGAGTAGTGGAGCTAAAGGCTTGTTTTAAACCACAACTTCATGAAAATTTCAGTGCAATATCCACACGAGTCTAACGTTCTTTACGACACAAAAAGCAGACACTGGCCTTGCTGAAACGCTTACATGTGCAGTCTTCTGTCGCAGTGTCTGCTGTAGTAGTGATGCCATTCCTTCCGGAGTAGGCTATCTTTGCCACCATATACACCGAGACGTTCCCTGCCCCTAACCAACCCCCCACCCCCTAAACTGCCAACACCAACATGCACGCTCTGCTCTCCTACATTAACTGTCCCTTCGCATCCATGTGTGTTAGTCCTGCGCGGTCTATCACTGACACCTCAAGGGTCCATCGGCTTCCAAAGTGATCTCAAGGAGCTCACTTGGTCGCAAAGCTTCAACACGAATTTACGACAGCGTGATAGTTAATTCTAAAGAAATGTAAATTAAGAGCTATCATTCTGCTACATGTTTTGATTAAAAGAAACAAAAAAATAAAGAATTCTGCAATGAAACTGAGTGCCTTTACTCCTTGCAAGGCTCACTGCACATATTTCTGAGTTATGTTGTCTTAACACTTCTCTCCCTCCACTTCTATATCCGTCTTTCTTGTCTTCTTTATTTCTTAAACCTTATTTCTTAAACCTTATTCCTCTTGTAAGTACTTTACATAACATCTCTTTTCGCGGCTTACTTGATATTTTTTCTTCGATTCTCTTTTCTCCCCTTTTCCCCTTCTCCCATTCCATCACCACCACCTATTCCTCTTCCCGTCCACTCCCTCTCTGCTTTTGCACCTCCTCTTCCTCAAACCTCTCTTCCTTGTTCCATCTCCATCTCCTTACCCTCCTCCTAAATTTCTAGCCACCAAACTATCCTCGTCTAAGCAAAACAAACAGCTGCAATTGACACCGCCTGCGCCGTCCGTGGTGCAATACCGGACTCCGAAGGAAACAGCTGGCGTTCGGCGGCAGAGCGAAGCAAAATATATTCTCTCAGCGAAGGCGAGAAGAATTGAAGTAATCAAACGCTATGAAAAAATGCACACATCTCTCTAAACATTCCAGAAAGAGAAAGGCCAAAAATGAACTTCTCTGTGTTAAAGTGAACGCGGCCAAGTGGACTGGTCCCTGAGGGTTTGGAAGTTATTTAATAATGCTCACCGCGGGCGTTTGCTGTTGCACGTGTCACAGGGTTTGCAAAAAGCGCACCCTTGCAATATAAGTTTCCTTTTCTTCCTTTCCATATGTCTTCCTTATTTCTCTTTTCCAGGCGATTCACACTTCTTCCCTACCTTGTCTTGTTTTAATTTCTTTTTCTTTTCTTCCTTTTGGATCTGTCCTATTTCTCAATACAGTTCATCTATTTCATAAATCAATTTCTTTCTTTCTCCTCGTATCTTTCCTCCTCTTTTACTTCCTCTTTCTTACTCAACACACATCCTCCCACTTCCTTCACTAACGGCTTTCCTTCCCCCGTTCTCTTCCTTTTCTTCTTCCCTCCTTTACCTACTGTTTCCCCTACTGAGAGTCCGTATTTCGTCATTCTTCCGTGCACTTCAAAAGCCACCAGATCAGAGCACGATACGCAACTACATTTGTCTTCTTCAAGCGGTTAAAATCCTGGACTCGGCTCCTGCGGTCGAAAATCGTAAGTCTGGACCTGAATAGGAGGCTGTGCTTTCAGGTTCTCCCTCCTTCAAAAAATCATCATCTATTCTTGACACGGGTCACAGGAGAGAAACGCAAAATCTATTACAATGTAGTTTCGCACAATAAAATCTACAGACGCATCGCACAAAAAAGTCTAGCATCCATTGCCCGCTAAAATCTAGCATGCCTCATGTCCCACACCTAACCATGCTCGTGCCCCCCTGATTCCAAGTCACGTCACAGATTAATCTGAAGAGGTGCCACGTGACGTGAACCGGCCGAGCTATACGGTTTAGTAGGCGATGCTATGAAGGGTCAGATAGGCTATCGGCCAAGTGGAAGGCAGGACCCAAGATTAGAGAAGGGCTTTATCGGGCGAGAGTTGCCATTTACCCTTCCTCTACCTCACGGCAGCCTTCGCTTCCCCGCCCCGCTGCTCTTTTGTTTCGTTTTCCTCTTGGTGGCAACATTATCCATTGATTTTCCCTTCTCTCGTTCTAGTGTGATCTTTTCCTTTCTTACTACTCTGTAAAGAAGGAGGATTCCCCCCCCCCTCCCTCCCTCCCTCCCTCTCTCTCTCTCTCTCTCTCTCTCTCTCTCTCTCTCTCTCTCTCTCTAACTCTAACTCTAACTCTAACTCTAACTCTAACTCTAATTCTAACTCTAACATTAACACTAACACTAACTCTAACCCTATATCTAACATTAACACTAACACTAACTCTAACTCCCGCTTTCGCTCCCGTTCTTCCTCTCCCTTGTCTTTCCTCTGTCCTCTCAACCCCGTTCCCAAATCTCCCTTCCCCTCCCATTTCTATTTGGGTCAGAATACTGTATCTATCTCCGTTTCTGGTTAGGTTGTTTTCTTTCCTTTTTTCTTCCCCGGCCCTTGACCTGAACCATTCCCTCCCGCCCAAACACACCCTTCCCTTCATCCCGCGTCATCTATGGATAAACGTCGTCCCTCTTCACCCTCAGGAGGTTCTTCCGCCGTTGAAACGCGGCCTTGTTGTCGTCTGAAAACCTTGACGTTTGCCGTCTTAAATAAACCTCATTCTTATTTATTCTTATTACTTCATTCTCTCTTTCTCTCTTCTCTCTCTCTCTCAGAAAATGGATCACATAATGGCCGTGATGCAGGAACAAATTACTCAGCATTACTTGGAACTTAATCAAGAGAAATGTATGTTTATAAGAGATTGTTCATATTCTGTTGCATCTAGATAAGTTATCACGAATGTCTAGTTCATGTTTGACTAAAGGCCCTCTTAAATCAATAAAAGTTCAGTCAGTTGGGCAGAGTCCCAGGTATATTTCCCTGATTTTGTGGTGGGCATGTAAATTGTTCAAGT
Organism: Penaeus japonicus; assembly: GCF_977035675.1. NCBI lineage: Eukaryota > Metazoa > Arthropoda > Malacostraca > Decapoda > Penaeidae > Penaeus > Penaeus japonicus. The sequence goes on from NW_028234414.1 coordinate 7,584,013, forward strand.
GCATAAACTATTCGAATCATACTTAATCTTAATAATCTCGATCTCTTATAAGGATAAGAAAAAACAGTTTCCACAGCGACCCAGATAATATCTCTTCATGTACAGCGACGGAACCCCTAACCCCCCTCACCCCCCCCCCTCCGATTCAACAACAGCCTCCCTCTCTCTCCCGGCTCTTCAACCACGTGTTCTGACCCTTATTACCGGCACCTCGTCCTACCGGTCACTGTTGCCCCCTTCCTTCCCCTCCCACCCCCCGCCTACCCATACCACGAATCCCCTCAGTATCTTCCTCTTTTTTGCCGTCTCTGGACTGACGTAATGAGTAAAGCTGGGGGATGGGGAGGGGGAGTGGAAACGGGAGGGAGGGGATGAATTGGGAGGGGGGTGGGAGGGGAGGAGTGGCCGTGGCGACAGCGGTCTCGAGAGGCCGAGGATGTAACCCTAGAGTGCGAGCGAACACGGCGACGTCACTCGAGTCACTTTTTGTCCTCTTTTGTCGACCATTACTCCTCGTTACGCTTGCGTTGGCTCTTCATCATGCACTCCCTCCGCCGCTTCAGCTGCTCCGAGTCATCTGCTGTCTTGCATCACTTGACCCACTTCATGATCCACTCGGAACAGCGAGACAAAGCAATTACACAACTCTTATTTTAATTAAAAAGCAGGGAACTGATGCAGATCATTCACCTTATCCAATAGCATGCCTGGTACTCATTGCTTCGCTGGCACGTGGTCTAACTCACCCAGGCTCTTTACGCTTGTCAAAGCATCCTTGTTATTACTTGCAACAATAAAATTATGACAAGAGTAGTAATTAATAAGCTGCCATTAAGTATTTCGTTTGATGACAGGCTGTGTACGTGAATAAACATTCATATGTAAAGCATACTTTGTAACCAGTAAATCAATTAAATGAAATACAGTGGTGTCATTTGTACCTGTGAACAACGATGCATGCTCAGAGTAAGAGCGTCTCTACATGTAACAGCTTCTTATCTCAGATCATTCGTTAGATATGATAATGACTAATCAGGAGAATTTGCAAATGTATCGGCGATAAATATTCCACCGTTACGTACAAATCCCTTGAAACAGATAATAAATAAAACGGATAAAAACTGCCAAAAGCTCAACCAAAAAAAAACACACCCAAAGGCTAAAGGCGAAATTGTACGTAAACCTTATAACATTTCGTCTGTAGCCACATCTTGCACGGAGATAACCTACACTCAGCCGCATATCCCAGTATAAACAGTAAGCTCACTTCAAGAGATATTTGATGAAGACATTCCGTTAGCACAGCATTTAAGTGCATTACTTAATAATAATTCATCACCATGCACTGAATGACAACAGGTGTTTTAGATTTTTGTAGCACTGTTAAAATGGTGACGTTAATTATGCCGATAAAATGTCCCATGTGAGAGCCTGGCAGCGCCCTGTGTCTCTTGCATCACCAACTGTCAAGTTAGTTATTACCGTGATGAGCCGAGAGACATAGAATGAAAGCTAGAGGTTACCATTATAAGCAATGCAAACCTAATAACACTGCATCAAGCATTGTTAATGTTGGTTACACGTAACAACAAGTATGACACTCAGCTGCTAATCTCTGGTGGTAGGAATCATTTCTGAAATATTTTGTATTTTCCTTTTATCGAAATACACAGATAATATTACTTTCTTTCACACACAAACAGCACCCTGACACTACCTGATGGTTGGTACACTCGGAACGGTATTATTCCAACGATTATGCGGTACACGTCAAACTCGCCAGCAGCGGCAAGAAATACACTTCCTCACTCCACGAGCGTTAGACACATACTGACTGGCTGCCTGTGCAGCTGCCTTGCCCGGACACCAGCCTCGAATACGCACACGCTCGACCCTGACCCATACCGCCACAAACGCACATACACACATTGATATATTTCACGCACACGCGCGCGCGCGATCTCTGACTCTCTCTTTCTCTCCCTCTCCCTCTCCCTCCCTCTCTCTCTCACACTATATATATATATATATATATATATATATATATATATATATATATATATATATATATATATATATGTGTGTGTGTGTGTGTGTGTGTGTGTGTGTGTGTGTGTGTGTATGTTTCCTTTTCTCTCCATTTACCTCCATATCTCGCTTCCTCTAACTCCATCCCATCTTTCTCTCTTTCTACCCCCAACCTCTCTCTCTCTCTCTCTCTCTCTCTCTCTCTCTCTCTCTCTCTCTCTCTCTCTCTCTCTCTCTCTCTCTCTCTCTCTCTCTCTCTCACTCCTCTCTTTCCCTTCCCTCCGCTTTCTCTCTTTCACACACACACAAACGTACGTGTATCACCCGCCCGGTAACCGCACTGATAACACAGC
>NW_028234414.1:7623893-7628893 GCF_977035675.1 Penaeus japonicus
CAATCAGCCTCGCTTTACTGCCTCGCCATTCAGTTTCCTGTACACAGAGAATATCTATCTTCCTTCTCTCCATTATGTCGGCCAGTTCTCTCCCGTTATCAGTCATGGTGCCAACATTTAAGGACCCAACTCTGATCTCTGCTTTTCTGTCCTTCCTTCTTTCATGTTTCCTCTGTACAAACGTACTGTCCACCGGCTCCCAGGTGGGACACAGAACTGTAGGCGGTAGTTATTAACCCGGCCGCGACCAATCCGGTATGGTGCTCTCATTTGTGCTCTGCATATTAGTATTGGTCAGAGTTTTACGCCGAATGCCCTTCCTGACGCAACCCTCCCCATTTATCCGGGCTTGGGACCGGCACCAAGTTGCACTGGCTTGTGCCCCCAGTGGCTAGGTTATATATATATATATATATATATATATATATATATATATATATATATATATATACATATATATTTATTTATCTATATGCACACACGAACACACACACACATACACACAAACACACACACACACATACACACACACGCACACACACACAGACACACACACACACACACACACGCACACACACACACACACACATATATATATATATATATATATACATATATATACATATGCATATATATATATATATATATATATATATATATATATATATATATAAATAATTTGTTAAATATATATTATATATATATATATATATTATGTATATAATATATGTGTGGGTGGGGGTGGGTTGGGGGTGTGTACACACACACATATATAAAAGTATAAGTAATATATATACATTTGTAAAATAAATCATATGTAAAATTAATAATATATATTTGTACATATATAAATATACATATATGTATACATGCATATCTTAACATATAGATATATATATATATATATATATATATATATATATATATATATATATATATATTATATATATATATGTATGTATGTTATATATATATTATATATACATTATATATCAATATCTATATATCTATTTATCTCTCTCTCTCTCTCTCTCTCTCTCTCTCTCTCTCTCTCTCTATATATATATATATATATATATATATATATATATATATATATATATATATATATATATATATATATATATACATTTACATATGTATGTATATATGGAGAGAGATAGTGGTTCTGAATGCGCGCGTATGCGTACGTGTGTGTGTACGCATGTTTTCTTTATAAATGCGTCTAGGTGTAAAATTTTGCATCGACATATTTGCATGATTCTGTAGACACTTTACTGTGTGTCATTTAAAATACAATTCTTCTATAAGCACTAATTTACCCACTTAAATTTAACCAGGCAAGCACACGAAGTTAAGAAGAATCTTTAACTTAAGAATCATAAACCATTAATAGCGCCATTACTAGTGACATGGAACGAGCCCAAACTTGCAAAACAAGTTATGGCAAGTAAGTTTTAAGTTCAGAAGCCAAGCAAATGTCGCGCCACAAAGTTCCTTTACAAATGTTCCCGATCACTCCCCCTTTTGGCACACAGATAATAAAACCATTGTGGATCTGACACTTGCATCCCATCCAAAATCCCTTGCTCCCTTTACCCTGTCCTTCCTCCTCACTTCTCCTGCACGAAAGGGAAGAAAAAGAGCACTAGAATAAGGAAAGGAAGAGGGAAAGGCCGCGAGCTCATGTGACGTGACTGTTCTTCTCACATATTTAGTTTGTAGCAAAAATGGCCGACGGAGCTCAGCCGCGACCCAGCCTCCTCAACAATCAAGGTATGGCGGCTCTCCCCTTCAGGTTTCCTTATCTCTTGGGGGTCTTTTGGGGCAGTCATATCTTAAGGAATTGAGGAAGGTCAGTCATGAGTCCTGTAAGGCTTTGGATAAGCGGTTACAGACCATGTTACAAGACGGGTTATGGGTTCTGCCGCATCGTCGGTCGTCGGTAAAACATCGTCTGCTGCCTTGGCTCAGCTGTCATGGCCTCTTAGGGCTCTTTTTGAGGAAAGAATGCTGCACATATTGCAAAAGCGAGTCAGACAAACCGTTAGAGTAGGCGAAAATGGTTTATGAAGGGGTACATTTGGTAGGCCTACCTGGGGGTGAACCACCTCCTCTTCCTCACCTTATTTATCTATTCTTTACATGTTCTTCCTCACTTGCTCTTATTTCCTCTTTCTGTTTGTATTTTCAACATCTTGTTCATTCTTTGCTTTCCTGTGTCTGATCACTCGTCTTATGAAGGACCATTGTTTTTATTCTTATTTTGGTTTTGGGAGGAAGACATATCATGGTAAATCTTGAGGATATCCCCCTGTTCTTGCTATGTAGAAAATGCAATACCTTAACAGTATCATATATATACCATTAGATAGAGGTGAACAAATAATAAATGCAATTATATATTTATTTTCAAATTATATCAGAACTACTTAACCCATTCCCGCCGGCGCTGTTCCGTCTTTGCATGGCTGCAATGCCGGGGCTCTCGAACGCATAGGCCTAAATCAATTATACAATTGACGCCACATGCCGGCACCCGGCGCTATGCATATTACATAATCGCCATCTGTGGCCGGCGGCCGGCGGTATCGGGTTAACAGCCTGAAAAGTACTTCGGCAACACTAACAGTACCACTTCCAGTGTACTAACCTCGTTAAGCATTAATGCAATATTCTATGTAATCCATAATTATCTTGCATTGGTATACATTCCCTGAAACAAAGTATGAGTTATGAAATTCTCCAAAATTAGTAATCTATACTTGTATTACTTGTGATATATATATTTTTTTTCTTTTTTTAATAAGAAGCTATATCTTTTTGTACCAGAAGTCATTAATTCACTGTCTTTTTTAATTGCGAGTTTCAATTATTTGCGAATAGTGATTTCAAAGGAAATGATGATGCTCTGTTTGTAGTTATATATATATATATATATATATATATATTTATATATATATATATATATATATATATATATATATATATATATATTTATATATATATATATATTGCTGAAATAAGTGTGTTTATCTGACGTCATGCCATTCCTCACAGTAGAGATAACAGACCCATTAAGATTGCGAAAGTACAGTTTTAGACATGCATACAGTACACACTGAACAGGAATTTAGGTTTCAAGATAAACAACACAATTAAAAGTGAAAAGTATCATTCATCACCATGATCTTGACCATTGTCTGCTCGGTTTGCAGATTTCCCTTGCGATTTATTGTCAAATGAGGAACTAGTCCAACTTCTATCATACCACTATATATGTTTCTATATTTTCTGGAGTATCTGAGTATCCATCATTAGGGTTATGTATTTTATAAATTGTTATTGACAATTTGCAACAACTAAATATTAAATATCAATATATTGCTTGCATGTACTGTTTATGTGGTACTCTATGGATGTCAAAACCTATTAACCCATTAACGACGGGTGACTAGATATCACGTCTAGTGGTTTTTGGGCTACACGACGGGGATGCGTTATTTTGTCCAGCCTGGGGTGCGGGAGGCGTGCTGGCTCGCGGCCAGTGCGGCCGAGAATCCCGACGCGTTAGGGCTTATGCGTTCAAGAGTCCCGTAATTTTGGTCTTTTTAAGCCGGATTGGTCCCGTCGGGAACGGGTTAAGTTGACTCACGACAGTAGGATGAATATTCTAATGTAGTGAATAATATGTTTAATTCCATAGTGTTGCTAGGAAATCATATTAAAACTGTGTTATCACAGTAGCATCTCTCTTATTGACAAAAGTGCTGTGATCCTACTGCCTTTAGAAATAACAAGAATAATTCATTTTGTGGTTGATTAAGTATCTGGCAGTGCCTATCTGAATTAGATAAATTTTTTAGATATTTTATGTCTACAGACACAAAAATATTTTGGATGAAATCTGTGTTTATTATATGATTGTTTACATAAAGTCGGCACCCTTAAAGCTGTACCAGATCTGGGGTAGTGAGTCTGATATGACATAGATGAGTCTATTTGGGAAACATATTATAGCTTCAAAAATGTTCACTTAATTTATAGTGATACTACAAGAACCCATTTACTTGTTTGTTACTTTGTATTCGTGTAAGGGAAAGAACTGATACGGTACTAGGTGTCAGAGAAAAAAATTGCGATACAGATAGGAGGATCGTTATTTCACAATTTTTGTGTGTATACTTACTCTACACTGGTACATGAAAGCCCGTCCTGTGAAATGTTCTCGAATTTAAGGTTAACCAAGTCAAAGATGTAATGTACAATATACATGTCTCTTATTTGAGTACTTCATAAAATATCTAGTAAATCTTGTCCTATGCATGATTGCTGTTGATTCTCTCTGTTGGCATTCAGGCAACAGATGGATAGGGCATCTAGATCTCTGAAGCAATTTATGGTCAAATAAGAAACAGAACAAATATTTTTAGCCAAAATGTATGCAGTAGAATAATACCTGTTAGCCTTTGTAGAAACGTCAAAATGGCATGATGGTCAAAACAATTGCTTGATACTTTGCTATAATTGGGTTTGGCTTATGATTGTACGTCCTCGATCAGAAATTACAGCAAGTTTTAAGGGATTCGGATAGAGCATAGATAAAAAGGTTTTGAGAAAGTTATGCTATGAAAGTAGATTAGTTAGTGAGAATTACCAAATTTCTTTATGCATTTATTGCATACTCTAATTAGCAGAAAATGTAAAGGTTGACATTTTAAATCTGCTTTGTATTTGTCTATGTAGTTTCAGTTTTTTTTTTTTTACCCCAATATTTAAAAAAAATGGGTCACAGAAATGTGAAATCATATCCTTCAATGCATATGTTGTGTAATTCTACAGTTTTAGTTTTGATTTGCTACATTTTGTATCTTATTGGCTTCTTTGTGGGTTTTATCCTTCCATGATGGACATTTTTTGTGGGCAAAGATTAATTTCATACTGTATTTTTCCTTTCAATGAAATTAAGCTATTTATTCCTGCAGGTGTGTAACTAGAGC
>NW_028234414.1:7643893-7651393 GCF_977035675.1 Penaeus japonicus
GAGAGAGAGAGAGAGATTCAGCAGAGGGTAAGGAGGAAGGGAGGCAGCTTTGATCCACGATCCTAATTCTTGCTTTAGGGATTAGTGCCGGAGACTCGTCTGCCGACCTAAAGATTAATACGAATTTTACCGTTAAGTCGAAATGGCAGTTTTTGCCAATAAGACCTTTTCGCGGGCCGTAAGAGCGCCCTTTTTATGGCTCTCAGGGACGCGCGTAAGAAGGCCATTAAGGGAGGCAATTTAAGGCCTTTGGGGAGGAGTTCATAGTGGTGGTTATGCCGAGGCCGCTCGCGGAGGCTGATGTGATTGTGTTTGTTTATATCGACCTTTTTCTTCTTTAGAGGTGTTTTTTGATTCCATTTGCTCTGTATTATCCATTAGAGAATCACTTGTCGCGGTTTGCAGGAGGAGAGGATAATTTTTTAATCCAGGCTGATGGTCCTGCAGTTGGTTATGGAAGGAGCGTAGGAATTTAGATTGGTATGAAGGAGGAGAGTGGAGGCGTGAGTACAGGACCTCCCAGGGGCGTGGATGGTGTGATCATCACCAGCAGGAGGGAGGGAAGGGGTAGAGAGAGAGGGGGAGGGGGAGTAAGGGATGGGAGGATGCGGGAGGTTCAGTCACCCTCTCACAGCAGTGTCTCGGAATGCGGCATCACTGGAGTCATCCTCTTCCTCTGCATCTTGCCATTCGGCGTCGGCGCCTTCTTCTCCTCCCCTTTCTCTGCCTCCTTCCCCTCTTCCGCCTCCTCCCCTTCTTCGTATTCGTCGCCACCTACGTTGGCGCTGTCCCTACTTCTCTTTCCGTTTTCCCCTAATTCCCTCTCATTCCCCTGCCCCACCCCCTCATTTCCTCTTTCCCTTCTCTGGTCCCATTTCTCTTCTTATCCATCCATTCTCAAATCTTGCCATTCGGCGTCGGCGCCTTCTTCTCCTCCCCTTTCTCTGCCTCCTTCCCCTCTTCCTCCTCCTCCCCTTCTTCGTATTCGTCGCCACCTGTGTTGGCGCTGTCCCTACTTCTCTCCATCCAGAGCCCTAATTTCCCTCTCATTCCCTGCTCCCCACCCCCCCATCATTTGAGAAGAGCCTTCTTGTGGAGGGCTGAAGGTATCATACCATTTTCGTGACCTCCTCTTCTTCCACTTCCCCTTCCGGGGAGCCTCTTCCTCCGAGCGTGGGGATCATCTCTCTCCTGTCGCTTACTCCTTTCCTCTTCCACTCTCCTCTCCTCTCTCCCTTCACTATATTCTCGCGACTTCCTTCGGCTCTTCCTTCTTCCTTCCTCCCTCGTCCCTTCCTTCCACCTTCCCTCTCATCCTTCCGTTCCATCCTTTCTCCTCCCCCTCTCTCTCTTTCCCTTCGCTCCTCCCGCTCTCTTCCCTCCCTCTTCTCTTCCTTTCCTCTTCCGCCTCTCCTCCTCCTCTTTCCCTCTCTCCTCTCCTCCTACTCCTCTCCTCCTTCTCATTCCTCCTTCCTCTTTCCCTCTACTCCTCCTCCTCCCTCTCCTCCTCTTCCTCTTCCCTCCCTCCTCCTCTCCTTCTCTTCTCCCTCCTCCTCTCCCCCCTCCCCTCGCCCTCCTCCTCCCTTCCTCTCCCTCCCCCTCTCTCTCCTCCTCTCCCCCTCCTCCTCTCCTCCTCCTCCTCTCTCTTTCCCCCTCCTCTCCTCCCCCTCCTCTCCCTCCTCCTCCTCCCCCTCCTCCTCCTCCTTCCCCCTCCTCCTCCCCCCCCTCCTCCTCCTTCCTCCTCCTCCTCCTCCTCCTCCTCCTCCTCCTCCTCCTCCTCCTCCTCCTCCTCCTCCTCCTCCTCCTCCTCCTCCTTCCCCTTCCTCCTCCTTCTCCTTCCCCTCCCCCTTCCCTTTTCCTTTCGCCTCTCCTCCCCCTCTTTCCGTCCTTCGCGCGACAAAGTGAATGATGTGCCAATGCATGTCGCAAGTGTGCCTGTCACTCGTCACTTTCATTTCACGATGGCCTGGGCGCAGAGCTGAGTTTTTTCCATTTTTTACCTATTGGCGTTACTCTTGTTTTATTATTATTATTATTATTTTAGGTATTTTTTATTTATTTGTACAAGATTCTCTCTCTCTCTCTCTCTCTCTCTCTCTCTCTCTCTCTCTCTCTCTCTCTCTCTCTCTCTCTCTCTCTCTCTCTCTCTCTCTCTCTCTCTCTCTCTTCTCTCTCTCTCTCTCCTCTCTCTCTCTCTCTCTCTCTCTCTCTCTCTCTCTCTCTCTCTCTCTCTCTCTCTCTTCTCTCTCTCTTCTCTCTCTCTCTCTCTCTCTCTCTCTCTCTCTCTCTCTCTCTCTCTCTCTCTCTCTCTCTCTCTCTCTCTCCTCTCTCTCTCTCTCTCTCTCTCTCTCTCTCTCTCTCTCTCTGTCTCTCTCTCTCTCTCTCTCTCTCTCTCTCTCTCTCTCTCTCTCTCTCTATATATATATATATATATATATATATATATATATATATATATATATATATGTATGTATATATATGTATATATATATATATATATATATATATATATAATATTTATATATATATTGTTAGTTTATTTATTTATTTAGAATTTTAATCGATCTGTCACCTATTAAGAAGGATATTATCTATTGTATAGGTTGCAGAACCGATTGCCCAGAATTAATTCGCTGGGCTACAATTGCAAGGGTGTGCGAATCTTTCCCTCCATTATCTTATCTAATCTTATCGGCAATCCCTTTCAATTTATGGAGCGGAACAACAGTCGAGGGCGTCACGACGGGGGGGGGGGGATTGAGCAAAATCCTCCGTCGAGCAGAAGGAAGCAGGAGGCCATTATGTTTATGTGTCGCGAAGGATAGGCGCTCCGCTGGTTTGTTTGTTTGTTTGTTTGATGCTGCTGCCTTGGGTTTCTCGTGTCAGCTGTTTCCTGTATTTACCATTTACTTTTTGTGATTTTTCGGTTTTCTTCTCTTGATTTTTATTATTTTTCTATTTTCATGTTTTTTTTTTTGTTGCTGTTGTGTTCTATTTTCTTTTTCTTGTCCTCCTTTCGTTTTCTTGCCTTTTTGGATTCTTGGCCCTTTTGTGTTTTGTCTTTCTTCCTCTTGTTCTCATGACTTTTGTTGTCTTGTCTCGGGTTTGTTTTCTCTCTTTTGTTTTTTGTCTCTTTTGGGGTTTCCTCGGCTCTTATACCATTGTCTTCCTTTTTTTTTTTAGTTCGTTTTTTCTCTTCTCTTGTTTATACACTTTTTCCTATTTTTTGTTTTGTCGCCTCTTGCTTTCTTGTCGCGTGCTTCTTGTCTTTTGTTTTAGGTTATTTTTTTGGTAGTCTTGTTTTTTTTAACACTTTTGTGTCTCTTGATTCTTGTCTTCCGTTTTTTTGTGTTTTTTTTTTCTTGCGTGTGTTTCTTTATACCTGTCTTGTTGTGGATAGATCTACGTGCAGGAAATTAATAGAATTCAGAGTAATTCGTATTGAAAACGTATACATTAATTATTCCTTATTAATTATTCCATTAATTATTCTTAAATACTTGCGTGTTTCGCTTTAGTTTTGTTGAGGGAGGGTGGCAGTGTGTGTCCAGTTTCCTTACTGTTGTTTGTACTTGTGTGTATTTCGTATATTAGTGATTAGTGATTCAGTTATTAGTTTTATTTGTTCATTAATTTGAGTTAATTTGTTCATTTGTTAAATGATATTATTCATCTTGATTTTTGTTAATCAATTAGTTTGTTTATTTCGCTTTTCTTTTCTTAATTACCTACTTCCAACAAATCCTTTTCTAGACGACGCTTTAATCCATTATCCATATCCAATGAATTATATCTGCCTGTTGCATCATTATCTCGTCTTTCTCACAAGCGTTGATGCGCGGGCACTTTCCCTAGGTGCCGTGAGAACAGGGCCTCCCCCCTCCCTCCCCCTCTTTCTCTGCTGTTCGGGTAGAAAGAAGAGAGAAGTAGGGAGATGAGGAGAAAGCGAGGGATAGGGGAATGAGAATGAGAGGGAAAGGGCATGGGAAAGGAGAGAGAGGAAGAAAGAGTGCGTGAATGTGTGTTTGTGTGTATTTATGTGTGTGTGCGTGCGTGTGTTTGTGTGTTTATGTATGTGTGTGTGTGTGTGTGTGTGTGTGTGTGTGTGTGTGTGTGTGTGTGTGTGTGTGTGTGTGTGTGTGTGTGTGTGTGTGTGTGTGTGTGTGTATTCTCAAAGTCTACTTTATCATTACTTAGCTCGACTCCGTGACTCGCCAGCTAAATCCCAAGCAGTGTTTCCGACGCTCTCACGGGCATAGTATGGGCTCTAGGTAATTCGAAGGGGGGGGGGGGGGTTGAGGGAGGAGATTCCCTTCTCGCGTTGAATTGTTCCGAACAAAACGGTTTTGTCCTGGTTACACTGGAGCATATCCCTCCCCCCTTCCACCCGTTTCACACAACTGCCACGTCTTCTGCATCAACACTGTCATGATCTTTCATTTCTTTACAATTGCAAGAACACATTTCGCGTATTTTCCCGCTACTTTTCTTGCGTTTTTAGTTTAGTTTTCTTGTTTTCTGTTTCATTTTCTGATTTTTTTCCCCTCTTTATCTTACGTTCCCCGTATGATTCCTCTCTTTACGCCAATTTCTTTTATTCAAAGTTTCTGACTCATTCCATCTTTTCCATTTTTTTTCTGTAAGTTAGTCCCTCATATGCCTATGCATATTATCCTGGACATTCTCTTGTTCATTCCTATTATTATTACGTTTTTTTCTGCTTTTTCTTCTAGTTCCTTTTTTAGAGTAACCTCTTCTTTGCTCCTCCTTCCGTGTCCTTTTTCTTCCTTTCGATGCCTTTACCCTTTCTCTTTCGCTTCTACTTCTCCTTTTCAGTTTACTCTTGCTTTACCACTTCCTCTTCCTCTACCTTTCATTTTCTACCTCCCTTAATTTCCCTTCACTTCCCGTCCCCTCCTTTCTTTCATTTCCCTTTCTCTATCATCCTTACCTTTCCATCTCTACCTTTCCCTTCCTCTCCCCTCATTCTTATTCATCTTCCCATCCTTCTCATCCCATCTATATCCTTCTCCTTTTTCCCCTTTCTTGTTCCTTCCCCAACCCTCTTCCCTTCCCCTTCCCCTTCCCCTTCCCCTTCCCCTTCCCCTTCCCCTTCCCCTTCCCCTTCCCCTTCCCCTTCCCCTTCCCCTTCCCCTTCCCCTTCCCCTTCCCCTTCCCCTTCCCCTTCCTCTTCCTCATCCTCTTCCCCTTCCCCTTCGCCGTCCTCTTCCGCTCCTTCCCCTTCCCCTCCCCTCCGCTTACCCTTATTCTTCCCCTTCAAGTCCCCATTACATTCGCCATCTGTACAGCGTTTTACAGAAATAAACTTCATTAATCATTGTCATTCTATTTGTTTTTTTTCATGTTTTTTTAGACACTTTTGTTAGTGGGATTGTTTATTTAATTGTTTGTATGTAATTTTCGCAGTTATGTTAATCTCTTCATCATTAGTTTCGTGTTCAAATTAGTGCAAATGGAGAATCAAAATATCCAGAGAACATTGTTTTTTTGCCGATTGTTCACCTAAGTGACTGACACTGCACATATATATACATACACACATACATACGTATGCTCATCCATAGACGTTAATCCCTGAATTGACACCATACGTCTAAAAACACGTGCTCCAATATTTGTTTGTTATTCCAATAAAAAAAAATATTACCTTGGCTCAACCTTTTGATCTCGTGACCTCGCCACGTGTTAAATTAAAGGTGAGAAGGAGGAGAAGGGGGGGGGTCCATGTGGATTCACTCGTGGAGGTGCTCACTGCCGTTTCGTCATGCGTCGCAACCATTTTTTTCTTTTATTATTTTTTTTTGTATGAGATATTTTACATGGCCGTTAGAAGCTTGGCGTGCGCCCCCATTCATCTCCAGTGGTTGGCTCTCTCTTTCTCTCTCCTTTGACCAGCCTTTACGGTCGGGGATGTGGGCGCGCATGTTTGTTGACTCCACTAGGCCTAAGGAGAGCACTTGGAGAGGATATAAATACTGAGATCGATGTTGTAGATCCTGTGGTCCAGTCCAGATGCCCAGCGTGCGAGTACGTGAGCGTGACAGAGTTTGTGGTGAGACATGAGTCACAACAGCCACAGACCAGCCGGCGCCTTCGTGGTGGTGTGCAGTGTGGTGTGGTAGCCGTGGTAGTGCCAGGGCCTGAGGGGAACCAACGGCTCAGCGCGAGGGGAGACGCACACACGGACGCACGCACGCACGCACGAACTCACCGAGGGGGAGCCGTCTTGAAAACGTGGTGTTGTACCGCCCTAGACTTCATGCGCCCCGACACTGCGGTGCTGGGAACGGCGTGGCTCGGTAGCACTGCTCCTGTTTCGGCTTTTGGCACGGAACAGTTGTAGGCTTTTCCGTATGTCAGATACTCGTCTGTATCGTACTTATTGTTTTCTATAGATAGATCTTGCCGGGGTACCGGCGGCTGAATAATTTATACCGCGGTAGTGCACGCGGCCTTTTGGTCCGGATAAAGGCCGAGGCAGGTTCGTGGTGGTGGATATCCTGGAAACCCGAAAGCCAGAGATTCAGGTGAATGTGTCGTGCTTGGCAGTGTTTGGTGAGGAGTACTAGTGCGCCGTGACCATGAATATATTTTGCTGTAGAAGCGACAAGTCCGCGGATGCAGTATGCGCAATTCCCTTGCCTTTCCTCGAACAAGGTGGGTCCCGCACGCTTTCCTTCAGATGGGAATAGGGAACGGGATGAGGACGAGGTGAAAAAGAATGGAGAGCGACAGAGATGGGAAAGAAGGGCTGGGTTTTTACCCCCTCCCTGTCATCTTTCCTTGCTATCGCACGTAGATTAAGGTACTTCATGCGCTACTGCTTCTGCCTTACGCACTCTTCGCTCCCTTAGTGCTATTCTTCTCTGTGCTGTTTGTCTTATTTTCCAAGAATATTAACCGTGCATTGGAATATGTCTCCCTCTTACATGTTCATAGGCCAGTGCCTTTGGAAGGATAATCTTTCTTTGCAATCCTAGTTACCATGATGTTATTATCTGTTATCTGAAGAAGGAATCCACATCCTCAATGCCTCCTTTTCGCATACCGATACAAACAGGCGCATTCACTATGTTGGCACTGATCGTCTGACCTGCATTATTTATCATTCTCACCTGGCTGGTGTCATGCATTGTTGCTTACAACATTTATTCATATTCTGTCTTCCATGTGTTGTCATTTGCTTCATATCTTGACCTTCACCATGTACGATGTGTCCTTGGTATCTGTGACTGAGTGGATATCCCAATTTGTGTGCGCGTATTGATAGTTGCAGGTGCCGCTCCCGGCGTCCTTGGTCGCACATCCACGCCTAAGCCCTCACTTTCCGTGTCATGGATTCACGAAATTAAACGAGTGTTGAATGGAAGGGTGAAAGAGAAGCTTACAAGCTGTTACAACTTGTGAATGCAAGAAGTAGATTGAATGGGTCCGTAAGCTGTGGAGGTAGGCGAGGCCGCGTGGCTTACCACCACGCCC
>NW_028234414.1:7658893-7666393 GCF_977035675.1 Penaeus japonicus
GGGGGTAGTGTGTAGGAGGACGCAGGGGCGAGGGGCAAGGTAGGTAGTGGTTCCCCCGGGAGTGCTCCACGTGGCGGCGCACGGTGCGGTCCGCCGGAGTTGAATCTACTACCCCCATAGGGCCTAGCGGAGCTCGGGGAGAGACCCTCGCCGGTACGTTCTTTTATGCTCGCCAAAGCCGCTCCTTCCTTCTGTTATTCATGGACTCCCTGCTCCTTCCTCCTCCTCCTCCTCCACCCTCCTCCACCCTCCTCCACCCTCATCTTCCCTCCTACTCTTCCTTCTCTTCCTCCTCCTCCTCCTCCTCCTCCTCCTCCTCCGCCTCCTCCCTTTCCGTCTCCTTCTGCTCCTCCTCCTCGCCGCAGGATGAAAGGAGGGATTCTTTTCATGACTCGGGTGCTCACGAAAGACTCCTCGTTGATAGGAAATGAAATGCAAAATGCTTAGATTCACAGGGCCGAGTGAGAAGGAGAATGGAAAAGAATGTGTAGCATGCATTTCTAGCTTATTCTGGTCTCACGGAAGAAAAAGTAAAAGTGATTCTTTTGTTAGACTGACAGGCGAAATTTCATCGATTTATTTATATGATGCGATGATATTAACGTTGTTCTATTTTACCTTCAAATGAAATGTTTGGATTTCTCTTCGTTCTGCGTGGGAGACCTTCTCTGCCCCAATTAATATGAAGGATAGACACTCCGCTTCCTTGTGCTTATCCACATGCGGAATGTGGCCTGCTTGGAATCACTGGCGTTCTTTTATTTACGTCTGAAGTATATGCATATACATAAAGATATATGCATTATTTTTGTCACCATCAACGCCTACAAAATAATACAATATAAGATATAAATCCTCAATATGCCAAATCTGAGAGGAATTTTAAAATACATTTGCAAAATTGAGTCTAATTTAATTAATTACAAGGTTAAAGGATTCCAGTCCATCAAAGACGTGTTGCTAAGAGTGAACCATACCAAGTGGACGTTGGCCTTAAGACGTTCCCGTCACATGTCACCCCCCCCCCCTTTCGCACTTCAGCCTCCGCCAGCGAAGAACGGCATGTCGTTAGAGGGGCGTCTCGGCATTGCTTCCTCCTCCACCTCCTCGCGTCTCGGAAGGTCACGCGGGTCGATACTCTCTGCATGGCGGCGCTGCTGCTGTTGTTACTCAGCGTCTTCAGCATCGCCTGCGCTCATGCTCGGGGCGTCCTCCCTACCGAATGCGCTCGTCAGCTGTTCGTTGTCAGATGATGCGAAGACTCCCTTGATTTGCTGGAGGGGCGGGGTGGGCCGTCTTCGTCGCCGTCTTCGCCGTTGTTGCCACAAACTGAATGAAACCGCTACCAATAGAAACGCCTTTGCAAGTGATTCCTTTTTGACAAATGATTGGCAAAGATAGAGCAATAATTAGGTGGATGTGAGCATGTTTGCCTCGTCGATGGAATTTTGATTGATCAATTTATTTTTCATTAGTCTGTGCCCAGTTGCAGTGATGGTTGAGTGAATGCCTTGATTTGTTTCTGTGCTAGGTTGATTTTTTTTTACGAAAAAGTGCAAGTAACTTGTTTCTCATTTTACGCTTCTGGACTTCGAAAGGGCCATATAGCGCACATCTGGAGTTCTATTTTTAATTACCATTTTGATCTTTATCTTAGTTTGATGCAATCGTCATGTCATTTTCATTTTGTTGTTTTAGAAGTGGAAGAAAACAAAGTCGATGGCAAAGTCTTGTCTTTCCTCAAAGTCCAAGTTATCACGAAGACTTTTCTCCGGAGCGACTGGGAATATGAGTCGCATCATTCATGCGCAGGAACGAGTTCGCCGTCATTTGGCTCTTGAATGGCGAAGATTTAGCAAACAGAGGATGTCGTCCTTCAGCTCCACTTTTGTCTTGTAATGTTTGGAAATGGTTTCTCCTCCGGCACGCTCAGACCTGGATTTTACTTTCCCACTTTAGCGTTTCTTGAGACCAATGAGATTAGGGAGATGTTACACGCATTGGAAATATTTTGATTCCTTAGATGTGCGAGGAAATATTTGTAAAATTTTATGTCTATATCATTATCTCAATATGTTTAAAATGTCTGTAGGATTATGTATGTCTGCATTACTGTCTCTACCTGTCTATCTACCTATCTGCCAGGGCATAGAAGTTTGTAGAATATACCTAATAAGGGCTGAAAGGATTTCCTGATGTATCTGCATCTCCAGTGACTGTGACTACATTGTAACTGCCGTCATGGTTATCCTTTGTCACGACGATGATAATTTTCTGCACATTTCATCAATGCCATTGCCGTTATTGGCTAATATATTCACTCATCAAAGCTTTAGTATTACTGGTTACAATAACATCGGTGCCGTAACAAACGCCCCCTCCCCCCAGAGTACCCATAGCCCATTCCCCCCCCTCTCTCTCTCTCTCTCTCTCTCTCTCTCTCTCTCTCTCTCTCTCTCTCTCTCTCTCTCTCTCTCTCTCTCTCTCTCTCCCTCTCCTCTCTTCTCTCTCCTCTCTCTCTCTCTCCTCTCCTCTCCTCTCCTCTTCCTCTCCCTCCCTCTCCCTCTTCCTCCCCCCCCCCCCCCCCCTCCTCT
Source organism: Penaeus japonicus (assembly GCF_977035675.1). Classification (NCBI taxonomy): domain Eukaryota; kingdom Metazoa; phylum Arthropoda; class Malacostraca; order Decapoda; family Penaeidae; genus Penaeus; species Penaeus japonicus. The sequence continues at coordinate 7,661,488 of NW_028234414.1, forward strand.
CTCTCTCTCTCTCTCTCTCTCTCTCTCTCTCTCTCTCTCTCTCTCTCTCTCTCTCTCTCTCTCCCCTCTCTCTTTCTCTCTCTCTCTCTCTCTCTCTCTCTCTCTCTCTTCTTTCCTCTCTCTTCTCTCTCTCTCCTTCTCTCCCTCGCTTCTCCCCCCTCTCTCTCTCTCTCTCTCTCTCTCTCTCTCTCTCTCTCTCTCTCTCTCTCTCTCTCTCTCTCACTCACTCACTCACTCACTCACTCACTCACTCACTCACTCACTCACTCACTCACTCACTCTCTTTCTCTCTCTCTCTCTCTCTCTCTCTCTCTCTCTCTCTCTCTCTCTCTCTCTCTCTCTCTCTCTCTCTCTCTCTCTCTCTCTCTCTCTCTCTCTCTCTCTATCTGTGTGTGTGTGTATGTGTGTGTGTGTGTGTGTGTGTGTGTGTGTGTGTGTGTGTGTGTGTGTGTGTGTGTGTGTGTGTGTGTGTGTGTCCCTCTTACTCTATTTCTCGTTCTCTCTCTTTTTTGTATATCTCTCCTCCCACCAGCATCATTTCTTCCTTCATTCCCAGCACATCGAGGTGTCATCTCCACCGCTGAGAGCATCCTCATTTCCCACAAGCACCCACTTCCCCGGCCGTCATTAGCCCTTGAGAAGCACCGTCAACCGGCCATTCAGACTTTTTAATATCAGGCGCTTTGACTCGTTTAATATGTAAGAAATTATTTTTTACCCCTGCCACGGAAGGACCGCGCTGCATCTCGTGCAACTTTGTGGGTTATTTGCATAATGTTGTTGGTCGGGGATAGGCGTTGATTCCTAACAATCTCGTCCAGAGTTTATCCAAGGTAGTTGAGATGCTGCACTGCCGATGCTGGTACGCTGCATGTCTCCTGTGCTCCTCAGAGTGCAGTGGCGGCGGCGACGGCGTTTTGCAGCGTCGGTTGTCGAGACGTCTTTTTGTTGGCGCTTTCGCTCACTCCTCGAGTCGAGTCCCCTCCCCTCACCCTTGGCCAGCGGTTGCAGGGGATGCAGGCAACGGGTTGCAATGTAGAGAGATGGCAGAAATGTTTACGCTCGCCTACGGATTATGTCTTGTTTACGGAGGTTCTTCGGATACATTGTATGCTCCTCAGACGCTGCGGCTGCTCTTTGTGTAGCAGTTCTCCTGCTTCCAGTGCTGCTGATGCTTCTGCTGTCATGGTTACTACATAGCCCTGTTGCCGATGCGGCTGCTGTCGAGGCTGCAGTGGTAATGATATGTCTCGGCTGGTGTTCCGCAGGTAATGCGATACATCACCGGGGAAAGGGAGACGAGCACGGGAGAGAGGCAGGGACAGGCGCAGGGCTTTCCCTGTTTTTTTGTCGTATCTATTTGCGGTTTTGCTATTACTGCGCTTTAGGATGATGGTGGTCTTGATTTTGGTGATTGTCTGTTTGATGGTTGAATTAATATAAGGGCATGGAGGATGATTCAGATAGATGATTATGCATTTTGATGATCACAGTGATTGCTGTGTTAGTAATGTCAATAGTGATCATAGAATTGATGATATTGATGGAATTGATAATGATTGTTGCTCTTGTTTAAATGGATAAACCTACTGTAATGGTTAAGGTATAGTTCATAGCTAGGAAGCTATTGACGTAAAAGTATTTCGTTTCTTATATCGCAATATTATTGCTGATAACCATAATTTTTATCTTAGCATAATAATAATAATAATATATAGAATGAAGATGATAAGAATGGTAGATACATGTAGTGATAGTAATGATGATAATAATCATTATAATTTTGATACCAGATATAGTGTGTAATAGAAGTAGTAACTATAACCGAAGCTCCAACTATCCCTTAATCTCCTTTAATTCCATTAACGTGATGCATGTAGCAGGCAATCCACTAGCTACCGCGTAATAGCTGTTTACGTTACTACATGTTCCGGAGGACGTTACGGCTGGTAATACCGTACACCTACTGACTGAAGGTTCCAGAGGGAGACACATAGTGATTCGATTTGTCTGTGTATGCAGTGGCTATGATTATTGTATTTTTTGTGTAATTCCGAAACGGATATTGCATTTTTATGATGATTAAGGAAAACGCAAGAAATCCAGTCCTTTTATATTGGTTACCTTAATCACTCGTGGGTTTCACAAAAGAAGCTGAATTCATTATCCACTAAAGCAAGCTTTCCGGGAACCGTCACCTTATCTACGCACAGTTTCACGCGTTGACACCCCGGTGGGAAGGGTAGGAAACCACAAGGTGTCAGGTGACTTCTCCGTGGACACACGCAATGCCATCGTACTTCTAAAGCGGCTGTGACGTAATTCTGGTAATGTGTGTTCTTTCTGGGGGAACTGCAGTGCACATTCTAGCAGGTTTCTTTGGCCATTGGAAATGCGCCCTTTCAGAGTCAGGATGTGGACAGATGCAGCGAGTCTGGTTGAAATGTTAAAGCAGGAGAATGCAGGAATTAGAGGGAAAGTTCAACGGGGAGGATGCATTCCGTTGTCGCCTGGCCTTGTAGAAATTTCCATCCAGCAGGCCTTATACCCCCCCCCCCCTCCCCCGAATTATCTATGGACCCGTTCTTTTAATCAGGGTCGCCATTTGCAGATAAGTAGGCCAAACACCATCGGCTGCAGTCAGAATATGAAGAATGTTATGCTCTGACTAGAATGTGGGTGTAGGACATCCTGATGTGTTTGTTGCTAGCAGAGCGTTGGGAAATGCTAGCATTGTATTGATTCCCGTAGGCATGAATGTTGAACAAACGTGGCCAAGTGCGGGCCCATGTGCTGTCCAGTGGCGTCGTGTTTGAATGAGAAAAGAGGCAGTGGTTGGAATTTCGTCGGGCGAGACAGGTGGGCACCGGGACCTCCGGTTTGCGTGAGCAGAATCCTGTCCGCCACCTTATGTCGCGATCGTGTAGGAACGACCTGAATGTTGCATTCGCCACAAATGATTGCGTTTTGATGTATCCTCTTCCAAGTGACACTGAATTTTGCATGGCGTTTGGATGGATTATATACTGTTTGCGTTAGTTTTACGCCATTGTCAGCAAGGGATCGTAAACAAAGGTTATGTTCTAGTTTACTTAAGAACAAACCGTAGTGCGATATAGTATGGGCGGCGTTATGTGGGCTTCGGTGGAGGGTGGGCGGGCCCAGGGAACATGGACGGCAGCCAACACTACCCCATAAAACTGCCCACACTCGTACTCCTGTCGGGTCTGGAGGCGACGGTTCACACACGGGATGTCTGCGGGCGAATTCGGTGCAGGTCGCTGTTGTCTTTGGTGTGTATTGAGGCTGCGTAACTCATGCAGGCAGGTAGGCAGGCAGGCAGGCAGGCAGGCAGGCAGGCAGGCAGGCAGGCAGGCAGGCAGGCAGGCAGGCAGGCAGGCAGGCAGGCAGGCAGGCAGGCAGGCAGGCAGGCAGGCAGGCAGGCAGGCAGGCAGGCAGGCAGGCAGGCAGGCAGGCAGGCAGGCAGGCAGGCAGGCAGGCAGGCATGGAGGCAGGCAGGCAGACAGACAGGCAGACAGATAGATATATAGATAGGTGGTTAGGTGGACATATAAAGTGACAGGTAAGCGAAAGTGAAACGGTAGACTGTCTGACAAGTAGCCTAGACCAGCGAGTAGGTGCAAAGAGAGTAGCAGATCGGTAGATAGTGTAGGAAGCAAGCAAGCCAAAGTTTTTAAATACACAGTAAAATTCGAATTTCCCAAATTGCGATTCGATTAACAGAAAATAAAACCCAGTAAGCTCTCGAACACGGCCAATTCTACTTAGTGTGTTGGTGATAAGGGATTTGTTAACAGTTCTCGCTGCTGCATGACCCTGGTGTTCGGAGACAAAATTTTTTGTCACTATATATTTTTTTCAGTGACGCACACAGGGCCAATACGCACTGGTTGTATGTTTTGTTTCCCGTGCATGTTGCCTTATTTCCTACGTGCACGCATGCGACCTAGTGGTGCCACTCCATATTTTTTTTCGTTTTATCAGCTCTGATATTATCCTCATTTTACTTCCTTTCCTCGGTTATGACTGACTGGTCTTATTCTCGCTTGCTTTGTCTGAATTTAATTTTATTTTTTTCCCTTCTTCCCTTTCTCCCTCTTGCCCCTCTTCTCTTCCTCATATTCATTTTCTCTTCCTCTCTATCCTCCTCTCCTCTTCTCTTCCTTTCTTTCCTCATCTTTTCCTTGCTCATTACATATGGGTATGCATATATGCATGCATGTATGTATTCGTTTGTGTGTATGTGTGCGTGGGTAAGCGCGTGTGCGAACGTGTCCATTTGTATGCGTGTGTTTGCATGTAGGTGTGCGTGTGCCTATAATGTGTATACATATAGCATGCCCACCTGAGTCAACGAAAACAAATATTCAAAGGTACGAAGAGTGCAATTTAACATTAGTGAAATTGCCAATGAAATTTAAAGTTTTATACTAGTTCTAAGTAATACGAAGAAGCTATATGAGAGAAAGTGAGAGTAAGAGTAGAAATAAAATCAAGATCGATAGTGAGACAGATAGTGATTGAGGGGTAGAGGGACAGGGAGGATAGGTAAGAGAAAAAGAAGGGGTGAGAAGGTGTAAGAGAAAGAGAACGAATAAGAGAGGAAGATGGAAAGGAGCAAATATTCCCAAACCCCACCATCAGTGACGTGCTCTATCAAGGGCCTGAATGAATGGCAGAGATGTAGATTAGCGATAACATAGAACCCATGTACCAGCACCGCAGCCACAGGCACCGCCACAGGCACCGCCACTGCTGCTGTTGTCAGCGCCGGGAACGCGGACGCTAATGTTCCTCTTTACTGGCAAGTTGTTGGAGTTGTCCAAGGTCTTGGTGTGGTTGGCGATGGTCGATGCAGGGAGGCGGAGGTGGGGTGGAGATCGGT
>NW_028234414.1:7671393-7673893 GCF_977035675.1 Penaeus japonicus
ACACACACACACACACACACACACACACACACACACACACACACACACACACACACACACACACACACACACACACACACACACACACACACATACTGTATATATATGCATATATGTATGTATATATATATATATGTATGTATGTAGGTATATATATAATGTATATATACATACATACATACATATATAGAGATATAGATATATGAATATATAAATATATATATAAATATATATATATGAATATATAAATATATATATAAATATATATATATAAATATAAATATAAATATAAATACATATATATATATATATATATATATATATATATATATATATATATATATATATATATAATGTATGTATGTATGTATGTATGTATGTATATTATGAAACCGTCGTCTCATCCATGTAAAATTGCGAAAGATTGGATACTTAGGGTTTGCAAACGAGGTTGCGTAATTGGCGAAGGTGATTACTGCTGACTGCTGTAAGGAACATTCTTTAAGTGATGAATAGGCGTATGCGCGGCCATGTTAATTTATTGATCCTATCTTTTAATGCACTTAAAGGTGAATATTGAGACCTCAGAACATTGTCTCATCCTGTGTGTGATTGTGTGCTTGTTCTGATACATTGTCGATATGGAAGACATTTCAATACATAACAACTGCTGGTCATGTCTGTGCATGTCTCGATGGCGGTTTCCCTTGGCGGCGATGAGCACGTGATGCTTTCACGTGCGGTGACGGTAAGACGAACGTAATTGTGCGGTATGGTGATGCTCGAGTATGTGGTGAAGGGATGATGATACGACGATGCGGAATGATAGATCGGCAGCGATTGGATGATGTCACGCGAGTGGACCGAACATCGTGCGTGCTTGCAAGTACGTTCCGGAGTCGGAGACGGAGTATACCAGTCCCCTAACTGCCGCCATTACGCCTGACCTTCCGAGTCTCGCTCTCTGTAGTCGGAGAGATCTTACGCTAATGCTCTCTTAACCTGTTCACGTTTCTAGAGAAGGGGCTTTGGTGTGTCTGTAATGGATTCATGTGTTCTTATTCACGAGCCTGTATAGTCTTATATATATTTATATGTAGATAAATAGACAGATATAGATAGGAATATACATACATACATGCATACATGCATACATGCATACATACATACATACATACATACATACATACATACATACATACATACATACATACATACATACATACATACATACATACATACATACATATATATGTATGTATGTATGTATATGTTTGTATATATAATCATATATATGTATATGCATATATAAATCATATATATATATATATATATATATATATATATATATATATATATATATATATATATATATTGTATATTTAAATGTGTGTCTTTATAGAGAGAGAAACACACACACACACACACACACACACACACACACACACACACACACATATATATATATATATATATATATATATATATATATATATATATATATATATATATATATATATAAATCATGCGTGCATAGCCCGAGGCGTCGCTCAGAAACGAGGGCCGTAAAGAGTCGAGGCGGAAGGGATTGATGTCCCGGGGCAGCCGAGGGTATCCCAGGTCGATGTGCTTTGCCTCGTGGCATTTATCAGCGTCTTGGGCGAAGAACTCGCGGATCGATGTGTTGTGGGCGACCTGGTGTTGAAGTGTTGGCTCCCTTGCCTCCGCACGCACCAACGCCACCGATTACTGCGCTTTTAAATGCTTCATCGTTGATTGCAGATAGTATTTTTTGTTTTATTTTATTTTTGGCTTTGTGTAAGTTCGTATAGATCAAGAGTGTCGCTGCGAATGCGTTTGCAAATGAGCTTTTATGAGTTGAGTAGACCAAGAGTGAGCAGTTATCTTGTGTTGTGGCTGGTCGTATTGATCTGCAGCAGAGGGAACGATGTTGTATAATTGAGTCTCGTTTTGTAAAAGGTTATAGATAATGGGGTCCACGTCATGGGTGAGGCTTATGTCTCTGCGCATTTGTGCATGTTTTCTTGCATTTGTTTATTGTTTGACTGAATAGTTATTCACGTACTGTTACGACTTTTTGAAAGTACTGAGTAATAGTAATATTTTCGGGGGAGTTGGAATGTGCATATATTAAATTCTTACGGAAGTTACGGCAGACGCTGACGTTGATGTGCTCTTGTTGGGATGTTCGTCTTTCGTCATTCACTTTACCTGCGATGTGAAACTTGTTAACAACGTTTAGAGGTTGTTACTATATGATCTGCTGGTTTGAAATGTTGATATATTCTGCAATATATTATGCAAGGCTGCACATGTATTGAGAGGTACGTGAGGCAACATATAAGAGTTGCAAAATCGTTTACGCAGGCATGCGAGACGCAATTAGACCAAAGAGAGCTCATAGAAAATCCAATTATTTTCCCGTTTTGCAAGCGTGAAATTGTTTTTTGGGGGGACTCTCAAATCATAAGGCGCTAAT
>NW_028234414.1:7693893-7696393 GCF_977035675.1 Penaeus japonicus
CTCTCTCTCTCTCTCTCTCTCTCTCTCTCTCTCTCTCTCTCATTCTCTCTCTCTCATCCCTACGTTCTCTCTCACTCTCTCCCCCCCTCTCTTTCTCTCTCTCTCTCTCTCTCTCTCTCTCTCTCTCTCTCTCTCTCTCTCTCTCTCTCTCTCTCTCCTCTCTCTCTCTCTCTCTCTCTCTCTCTCTCTCTCTCTCTTTCCTCTCTCTCTCTCTTGCTCTTTTTTTCTCTCTCTTCTCTCTTTCTCTCTCGCTCTCTCTTGCTCTCTCGCTCTCTCTCCCTCTCTCCATCTCTCCATCTCTCTCTCCCCCTCCCTCACTCTTTCTCTCCCTTTCCCTCTTTCTCTTTTTTCCCTATTTCTCCTTCGAAGTCTTTCTCAAAAGGGTTATTACAACCATGGAAAAACAACAACAGCAGCTTCATCGAATAGCTTACTTACATACAAGTAATAAGATACGAGTGGGAGAGCACACAAAGAACGCACGCACACGGAATACAAGCGCACACACATTGTCCAAGCGTGTTTGGTTGCACCGCCTGTGAACATGATAAACGCCTGCAGGCAGCTCCAGCACCTCAGGCGAACACGACGCTTGTTAAAATGGTCTTCCCCTTGTACGTTACACCTGTCATGCTGTGTTTACACGGAAATGCAGTTCTAGGGCACAACTCTGAAATAGTGAACGCTTATTTCGGGCTTTAGTAGATGGCGCTTGAATAAGTTGTTTTCGTCGTCATCTGTATGTCGACGGCGTGCGTGAGTGCACAGGAGAGGAAGTGCAGACAGGGCGAGGAGGAAATTTCCTGCGTGAGAAGTAACCGCGTCTCGGCTCAGCCCTCGAGCGCTGGCCGTTCGACGTCCGGAAATGCTTCCTCTACGCGGCTGCTTCACTTCCTCCCTCCACCGTCGCCGCCCTCCTCCTTTTTTCCTCCCCCTCCTCCTCCTCCTCCTCCTCCTCTTCCTCCTCCTCCTCCTCCTCCTCCTCCTCCTCCTCCTCCTCCTCCTCCTCCTCCTCCTCCTCCTCCTCCTCCTCCTCCTCCTCCTCCTCCTTTTCCCTCGCCGCCCACCCCTCTACTACCTCTCACTCTAGCTGTTCTTCTATCCCATTTCATTCTCCTTGATTTCTCTCCCATTCTTTCCTTACTATCTTCCCGTAGTTCTCAGTCTCTGAATGATCTTCCTCCCTTTCCCTTCTCTCCTTCTTCCTATCCATCCCCTCTCTCCACCTGCTCTTCTCTCGGAGTTTCTCCCTCACGGCCCTCCTCCTCGCTCTTTATCTTACAAGTCGAGCCGCAGATCAATCGTTTAGTCATAAGCTGCGAGCGATTGTTTTGTTTTCTTATGAACAAGCAATCGCTAGGATCGGCGGTGAGTCTGTTTGAGATCTATCTATTTTTCCAAAGAATAATTCTCAAACAAAGAAGCAGAACAGAACGCGCGCGATATTATTTTTGCCTTTCATTATTTTCGTACTATTAAGGTAAAATCATATTACAAGCCTCTCACTGTCCGATCAAAAAAGGATTCTTGTGAAGTTCAGAATCACTCCATCAACATTTTTTGTTTTGTTCAGTCGCTCAACGTACGTTTGTGCCGGATTAGTGCTGGATGATGTAATTTTACAGGAAAGAATACGATGCAGATATGTATTTTTAGAGAAACGTTTGTTTAATACACTTGTCGGTTTGCCTGCTTCTTTACACAGTTGGTTCATTTTTATTATTATTATTATTTTTATATAAACTAAGCTACACTGATATTTGTTCTGCTCTCAGTCCGAGGTCGGGAATGTGACCTTTCACATTTTGTTTATATTCGCACGCGCAAGAAAAGGTCGAAGAATTCCAACGTAAGGTATCGAAGGACGTCATAACCTTGAGTAGCCATTACACGACAAGGATGCAGAAGGGGACGGGGCAGGGAGGGGGTGATGGTGAACAGTGAGGGGGGGGTTAAATGTTTGGACTTCCCTCTTTTTCAACTCTTTTTTGCCTCCCAACTTTTGATGAGGTGGTGTTGATGTAGGTGGTGGTAGTGGTTGAGAATGTGTTAAAGAGATGAAGGTGTGGAGAGCAGGTGTGGCTTCGGACTCACGCCTGTGGATCGTTGACTGCCATTGAATACATTTTTGTAATTGTTCTTCTTTTCTTTTGGTGTTGTTTTAGCGTAAGCTGTGGCAAAACGGAAAGCGTTATATGTCATGTTTTGGCGAGCTGCCCCGCGGTCGTAGCTCGAGGGGCCAGCCAGATTGTATGGCGAGGCTCGTCCCGCTCATTCGAGTTCGGGTCACACTCGACGTAGGCGATGAGGGTCCCCATGACCATGTTGCAGTTACGACGATCATGATAGAGGTTGTGCCGTTAAAGTTGTTGAGATGAACGAATAGGTCATATCTACAGTGGGGTCGTTGGTGAAGTTTAAAATTTCGAAGACACACAAAACTCAACTGGAGTGCCACCTCCTGTCCAGGCCTAACCTTCCCTCCTCCCCGTATGCTTTG
>NW_028234414.1:7698893-7701393 GCF_977035675.1 Penaeus japonicus
AAAACAGTACTCTGACTCTTCGTCAGCAGTTTAATGTGAGATGATGAAAGGGTGCGGAAGAATTATCCGAATTCGCTCCTTGATATTCGTTGGTGTGCAGGGAGTTGACAATGAATCATCCTTGAAGAAATTAGTAGGGCTGAAGTTATCATAACGGCCGCTTCTGTAATGACGGCGAAGGGCAATCATTTCCGCATGACAAATTTCGGATTTCGGACGGTAATTGGTTGCAATAATGTCTTAGTTTTCCTTTCTTTTGGTTGGGTGCATTTTCCGAATGAATGTTTTCATTGCTTGGCATTAAATATGATCATGGAAGTTACATGTTTTTACTTACGGTGCTCAAGGGGCTTTACAACGTGAATGGATCGTCAGCCTAAAGAGAGAGAGAGGGATAGAAGGATAGAAGGAGAGAGAGGGATAGAAGGAAAGAAGGAGAGAGAGGGAAAGAGATAAAAAGTGAGAGGATGTGTATGTATTTCATTAAAGGATGTTTTTTTGTGGATTGTTATCTCCGGATACAGGATTTGAGCTCCACGTGGACGTTATGACAATGTCGTTTCATTGTTTTTGCGTCTTTGCACGGTCACCTCTATGAGACGCTCTTGAACCCAGGGAAAGCTGATTCAAGTGTGTAATATTTTTGAATCTGTTGCTTTATTCAATGCGTAGCACTAATAGCAATCGAATCCGCTTAATTATTAAAAAGCAAAGAACATAACAATTTCCTCTTTTTTTTTAAATTAAAATGCGTTGTAAATGTGCGTCTGTGCGAAATATGAGTGGGGGAGGTGGATGCGGGAGTGGAACTGGGAGTGAATTTGATTGTGGGGAAGGGGTGGGAGCGGCGGCGGTGCTGACCTTGCACTCCACTTCATATTTACCGGTTGACTGAGAGCCACGTGATAATTTGTGGGGGTGTGTCCTTCTCCACATGACCCCGACCGGGCTACCACTCATACTAGTATCTCACCGCCGCACGCGCTCGCCCACACTACCAGGCATACTACTCTCTCTCACATTTTTTTGTACTTCTTAGTCTTCTACTAACTTATATTACTTCTCTTTCTTCTTAACTTTTCGTTTGTCTACCTTTGGTTCCTGACGATTGTGTCACTTGAAAAAGGGCGTCGAAACACTGGGTTCCTCAGTTCATCTCCTTCGTGACAAAATGAGACGCCACCTTCCACATGCGGCTGTCGCGGGCTTTGGGATTTTGGTAATTAGGCTTATGCTTCCAGATGTGTAAAGACCGCCATTATAATGAGCTTCTGGATTCCGCCTTTTACTCTTCGCCGCCGCAGCCACCTGCCGCCATGAGAACCTCCGTCCTCGCCGCCACGTTGGGACGACCGCCAGCGCCGTCTCTCGTGGCCACAAAGACGACCTTCCCATTTTGCTGCTTAAACACTTGACAGGCAGTCCGAAACGCCCTCCTACTTCTTGTGTCATTTAATCACACGCACGTCGTCTATAGTTTCTTGCTTTTTCATAAGTTCTCGTGAAGGGGAATCGCAGACAAAGGCATCGTCGATTCTGCAACATGCTCGCCCTTCCTTGAGCGCCAAGAGAGAGCAAAAGCTGCATTGATGGCTTCTCGGGTGTCACGAAGGATCTCTTATTTCGAAGGCGGGCTTTGAGAAGTTGGAAATACAGGAACGAAACCAGGAAAGGATGACGACCCGATGGGCGGCAGCTGATGTCTGAGGCAGGAAGCGATGGCTCAGTGTCGATTACTTTCTATTCATGATATGCCATTCTCTTGCGGTACACGTGAGTCCGGAACAATGTAATTTCACCCACGTAGATAATAGCTCGATGCATTATAGATTGGGCCAGGCATGAACTGTTCTAATATCGATGTCGAATAGAACAAATTTCAGATGATCGTTATCAAGTTGAGGATCGGCCTGGCCCCATTTCATATCGTGACTGAGGGCGCTGAGTTGGTCCGTCTCGAGTGGCGAAGGAGAGGAGGTCGCGGAGGCCAATTAAAGCTATTCCCCTTTCTTCCCCGGGCCTCAGTGCCGGCGAAGGAAGGAATGTTGCGATCGAGATGGCGATCCCAGCTGGGCCTAGGAGGTCAGATGTTTCATCATCATCATGTTTTGTTATAATGGTAAACATCTCTCCCAGTGAAGTAATTGTCAACTAAACCACTGTATTATGACTTCGATATCTGTGAATTCCTCGATAGATGAGACAGCTTGATGGGTAAGTCACGGCAACACACCTGAGAGCAGTGACTGGCTGTGTTATATTAGGGCGCCATTGTAACTGTTACGACAATGCAATTCTGGCGATATAGATGATCATTTTTTAAAAGTTCGAGCAACATTTTTACAGCACACTTTTTTTTTGCTGTGGAACTGAAGCCGATATGAGTAGCGAAAACCAGCTGCTGGTTGCCGGGCTCTCGCGCGCTGCCCACGTCATACTCACGCACACGCGCACGGACATGCATGATAGTATACACGTGTACAAATTTTCCTTGAATATT
>NW_028234414.1:7708893-7713893 GCF_977035675.1 Penaeus japonicus
CTACAACAAAATTTTGAATGGCAATTCTTATTTTTCTTCTCGTGGCTATTGTCTAATTACCTTGAACCCTGGACGTACGGGCGTGCGGTCTTGTTAGCATGTGCGCGTATAGCGCACACGTAACTTGTACGTGTGCCTCAGTGTCAGGAACATAGTTGTTTTGGTGCTGACATTATAATTTGTTTTGAAGGCAGTGAGTAAGATTGTCAAGGTGGTATGGCCTTGATGCGGCGCCACATGCAAATTACTCATTTGCTTTTCAGTGTCGTTTTATTGCAAAGGGAAACAGTGCTGTGGTCAAGCCAACGGAGACATCTGTGTATAGGTAAAAGAAAGAGCTTCATCAGACGAAGGCCACTGTGGAGGTCAGCGCGAGAGAGAGGATCGTAAACTTAGCCGGGAAAGAGCTAATGGCGTCTCAGAGGGAAGTAAACTGTGACCAAAGAATTCGGGTATTCAATGGGAAAAATAGGTCGAAGTGAGAAGAGTTGAAGATTCTGTCGTAGAGCTTGCGAGGTGTTTGAACAGAATAGAACGTGCGGATTAATAAAGGTAACAGGAAGTCTGCTGAGAAGCCAATCTCTCCTCGGAAAAGACATGTCGTTGGGAGAGCCAGAGGTCAGTGGCGGGGGGGGGGGGTCATGCAGGGGGGCTCTGCTGGGAGATGGGTTGCCATTGTTCAGCATGAAGAAGAGGGCTGCACGCGCATCCTCCCCCTCACGCTTCACGCACACACATCTTACTTACCTTCATATCTACCTACCTACCTACCTACTTACTGTTTACCTTACTTCCTACTTACCTACTTACTTTCCTATTATCCTACCTGCATCTTACCACCTTACCTTCTTGTCTATCTTGCTACCTACCTACCCAACACCTACATATCTTCTACCTACTAACCCTCTTACCTTGATATTTACCTCCCTACCTACCTATGTATCTCTCTATCTCTCTACCTACCTATCTACCTACTCACTCACCATCTTACCTTGCTACCTACCTGCCTACTACTTACCTTCCTTCCTACATACCTACTTACTTTCCTATTATTTACCTACCTATCTACTTACCTTTCGTCCTACTTACCTTTCGTCCTACTTACCTACCTACATTCTTACAATCTTACCTTCTTGTCTACCTTGCAACCAACCTACCTACCTACCTACCTACCTACCTACCTACCTACCTATCAACCCACCTACCCGCTCATCTACCTACCCACCCACCTAACTACCTACCTACCTACCCACCCACCCACCCACCTACTCTCTTACCTAGCTAGCTACCTACCTACTTCTTACCTTCCTTCCTACTTACCTACATACATTTTTACCTTTTTGCCTACCTACCTACATTCTTACCATCTTACCTTCTTGTCTACCTTGCTTCCTACCTATCTACTGACCTACCTACCTACTCTCTTACCTTGCTACCTACCTACCTACTCACCTACCTACTCACCCACCTACCTGCCTGCCTACCTGCCTGCCCGCCTCCCTATCTACCTACCTACCGACCTACCTACCTACCTACCGACCTACCTACCTACCTACCTTCCTATTATCCTATCTACCTTCTTACCATCTTAGCCTTTTACCTACCTTCCTACCTACCCACCTGCTTACCTATCTACTTACTACCTGCTATCTACTATCTACCCATTCCCCAACTCTGTCAGTCTCTCACCAATCCACCAGCTACACACTCGCGCACGGACCCCCCCCCCCTCCCACACACAGACAGACACACATACACCTGGTCCTCGGCCCTCCTGGGACACGCAGTGGCCGAAGGCCGTGTTTGGGCGCCCTGGCGGAGCCCCGACGTGGAGGATGACGGAGTGGGGAGAGCCGCCCGCCTTGTCCGGGGCTTTTCTCGGATGATTAATTGATGTCATTGATTCCTGCTTATTGGTTATATTCTGGATAGCAATTGCCCGCCCACGCAATACCTCTGTTTAGTCATTACTCTTTTGCAATGGCATCTAAAATCCCTAATGAATTGATGCCTTAACATGTCACTGGCAGGCGGCGTGTGGCCCTGGTAGCTGGGCGATGGGTGGGGCTGGGGCTGGGGCGGGGGCTGGGGCGGGGGCTGGGGCGGGAGCGGGGACGGGAGGTGCCTGGCTGGGCTGCGTGAGCGCGTTTAGGGGCCGGGCTGGAGCTGAGCTGAGGCAGGGTTAGTGTGGCTGTGGACGCCTGGCTGCGAGGTTCGCTGTGGCGTGTCAGGTACGACAGGCGCGGATGGCTCGTCGCATGGCCGCGACGGTACACACCCCTGGGGGGTTTGAAAAGCCTCCCCGGGGGCGACATGTGGTTTTTAGTGAACCTCACTCCCAGTAGGGAAGAGCTCGATCCTAGTGTCGCGTCGGCAGACCAGCTCTGAAGTGAACAACAAAAATGGTGAATGAGTCTTGTGAAACATTCCTCAGTCACTTACAGAGGTCGACCACGCGGACGATAGTGTTGTGATGATTGTGGTTGGTTCTCCCGTGATATAGTGCTGTGGTGACCTAAGTGTAGTGCTCAACGCCAGTGGTGATACCGAATGTATGCTGGACACAGTTGACGTCCAGCATGAAGTGAGATCTTTAGCGTGCCATCCACCATTGTGATTGCGATTGTGTTATCTCTGGGAGCCATTGTCACGAAATCAGTCATAGGTGACCAGACAGATAATACGGAGCTATGGGCTAACCTGGCACCTCGGAAAGGAGAGGGATGTATATTGAGTGTGGTCTGTTTCATCCCAGTTTGTGTGTGTGTGCGTGTGCGTGTGCGAGTGTGTGTGTGTGTGTTCAATATCTTGAGCGTACACAAGCGTGTGCCTTCAGGCTCGCGGCCGAGCAATTTGTTGTAGCAACAGGTAAGATGACGTTGGTATTAGTGACAGTAACTTTCTTCACGAAGGAATCCTGGAGAGGACAGAGTGCAGTCATCACTTGGAATATCAACAAGTGTGTAACATAGTAGTTCTGCACATGCTGGTACAGCCTGTAAATATTCATTTAAAGGTTATGCTTTCAAGATGAAACATGTTAAAGTCGCAAAAAAATGTACTTATGTATGTTTATAGCGGTACATTCATGATATGGACCCTAGGCATATCTACACTACGGTGTAGAGGACAGGTGCACGGGTTACCAACGCCGCACAATGAGGACATTGTCATCAGCGGGAAGTACAGTGTGGTTGCAAGTTCTCTTAGACCTCTCATGCATTAGGGCACGGTAAAAATATGTGCAAAGAATGGGTGGGTGGGTGGGTGGGTCAGGTCGCAGGAGTGAGTGGCGGCGGGCAAGTCCGTTGCAGGCTCGCGGCCACCACAGCTTGCCTGTACGTGCCCTCAGTAACCCCGCTATAAAGAACCTTTGTCGGACACCCCGCGGCCATTCTCCTCCTCCCCCTCCTTCTCCTCCTCCTCTTCTTCCTCCCTCTCATGTAGTTTTCTTGGCTTCCGACGTTAAATGCCCCCTTCCCTTGGCGATTCGCCGTGAGAACTTCACCTCCCGTAACGTGGCCGCCGATACCCGTGCCGACGTGAGGCCGAGGCCCGCCGCAAGGGTACACACGGGAAGGGAGTGTTGCGTCACCGCTGGGAGACGGACCGGAGCGGGAGAGCAGGTTGAGTGCTTGGCGGTGGAAGGAGGGCGGCGAGGGAGACGATGGTGGAGGGCCGAGGGAGGGCGCTGAAGGGTGGAATGCTGACCTGCTTGCCACCCGCGCATCTCCCTTCCTTCTACAGGTACTCGCTGGCGGTGCCGCCGGTGCCTTTTCCTCCTCGACTGTCGTCCTGGTGCTAAAGCAGAAACGCGAATCTGAACATCTTCCTTTTGCATTTTTTCTTTTAGACTTTTTCTCCATAATATCAAGATGATTTATTTCTTGGAGGCTTTTGACTCATGTTTCAGAATTCGATTATCATGGATGGCAAAGCAGTTTTTTAGATATAGAACTAGATAATTTTATTATTAACGTGATTGTGTCGACAGAAAGAGTGTGTGAGTATTCATTACGTGCGGGCGTGGATTATGATTTGTGGGATTTGGTGAAGTTAATAATTTGTAACCGTAGAATTCAGATTTTGACCTGTGTTTATTCTCAGTGTTGATATTCGGTATAGTGAGATGAAAGAAGAGGTAGGGGAAGGAATGGCCCTGAAAGGTCAAGGCGAGGGACGTCTTAGGTCACAGTTGGTCACGGTATACGAATTCGGTCGGGGGTGGGTAGACATCATCGGGTCTGTTGCCTTGGGTACATCCATGTTTACATGTGGACATGCCTCATATTGTAATGGATTCTGCGCATGTGTTTCTTATAGTGTGTGTGTGTGTGTGTGTGTGTGTGTGTGTGTGTGTGTGTGTGTGTGTGTGTGTGTGTGTGTGTGTGTGTGTGTGTGTGTGTGTGTGTGTGTGTGTGTGTGTGTGTGTGTGTGTGTGTGTGTGTGTGTGTTTATAATTTTATCAACATTAATCTCCAGTGCCCACAAAAGCGTTGGTGAAGCACGTGATGCTATAGAGGTATCGCACTCCAGAGCAGTTGGTCCGAGTCGGGTTACACAGTGTGGTTGTGGTCGAGGCCGAGCCCCTACACGCGAGAGCCTCCCGTGTGTCGTGGTCGCCCCGTGTCTGCAGGCGGCAGGTTGTAAGCAGGCAGTCAGGCCGGTCGTGTTTTGATCCTTGATCCACCGTCCTGCACTCGCAATCGTATGGTGGCATCGAGTAGTGGCGAATATAGTAATGTGTATATGCAGAAGTGAACAGTATTACCGATGCTTGACGTAATGTCGTCGTTTGCATGCGTTAGCACAGAACAGAAAGCTCATGCATTATTATCAGACCCAGTGGATAGTTTTAAAACTCGCTTCCCTTCCATGTTCACTCTTTCCGGGTTTGCTTTTGTGAGGAATAGCGCTTGTTGCGGTCTTTGGATTCTCTTTTGGGAGGATGAGTGCTTGCTGCGGCTTTTTGGAGACTGCCTGGGGGTTCCGTGTCATGG
>NW_028234414.1:7718893-7728893 GCF_977035675.1 Penaeus japonicus
TAGTTTAGGAATAGGAGCGAGTGAAGGAGGAATATGTAAGTGAAAATTGCAGGAGAAAGGGCAGGGAGATGGAGGCTCGGGGTGACTCAGCGAGGGGGAGCGAGGGGAAGGGGGGAGGGAAGGGAACGGAGAAGAGACTGGTATTTGATGGGTGAGGGAGTGGGATATTTGAGGGAAGATTATGTCGCTGTATGAGGGGAGAGAAAATTGGAATGGAGTGTAAGTGGTGCTATAGGAAATAAGAGGGAGAAGAGCAACGTAAGAGGGAGAAGGGTAGGGAAAGGGAGAGGGAGAGGGAGAGGGAGAGGGAGAGGGAGAGGGAGAGGGAGAGGGAGAGGGAAAGGGAAAGGGAGAGGAAAAGGAAGAGGGAGAGGGAGAAGGAAAGATATGGGGAGAAATGGAGAGAGATGGGGAGAGAGGGAGAGAGTGAGAGAGTGAGTGTTCCCCTTTATGCAAGGTGTTGTTGACGGTAGATAGTGTAACGTCATGTCACAACTGAAAACCTGCCACGCTGTTAAAAGACGGCAGCGGAAGTGACGGGACGTGTCCTCTCCACCCACCCTCTCCTTCTTCGTCTGCCTGTCTATATCTGTCTCCCGTCCCTGTCTCTCTCTCTGCCCGTGCCCTGGCCGTAACACGCGAGAGGAGGATTATCTGCCACCGGCGCTGCAATGATTTCGCGGTGGAAGCAGCGATCGAGTGGACGGACGGTGAACCATGTGGATCAATGTGGACAGGTGGCTTTGTACAAGAATGAGTCATGGGTGGAGACGAGGGAGGCGCTGGCCCTTCTCCGTCCATCCCTTTCCCTCTTCTCTTCACTATCTCTCTCTCTGCCCTTGCCCTCCTCCCTTCCTGCTCTCTCAGACCCTCCCTACCTCCCCTCTTCCCCTCTCCTCTCTCCTCTCTCCCTATCCCTCTCCTCCGTGGATGCAACTTCACCATTAACCACCTCTTCCTTCTACTCATTCTCATATATTTTTTTTTCCTTTTGTTCATCTCCTCATTTACCTCCTCCATCTCTTCCCCCTCTTCTCCCTCCTCCGCCTCTTCCTCCGCTTCTCCCTTCTCCTCCTCCGCCTCTCCCACTTCCTCCTCCGCCTCTCCCTCCTCCTCCTCCTCCGCTTCTCCCTCCTCCCCCTCCTCCTCCTCCTCCTCTCCCTTCTACAACTCTTCATCTCCCTCCTCCTTTACCTCCTTCTTCTCCTCCTCCTTTACCTCCCTTTTCTCCTCCTCCTTTACCTCCTTCTTCTTCTTCTCCTCTTCCTCCTCCTCCTCTTCCTCCTCCTCCTCCTCTTCCTCCTCCTCCTCCTCCTCCTCCTCCTCCTCCTCCTCCCTCCTCCTCCTCCTCCTCCTCCTCCTCCCTCCTCCTCCTCCTCCTCCTCCTCCTCCCCCTCCTCCTCCCCTCCTCCTCCCCTCCTCCTCCTCCTCCTCCTCCTCCTCCTCCTCCTCCTCCTCCTCCTCCTCCTCCTCCTCCTCCTCCTCCTCCTCCTCCTCCTCCTCCTCCTCCTCCTCTTCCTCCCCAGCCACTTTCTCTCTTGGCTTAAACTGGATATTTTTTGTCCACGTTCTAGGATTAGCGATGGAGAGATTTTGAAGGGGGAGGGTTGAGGTGGAAGAGGGAGAGGGAGTGGTAGTTTTCTCTAGCAAGCAAGAATGAAACCATTTATGAGTTATAGTCATGTCTCCCCCACTCCTCCTTAACTCTGCCTTCTCCATTTATCTCTTTACCTCCCTACCACCTCTTCCCCCTCTCTCCCACGTCTGCCCCCTCCCTCCCCACCACTTCCCTAGTCCTTCTCTTCACACTATTTTTTCTCCGTTCATTTTGTTGTCTAAGCCACGTGGTTTCCAGATTGATCACATACGCTGATCATGTCATTAGTCGAAGACCCTGAACGTCGGGAGTTTCGAGTTGTCAATTCTAGGTTTAAATTTCATTAAAAAAACATTAAGAGGACTTACAGTTTACCGTTAGCTTCAGGGAAAAATATTTCGTGTAACTGGATATGGAAGTTTGGAAATCGGGAGAAACCGAGTATTAAGTCTTTGGGATCGACGGTGCGGCAGAGCTCTTCGTATTGCAGCGCGTGCATTGAATGAGCAAAGCAACTGCGCTTGCATCATGTTCCTTCTATCCGGTGTGTATTTGATAACAAGTTCAACCCATATCCTTTACACGGAATCGCCAATGAGTCTGCTATAAATTGCCTGGCTGTCTGTTCTATGGGATTGATTGCGAAATAAAGCAACGGAGGGAAAAGGTACATGCCGGTAGGCCTAACACCCGGCAACAGCTGGACTGCCACCGAGATGACGGCCACATTTAGTGTGACATTTACAGAATAGTGTGATCTAGTGTTCCAGAGGATTGGTTTGTTTTATTGCATCCTCCAACAGATTTCTCTCTTACTACTAATCACGAAGTAGCAACTCGCAGGATGGATGGATGACCTTTCTGCTGTGATTTCTTCGCTCGTGCATCTCCCATCCTTTTCTCTCTCGCTTTCTCTTTTTCTCCCTCTATATCTCTCCCCCCCCTCCCTTTCTCTCTCCTCTCCTCCTTTATTCTTGTATTTTTTCCCTTGTCTCTATCCCTCTTCAAATCCACCATTAGCTTACCCTGTCACTGTTTTTTTTTTTCTGGAGTCCTTTTCAACAACACTCACATAAATTTTTGGAATATCCTGCCCTTCGCTGCGCTGCCACCGGACCATGCATAACGCCCTCTATTTTGCGGCGATCGACGATGAAAATGATTTATCACGCGGCCTCATGTCTCCCACCACCTACCCTAACCCCACCCACTCAGGTCTTCCACTCCCTCCACCCACTCGTGTCTACCCTAACCCCTCCCACTGACGATGCAGGTGCAACTTGTCACTCGGCTGTCACTCAGGCGTCACTCACCTCTTACCTCTTTTAGGGGGCGTAAGCCACGTGAGTAAACGGTGTCCGGTCATGGTTCATTCATCAGTGCCAGAACACCGGACGGCATCCCTGTCGTCAGAGGATTCGTGCCTCTGGGGCGTTTTGCTTAATCGATAAACAGATGGTGAAAGGCATTGTTTAATTATAGCTTTTAGCATTGTCTTTTCAAACGCACTTATTCTTACCCTCTCTGTTTCTCCCTCTCTCTTATCCTCTCTATCTCTCCCTGTTCTCTCTTATCCTCTCTCTCTTTCTCCCTCACTGTTACTTCCATTCTCAATCCTCCCCTCCGGAAAGTAAAGATCCAAAAGTCACTCGAAGCGAAGTGCAGGAGCAACCGGCGTGGATGGCTACTAGCGTCTCCCTTCCCGCACAGGTGGACGAGGCCATGAATTATAAATTCCTCGGGGATCTGGAGCTTACTCGACGGCCGCCATCAAGCTCCTTTTTTACGGCGCCACTTGCACCGGAACGACCGACATTTGTAATACATTTCGCTATATACTCCCGCAGGAAATGTGTGCCGATGGTACGAATTTCTCTCTCTCTCTCTCTCTCTCTCTCTCTCTCTCTCTCTCTCTCTCTCTCTCTCTCTCTCTCTCTCTCTCTCTCTCTCTCTCTCTCTTTTCTCTCTCTCCTCTCTTCCCCCCTCTTCTTCTCTCCCTCTCTCTCTCTCTCTTCTCTCTCCTCTCTTCCTCTCTCTCTCTCTCTCTCCCTCTCTCTCTCTCTCTCTCTCTCTCTCTCTCTCTCTCTCTCTCTCTCTCTCTCTCTCTCTCTCTCTCTCTCTCCTCTCCTCCTCTCTCTCTCTCTCTCTCTCTCTCTCTCTCTCTCTCTCTCTCTCTCTCTCTCTCTCTCTCTCTCTCTCTCTCTCTCTCTCCTCTCTCTCTCTCTCTCTCCTCTCTCTCCTCTCTCTCTCTCCTCTCTCTCCTCTGTCTCTTTCTCTATCTCCTCTCTCTCTCCTCTCTCCTCCCTCCTCCTCCCTCCCTCCCTCCCTCTCTCTCTCTCTCTCTCTCTCTCTCTCTCCCTCCCTCTCTCCCTCCCTCCTTCCCTCCCTCCCTCCCTCCCTTTCTCTCCTCATTGCCCCCTCTCAGTTTCTCTCTCACCACATCTTACCTTCCCTCTCCCCCTTTCGCTTCTTTCCTCCATCTTTCTTATGCCTTAATAAGTCTCGCGTGAGCTCTCGCCATAAGACTGAGGATTTTAGGCGCGGGATGAAAGAATTGGGAAGTGTAGAGGAGGGGAAACCAAAGGGCTGTGCAGAGGATTTGTGTCTCGCGCGACGGAAAACGGCTCAGAAGAGAGGGGGAATTTGATGGGAGAGAGAAAGAGAGAGAGAGAGAGAGGAAGAAAGAAAGAAAGAAAGAAAGAGAAATGATGAAGAAGAAGGATAAAGAGAAGTGAGAAGAGATTGATAGGATTCTGATCGCAGAAAAAAACTCGGGTTAGCACTTCATCGCCAGATATGGCTCCGGACAATGGACACAAAACAGGTATACGATACAAGGGTTTTTTTTAGGAGTTAGCTCCCCCCCCCTCTCCTTTTCGATGTGGGTGAAGGTGGTGGTGGAAGGGAGGAACGGACGGACAAGGGAAGGGAAGTAAGAAAGTGAGAAAGAAACAAACAAAGAGGGTGGGGGTAAGTGAGAGAGAAGAGGAATCAGAATGGGAATAGGTGGGATTTTAGGAGGCCTTTCGGTTGGGATATGAACGAGGGATAGGGAATCTGGGTGGTATTTAGCCTTTGGTTTTAGCTAAGTATTAGAAAGTTATATGGCGGGGAAGTAGTAAATTACGGTGTCACGGTCGCGGCGCGTGGCTGGAGAGCCGGACAGGCGTGGGGTGTGGTCATGGTAAGGGGGAGAGGAGAAGGGGAGGGGCGAAGGGGAGAGATGAAATAGCAAGCGTGAGGCCCTATGAGCCAGAGGTCAATTAGAAGAAACAGCAGAGGTGAAAAATTTAAAGAAGCTTTGGCAAAGAGCTGGTTCAAGGGAGGAAGGAAGGAAGGAGTGGATGAATGAATGAATGAATGAATAAGAGGTAACAGGGGAGAGTAAGGATTGGGAATCTGCGGAATATCCCAAACAAGGCCTCAGCGCAAAGGCAAACTGTAGCATCGAACGGCGAAGTTAAACGCCAGAAAACAAGATCATGACAGATGGGGGATTATCGACTGGCTGTGAGCGACCTTGATATGCATGGCAGAGGAAGGAACAGGCTGGACATCACGCATTGCAGGATGGAATATGGACGGACCGAGGGATGGATGGGTGGATGGATGGACGGAGGAAGGGAGGGAAAGGCAATTGAGAGGTGGAGGATGAGGGGATAAGGGGAAGAGAGCGTGTACTTTACGGACCGCCTAGTAATGGTTGGTCATGCAGGGCTTGCAGGTCTCTGTCGCTACCATTCGCATGAGCCCGGTCTGTGATAGCCTACACCCTGGTCTATACTACTGTAGTATGGTCCGATGCGTGATTGTGCAGGTCGAGGGGGAAAAGAGGAACAAAAAATAGAGGATAATGTTGGGAAAAAAACAAGGGAAGGAGAGGATTGAAGGCTTGTGGAAACATGGGTCGGCGTGATCCAGTGACAAAGAAGGGCTGAACCTGGTGTTCGTGCGGCGCTAGTAATAAGAACGGTCATGTAGGCTTGCTCCTCTTTTACCCTTTCGTCAGCTCTCGCGGCACTCCTATAGTTGCGGCGATACGGTTTACTCCACGGTGTTTGAGCGGAAATGAAAGCGTTAATTAAGAATTAATGATCATTACTTCCACACGTTAGACAAACATATTGACACGCACGTACGGGCGCGCACGCTCCGTCGTCAGATATGCGTCACGGATTACGGCGCCGGGCTGCCAGTCTTTCCAGCACGCCACTCTCTCCGATCTTCCGGCGTTGTGCTTTGACTTTATGATTCTTTTTTATCGGATATATTTCTGCATATTTCATATTTATATCATCTTAATTTTTTTCATTTTTCTGTTTGCTTTATGGTATCGATGGTAAAAAAAGTATAGATAAGTTGGTAATTGCATGCTTCCTTCCATTGTAAACTAGACCACGTGGTGATTGTTGGCTTAAAAACACACTGGCCACGTGCTACAGCCCCTTATCGAAAGCTGTCTCCTGGTCGGGTCCTTAACCCTTAACCCAGGCCAGTCAGCCGTGCCAGCGTCACACACGCCCGAAGGGGATGCCCGCACCACCATGCGACGGCACTTTCGCAACGACGCTCAGGTGAAACGACTTTTACAACGACCGTCAACTCCCCTTCCTTCCGCGGACTCAGCGACGCCGCGGTGCAGGTACTCTCCTGACCCACTTACCCTGGGAGTGAGGAGGAAGGAAGAAGGAGGGGGGGGGGGGGTGTTGTTGATTGTCTCCTTAAAAGTCCTGGAGGTCGTGGGGTAGCCTAGGGCCTGACACCGAGTCTTCTGATAGTGTCTAGCTTTTCAAGGTACCTCTTTTCTGGGCTATGGTAATTGGTGAATATATCATGGTATTTCTTTAGCGGATTACATCGCATTAGATGTGTTACGAGACAGCTGAGGAAATTGTTGCGTCCCAAAAGGACTGCTGTCGGTGAGGTCTGCGACCCAAAGACCTCGATCTTGCTTGCTTGTGTGCATTGCACTGTAAACAAGACGCTGCAGGCAAATCCAGAGGGAGTGTGCCGTCCCTTCGGCCTTTTGTTTATGCCGTCGCGAATGTGCCGGGTCTTTTGAAAGACTGCGGTGGAGCTTAGAGGCGCTTGTGTATGTGTGTGTGTGTGTGTTTGTCTCTGCTGTGTATATATACACCTGTCTCTGGCTGTATGGCCGGCAGGATGTTGGTAGAAGTAAATTGCTTGAGTCGTTTGGTGACTCGCCTGTTCGGAGAACGTGAGAAAGGAGGGTCTCATTTCCATTGCTCCTTTATTCGGCGCGATTACTCATCATTCGGGGATCGCATCGTAGTTTAGATTCTGCAGAATCTCGGGTTACAATAGGCGGTCATCGAGAACCGTAGTTTGGTATCCGTTTGTATAGTCCTGATTGTTATTTGCATTTTATCGTGTGTTTTTAAAAGTCTTTTTTGACGTACGAGTCGATAAACGACGAAAAAGTGTACCGTCACTTCGGCCGGATATTAAGTGGATTAGTTCCCGGCTTTGTCCCCGAGGGTCGGTCAAAGGCCAGGCTCACCTCGCCTGCCCGAGCGGGACGGTATGCATGCTGGTACCAATCCTTCGTATAAGGAACTCTATGGTGTTGCTGTCTCTTTCCTAGGGGATTTCTTGTCTGGGCTGTGGTATTAGTATATAGAACTTTATAGAGGAAGATATCAATTTACCGCTTCTGACATATATATTTCGGACGTACTGTATCGTTTATCGATAGGGTGTGTGGGTGCGGATGGCTTTGTATTGCTTCATGTCTCCGACCATTTATAGTATGATCGTCGACCAAACTAGTACTTGTCGCCTGCATTGTGAGCGCGTTCTCTCCCGATAGGAATATTAAAGTTTCGATTTCAGCTTTTCTCGGTTTCCCCCTCGAGACAACGTGGCTTTCCGGACGCGAAGGTTGCGCGTCATCCATAAGTGGTCGGTAAATAGGCGGCTACGCGAGTGGGTGAGGGGAGGGGAGGGGGGGTGTAGGGAAAGGACAGAAGAGGTGTTGCAGACGCTGCGCTGTTGTAAGTATTATAGAGATAGATATAGAAATAGATATGGGTAGGAAAAAAGTATTGATGTTATTGTATAGGTACGAGTCGATTGAACCAGAACATGGTTTTACCTATGTGTATCTATTTATTTATTTATCCATTTATTATGTTGTGCATATTTTAAAATTCCAAAGTCGGAAATCAGAACTTTGTTCGAGTCCTAAGAAAGACCTTGAGAATTTGAACAATAAACAATGTGTTTCCAAGTTCCGGCCGACGGTATAATTTTGCTTTAGAATAATGGTAATCTATTCCAAGCTGTGAGAAATACTTGGTTTGCTCTTATTCAAAGGAATTTTAACCGCCTTTACAAACGTTGATTTAGAGAAAGGAGGAAGAAGGGAAAGACAACGAAAAGTATAATTAGGTAACGAAAGGAAAAAAAGTAAGACTAAGAAATATAAAGAAATGACGTAATGGCAGAGATTTATCTAAAGATAGAAGGAAAGAAGGTAGTCAGAGATAGTGGTAGTAGACTAATTCTCTAAGTTGAAGGAGCAGATCACGAAGTAAAATAGAGTGCAAAATGAGGAAGAGTGACAGCCAGATAGCGATAGTCAAAGGGAAGAATGCATACCCCTATGTGCGCTCATGTGTCTCTGCTCTGTAGAGCCGATTTTCTCTCTTCCTCTTGGCCACGCCCATTTCCTCCTCGGGGAAGGGAGTGGAGGGGGTGGGGTGAGGGTTGTCTCTCTCTTTCTCTTTCTCTCTCTCTCTCTCTCTCTCTCTCTCTCTCTCTCTCTCTCTCTCTCTCTCTCTCTCTCTTCCTCTCTCTCTCTCTCTCTCTCTCTCTCTCTCTCTCTCTCTCTCTCTCTCTTCTCTCCTCTCTCTCTCTCTCTCTCTCTCTCTCCTCTCTCTCTCTCTCTCCCTCCTCTCTCTCTCCTCTCTCCTCTCTCTCTCTCTCTCTCTCTCTCTTCTCTCTCTCTCTCTCTCTCTCTCTCTCTCTCTCCTCTCTCTCTCTCTCTCCTCTCTCTCTCTCTCTCTCTCTCTCTCTCCCTCTCTCTCCCTCTCTCTCTCTCCCTCCCTCCCTCCCTCCCTCCCTCTCTCTCTCTCTCTCTCTCTCTCTCTCTCCCTCCTCCCCTCCCTCTCTCTCTCCTCTCTCTCTCTTTCTCTCCTCTCTCTCTCTCTCTCTCTCTCTCTCTCTCTCTCTCTCTCTCTCTCCCCTCTCTCTCTCTCTCCCTCCCCTCCTCCCTCCCTCCCCTCTCCTCTCTCCTCCTCCCTCCCCCTCTCCTCTCCTTCTCTCTCTCCTTCTCTCTCTCTCTCCTCTCCCCTCTTTCTCCTCTTTTTTCTCCTTCCTATCTCTCTCTCTCTCTCTCTCTCTCTCTCTCTCTCTCTCTCTCTGTCTCTCTCTCTCTCTGTCTCTCTCTCTCTCTGTCTCTCTCTGTCTCTCTCTGTCTCCCTCGGAGAGAGAGAATGATTGTGTTTAATGAGATTCTACAGAGATTTTTTTCACCTATTTAATCTTGGAGTTTTATTGTTCTTGTACCAATGTTGGATTTTTCTTTTTATTGATGATGCTGATGGCTTTTATGAGTTTGATACTAATGATATAGCAGTAAACATACAAACAACGAAGACGAGGGCTAACGCCAGACAGGAACATAAATGGTAATAGTATTAATGATTTCGACAATAAGATTAGGAAAGATATATTGATTATGAATATGATGATTACCATGATAATGATGGTAGCAACAGGATGACTTAAGGTATTCCCCAGAGGAATGTTTTCACTCCCAAAAAGGGGAGATGTTACTCAAGATTGGCAAGGGGGAATAAGATTCAATAAAATATCGGGAAAACTGTAGGAAATTATCTTTTAGAAGGCCATAAAGAAAGGGGAAAACACTTATACTCAAAATGTAAATAGTATGTAATACAATGTAAAAGTCTTATTTATAGACATTCGCCCGGTACTTACACAATTGAAGGGCGCAGCGTATCGGAGCAGGATGAGTGGGGGTGGGTGATAGGGGTGGGCGAAGATAGGACCACGCCGATGTATTAGAAGATAATGGCAGGGATTTGTCTCTTGTAGATGTTCCCACGAGGAGGGGGGGCGGGGGGCGGGGGAGGCGAAAGGGCAGAGGAGGGAGATTAAGTCGGGTTAATTATGGGAGCGTGTTGGTATGGCTGGTGATAATTAACTTAAATTGTCGGGTGTTCGCTGGGGACTTTGAAGGGGACAGCGGATAGGTTGCTCGCGCAGGTGTTTTTAGCGGTGCCGTGGACGAAGCTGACCGAAAGCACGTATGTGAGCCACTCAGTGACCGCATGCCCTTGATGCTCGTGGCTTTGAGATATGACAAGTGCTTATAGCCTGTTCACGATAGCTCTTATCTCCCGTAGCCTCTTGATA
>NW_028234414.1:7731393-7738893 GCF_977035675.1 Penaeus japonicus
AGGGGGGGTGGGGGGACGGGAGAGGTTATCAGGCTGGTGCGTCACCGAGCCCAGCATGCGGTTTGTTTATTATTTTGCCTCCGTTCTTTGTGTTTCTGTTTTCACTTCGATACATTTCACATTTATGTGTTGAGTTGATGGTGACTGCGATGAAGCGTTCAGCAGTTATGATGGCGTTATCAGCGCGCGAGGCTTTAATGATATCTGCGTATTCGTTCCTTGTTGGAGTGCGAGTGGTATGATAAATGCAGTTGTTAGTGCGTAAACCGTGAATCTGTAAAGTGACTTAAGTGTTGGGAAATCGAAACTTATATCGTAGCAGCGCGTCCTCACACCTCGTTTACTTACGACGCGCTGCAAATGTGAGAGCGAAAGGCAAAGAAATGAATGGAGGGAGAAACGAAGGGAACTCTACTGTAAGGGAGAAAACTGCATGAGGGAATGGTCTGCCACTGAAAATCTGCACTTTTGTGTTAGCAGTCGTCGGTTGGTCAGGTAGGAAATAGAGAGGCACAATTGCAAACAAACAAAAAACAAAAAAACATCAAGCCTGACGACGGCTCGTGTTTTGAGAGGAGAGAGTCTGCTTGAGAGCAACATGAGGGAAGACTAAAAGTGGACTTCAGGGGAAAGTCTGATTTGTATCTATCGAGCCTCTTGGGGACATGAAAGTCTACTAGGGATGCAGAGAACGTTAAAAGTGAACGTTGGGAGGAGGACTGACAACTTTTGAAATGTCACTTGATTTAAGAAGGAGATAAATATTCGTTTCGTTAAGTGCTTCCCAGAACACACAAAGGACTCGACGCGTGACAACCGCGAAAGGTGTTAATAGCATGAGCGTCGACGTGCTATGACAAAGAATCGGCGTTTTCTCTGACTCACGCCGATTGTGAATGACAAATTGCCGTCGGAGTCAGAAGTAAGAGTTGCTCGTGAGAGCGCGGAGTGACGAGCAGGACTGGTTCTGGAGTGACGGCGTGACTCATAGTTAGGAGGCTACTTTTTCACGATGATTGTAAAAGAAAGTTAAAGAAAGCAATAGTGCTCAGTGGACAAGGCAGTTAGTTTTTTTTTTCTGAATGTAAAATCTATTTTAGAACTAGACTGGTGTTTAAGTTTTTTTCCCAGCTGCAGGAGATTTCATGTCCATAAGCGGCTTTGCCTCAACGATGCCCTTATAAGCTGCGATGGTATTTTCCATTAGTTCAATTTTTCAAATAGCTGCTTGTTTTTCTATCTTTCTCTCTGTCCTTAAGAGTTTGCATCAGCGCCCCCAGTGCCCTTGTGTTGGTGGACGGAAGGTTTCCACTCCGCCCCTCACGCTTCGCCGCTTTCTTTTTTTATATATATATATTCATATCCTTCTTTTTCCTCTTCTTCCTCTTATTCATATTCTTATTCTTCTTGCCTTCTTCCTTTTCCTCCTCTTTCTCCTCCTCCTCCTCCTCCTCCTCCTCCTCCTCCTCCTCCTCAAGTATAGATACAAGAAATGTTTTTCTTCTCTTTTTAAAAGATAAGAATTATAATCAGATGCCAGACGATGCAAGTCCACCTTTTGCTGACCTAAAATCATTGGAAATAACTCAAGGCTGGGTGGATGGATGGGTGGGGGGGATGGCTATATAAAAAGTCTATCTGCATGTCTGCCTGCCTGTCACAGTCATTCTGTCTGTTTATCTCTGTGTCTGCTTCTCTCTCTCTCTCTCTCTCTCTCTCTCTCTCTCTCTCTCTCTCTCTCTCTCTCTCTCTCTCTCTCTCTCTCTCTCTCTCTCTCTCTCTCTCTCTCTCTCTCTCAGTCTGCCCCTGTGTTGGTTTGAGTTCATTAACCCATTGCGTACGGGTGTCATGACATACATGACGTAGGAGCTTTGGCCTGACGACGGGCGTCATGACGTACACGACGTTCGGGGATTTTGGATCACTGTGCTATTTTATTTTGCTATGAAAAAGGAATGAGTGATGATGGCTACTGCAGTCCTAATTACTATAATTACCGTAATATCGTGCAAGCTTAACGTCCAAAACCTAGATGGCACCACTTTTTTCTAGCACCAGCAGGTGAGAGAGCCTTGAATGGCACCCATCCACGGTCTCTAGCATGCACTGTCTCTATAGAGCGATGGCACACACTAAGTTGATGAACCCTTGCTCTAAAGTACCGCCGATGAAGGATGTGCAGGCAGAACGAGAAGAGGAAGGTGACTCAATCCATACCCAGTGTCTAAAATGTGCTCCTGTGCCAATATGGATGTCTTTCACTGTGGCACTCACAGTCACAGGCACAGGTTTCATTCCTCTTCCCTACCTCTTCTTGTTATCTTTATTGTAGGTGGTTATATGTTTCGTATTCGTTCATGACAGCACAAAAATACGAAAAAATAAAGTTGCCTTTTGTCCTCCCATAAAACAGCAATACTTCTATCACATTGAGTATAAAGAAAATAATGAGCTAATATGGATAACATACTACAATTTTAGTCAACTGCAGCACTGATAGAGCCTGTCATACGGCACATATAAGTCTCTAAACTCAATAAAACACACAAAAAAATAAAACACAAAAACCGCTCTAGTTTTACAATGAATGACTGAAAGAGACTGGGATGCTTCAAATTATATTGCTTCAAGTGGTCTCTCTCTAAAATAAAACCTATCCTGGAGGCTGGGCAAGCAAATTTATCTCCGTCTGCAATGGGTTAAGAGTAATGTGTTTCTTATTGGTTGATATTATTTTACATGCTTGTTTAACAATGCCTTTGTATTAACTTTATTCGCTTCTTACTTTCACACAATCAACCATTCGTTAATTTGACATAATGTATTCCATGCGAAACCATTATCGGAAACCGCCGTAACCTCATTACCTTTTGAACTTGACTCATTGACGTTTGACATTGACTCGCTCAGACGCCGTATGAATTGCCAACGAAGGCAGGGCGAACATCCGCGCATAGTCATTTCTTTTGAGGAGATCTTCCCGGGCTGACAAGATCCGAGTTAATTTATTGCCGTACACGCATAGCTAATTCTAAAATATACCTATTAACTTTTGGTGATTTAGGAGTCTAGTGGTGGATGTTACTCCAGTTGTTGTCAGGTTGTTTTTGATAAATATTTGCACGGGGACTACGTTCAACCCCTGTGCAGCTCTCTGACGTGATATACCTTATTACATAAAGGCTTATCTTCCATGTCTGTTTGATATTTAGCCTTTGCATATTTTCGAGTATGTATTTTATCTATTGTTATAATTTGTTATGTATATTTTAGAAGAGTTTCAAGCGTGCGTTTAATAGATAGAGAGTCCGGTTGGTACACCCGCTGGTTGTCCT
The DNA here is from genome assembly GCF_977035675.1 of Penaeus japonicus. Lineage (NCBI taxonomy): Eukaryota > Metazoa > Arthropoda > Malacostraca > Decapoda > Penaeidae > Penaeus > Penaeus japonicus. The sequence goes on from NW_028234414.1 coordinate 7,734,729, forward strand.
GTAATTTTATTTTCGATATTATCACATAGTTGCGAAGCGATTCAAGCGTTGTTCCTGCAATTTGCGTGAGTCGGACGCCCCCTCCTCCTCCAGGTTGACTTAATTTGGGCGATTCACATCTCGAAGGTTTGTGTCCCGCATGTCCCGCGAACAGGGCAAATCACAGTAAAGCCCCAGTCGCGTGTTGTCATCTAGGGATTTACAAGTCCGAAAGTGAGGGGACGAGACCCCTCATGCGCTCGGAGCCGAGTGGTTGGCGTGTCCACAGGGAGACACAGGATCCTCTACAAGGACCCTCGGGCGGTGGCAAAGACAACATCTCCAGTTCCTTTCATTCCCTCCGCTGCTGCAGAGGCGTTGTTGACACAGGTCGCGCACACAGCCACTCCGAGAGCCTCAGAGATTGGAGGGTTGTTCGGACGAGGCTTAGGAGGGAATTGTCGTTTGCTCATCTTTCCTTCTGGGGCTTTGCTGTGATCCTGTTTCTTTTCTTCATCTCTGTTCTGGACGTTGGTCCTAGTCTGCAAGTCCAACCTGAGGAGGAGCCACGGATTCCTGATTGCAACCCAAGGGGGAGCAATTGGGCCCCGGGCCAGGCTGGGGAGACTTTGAGTGCGTGTGTGCATTGTGCAGGAGGAAGGGCAAGGAAGTTGGGGAGGGGGGCGGACGAGTGAGAGGTGGGTTGGGCAAGGGCGTTGGCGCGCCTGATCCACGCACTCGCTGTCGTAGTAAGTAAGAATTTCGGAGGAGAGGCGTTATATCTACACTAGGAAGTAGCATCAGCAAAACAAATATAGTAAGTGGGAATGGGCTGAACAGTAGATTGTTTCTAGTACTATTTCACTTACACGTTACGACTTGCCAGAAAATTACCCCCCCCCCCCTTACCACCCCGAGGTAAGGGAAATCGTCAAGATGTTTAAAGGTCGTGACCTGCGCCTCGTCGAGCAGGTCGAGTAGGACGACCGGCGCCTTGTGCTACTTGTAATGGCATGTCAGCACGACACGCGATTGGTCCATGTCCCCGTGTTGCCTCGTGTCTCGTCATAGCTGTGCCATTCTGTGGAGGATATTCTGTGGCCCACTGGAGACTAGAGAGAGCCTGGAAGTTGTTGATCTTGCTTGCTAAGTCTCTTCGACTCATGATTACGCTCAATGAGTTGTGGGTTTGGCCAAGATCGTCCAGTGTTCAGTCTACTCCTGGATGATAGACGTCGTTGCGTGGCTCCTCGGAAGAAAGGACATGCATACCTCTCATTTACTTTTAGCCGAGCGTGTTCCATCTCTATTAAGCCCGATATTGCACGTATACCCATTTCTTCACCTCTACTCGTGTATTATTTTTTACCTCTACTACTACCATTTTGTCCCTCGCCCAGTTCTCGCAGAAGCAGAGTACACGCAGCATGCACACTTCGTTAGTATGTACGCCTGGCGCTTACACATTCTTTCATTCGGAACGGGATGTGCCCCTCGGCATTTATTTGTACTTGCAGAGCAGGCTTTAGATGTACACATGCTACATGTACACGGTAGCTTTATGTAAGGATTTATTTGGATAGGTAGATAAGAATAGGAAAAATGAACTTTGATAAACTTAAGGCTTATCACTCGTCCTACGTTTATTTACAGTATCTATTGTAAATATTTTGCAAAATAGTTGATCCATGGAGGGAGGGGTATTGTCCGTATTCTTCCGCATTGCCTGCACTTGCAGTTTGTCTCGTGTAAGAAACTTCCCTTGTTAAGCGTGCCTCAGAGATATTAAATGGTGTCGCTCGAGGGGAGATAGATGTGAACAAAAAGAAGCGGAGAGGGCGAATCCCATTTTCTTCGAATGCTGGACAGATCTACCGAGACTCGCCTATTTATCTTTATTTCATCTTTTATTATCACTGACTTCAGCAGCATGAATTTTCGAGGAGTCATTAGCCACGAAGCAATTTCACCGACAGAGTTCACTGTAACATTAAGAAAAGTTATACATGAAAATATGATAACTTGTTTCGATTTATATCCATTTTCATCAAAATTTCAAGTGCTTCTGATTAACCCATTCGCGCCGGTTGACGTGCTGACACGTGGTCGAAAAAAGCCCCGGACCCGGGTGACGTCCTGGCACGTGCTACATTTTCGGCCCGCGCGCCGGGAGGCCAGTAGCGACGTGCTGAAACGTCCGCATTAGAATGATAGATTATTCTTAGTACAATTCGATTTTCATACTTGATTTGTCTTAGCTACTTTAGTTTATCCTTCTAAATAGTAGAAAATGGGATATAACGTAATATGAATGACGTCTCAGGTACATACGTAATATTGATTACGGCATGGTGATTTCTGTTTCTGATTTGTTGAATATGATGATCTGAGTCGAAAGACTATCGTAAAATCAATTGTAATTGGCCGAGGAATAAAAAAAAAAAAAAAAAAAAAAAATTATATAACATCTTTTTGTTGCCCCACTAAAAGAAAATGACACTTGAAAAAACATTGTTGTTACTTGCATTCACTTGTATGCACATGTATGGTTGTTCATATTCTCTTTCTTTTCGTTTAGGAAGAAAAAAAAAATGAAAAAAAAAACTATGTTTGTTACCTCACTAGAAGAATGCTTCCACTTCCCATTGGTATTACAACATAGGAGTAAAGAATATGGAAAAACTTCAATAGAATAACACTAAAAAAACAGTGCTATAACATCTTTTTCGACTGATATACATCCTCTGAACATAGCACTACTTTCTACACATGATTACACTTTAGACGCAATCACGCAAACCATAAGGATAGGGTGGGTGAAAAACGCTCTGCGAGCGTCAGAGCGACCGCGCGCAGCGGGAAAACACCCCGGCACGAACGGTTGCGCGCTTGAAATCTTCCCGGCGTTATCGGGAGTAGGCGAAATTCCGCCCCGGCGTCAATGGGTTAATTCTGATAAAGAAGCGTCTCCGTTACATCTCATATTTTGATAAGTTAATAATTTCTCAAATATACCTTTTCTACATTTATTTTTCTCATAGTGGGCGGTTAGGATGCACCTGACGCCGCCGAAGTCTGGAGGTGCAGTGATGAATACGCGTGCTAGAGAAGGGTGAAGGTTGGGGCGGCTGGCGGGAGGAATTTTCAACTCGTGGGGAAATGTGCGAGTCATTTAGGTGTGTTTACGTGGCAAATACACGGCATGGAAAGCCGCAAGCCGGTCCTTGGCCACTTTAATTGCAAAGTAGTTTTTCCATTTGTTTATCTTCGAATATTTCTGCCTTTTCTTTTTAAAATCTTCTAAGGGTTGTTGCGGAATCGAACCATTTGCTCATCTCCCTAAACATCGACCTTTTACTTGTATTTCCATAGTACTTAGCTTGTAACCTTCGGTAAAGAGTAATATAAGGAAGGAATCGCTCTACCTTTCATCCACCTTCAAAGCCACACACAAATTAGTTGACGGACAGACAGATAGACGCAAACAAGATGTAAGTACCATAAGAGAAAATTCTAAACAAAGTGTACTCTGTATGGCGGTGAGTCATCACAGGCTGAAGAATGAACGACCTCGTGGGGCAGTTGCACTTGTCCTGTGTTGGTGTGAGGACCAGTTTAATGATCCCGCTGTGAACGACCGTATGTGCTCTCTCGCATTGATTCCCCCTTCATTTCTTCATCCCCTAATTTCCCCATTTCCCTCTCCCCTTTTCTACACTTGCACCACTGTCTACCCTGCACTGCAAGTAGCCTGTGGGTACTTTGTACAGGTGTATTGACCTAAACTTTCTCTCTTTCTCCCCAACGCTTTAACTGGCGAGGAAATCAAGTTTGGAATGTGCCTGTTGCTCGTTACTTATGTCTAAGGCTGTGTGGTACGTGGATAAGTGAACTCCGATTTAGTTGTGTGTCATTTTCGATACAACTATATATCGGTCAATAAGCCCACTCGGCTCTATGTATTTTGTTTCTGATATTCGGCCGTTGGAAGTCATGAGTAACAAAGCTTTTATATCGATGGCCATAGTAGTAGTGGATTGAGAGTAACGTTTGGGGCCGTAGGGTATGCAACAGCGAGCCACTTTTGTTTGACCCTTTATTACGTGAATCAGCACAACTGCCCCGCCTTTGTGCGTTTAGTCCCCGTCACCGGTCGTGTTGGTTTCAATGGCCCGATCTGTGTCCA
>NW_028234414.1:7746393-7748893 GCF_977035675.1 Penaeus japonicus
CTCTCTTTCTCTCTCTCTCTCTCTCTCTCTCTTTCTCTCCTCCTCCTCCTCCGTCTCCCCTCCTCCTCCTCCTCCTCCTCCTCCTCCTCCTCCTCCTCCTCCTCCTCCTCCTCCTCCTCCTCCTCCTCCTCCTCCTCCTCCTCCTCCTCCTCTTCATCCTCCTCCTCTTCCTCCTCTGTACGTAGACAGATATCAGTTTTTGCTTATTTTATTTTTGTATTTACTTATGCCGTTGAGATGTAAATGAGCAGTATCCCTGAAATAGATAAAAGAAAAAACAAAGCTAGCAAATACATGTAATCCAAAATCAAAATAATGGTGGGAAGAAAGATCAAAAGAAGTTGACATTTTAATGGATAAGGGGATGTTTTATACAGGAGGTCAAAGTATAAAGAAGGCCTTTTCAGAGACAACAGGAAAGGCAAGGCGGTGATAAAGAAAGACAGAGAGGGACCACCAATTTTGAAAGATGAAGTAAAAGCAGTCATTAAGATAATATAGTTTGCCAAGGCCACAGACCCAAATATAATACCTGATGAAGTGAGTGAGATTTAAGCAAATATTTTTTTTACAGCTCTGCATGTGCAATGCTACAGAGTGTGAGCTCAGTAAGTCTCATGAGTCACTTCACAAAAAAAGAGTAAAAGAAATAATAAATAATAATAATAGTGAGAATACGAAAAAGTTCAAGGCCAGAGATATCAATGTCACAATTTGACTTTGTATCAGACAAAGACACCAGAAATGTTAATGGAAAGATGCAATGAAATTCAAAATATCTTTACGTATGTTTTATTGATTACTCAAAAATGTTCAGTAGAGTTTGGCATAAAACACTGCCGGAAGTTCTGGAAAATTTAGATATTGATTGAGGATTTAATGGTCATAAGAAATCTCTATTGGGATCACAGTGCACCTGTACGACTTGAGGGAGAACACGGTGAATATGGAAAGATCAGGCAAGGCCGTGTTGCGTCACCAGATCTCTTGATCATTGACCGTGAAAAAAAATCCAAGACACATAGAGAAATGGCCAGGCCTTAAAGTAAATGTGGAAAGTATGCTTAACATCAGATATGCCGACGATGGGATTTTAAGTGCACGTTCAGAAAAAATTACTTTCAGATACTTATATATGCTATTGTAAAAGAGTGCGAATGCAAGGGACTTTCTCTTAATGCAAAGAAAACAGACTGTATGGTAATATAAAGATAAACTGTTAATAGTATTTTAATATTGCAAGTAAAGGAGAAAGAGCAAAACACGTTAAAAAATGTAGATACCTTGGATGTATTATTACATCTGAAGATAAATGTATGAGTCAAATAAACAAGAATTGCAATAGGCAAAAAATGTCTTCAATGAAATGAGTCCAATGTTGAAGAACAGAAACATATCAGTGACAACAAACATGGCGATCATAAGAGGTTACGTATAGTCAACTTGCTATAGTTAAGTTAAAATTTCATCAAATGAAAAGAAATCAAACAAAATGCTGTGGAAGAATTTGATTTTGATCACAAATGAAAACCATAAGAAGAGACAGATGCAGTTCCTTAGACACCTAAATCGTCACAAAGGACTTGAACATCTAGCATTAATCGGAACGATTGAGGGGAGGAGAAGTAGACACAGGCAAAGAACAACCTACTTTAAATGTTTGAACAATTGGATTACTGGGAAGGAACAGGACAGGACAACGATCGCCAATGTCTCTTCCAGATCTGGCACTTAAAGAGGATCTACCGGTGCCATTATTTTACGCTTTTTTTTTTTAATGGCTCGCCCTTTTTTTGCCAGTCATTTATTTGGAATGACGAATGGAAAACCGTTAAAGTTATTCATGTTTTATACAAATGAAACCACATATTTCACGAAGAACGGTTTAGTTGCGTTTCGAATTGGTGACTGTACAGCTTCAGGAAGTGTCGCCACATGATAAGCTTTGCGTTTCCTGTTGTGATATTTGTCGCTGGGGTCAAAGACGCTTCTTTCGCTGCCTGCTCGGACGCCAGGGTGTGACTGGTTAAGTGCGGGGCTGCGCTCCCTCGATACTACCTTCATTATCTTTGGGATTATTATTATTAGCGGTATTCTTAATTGTTTTTACGCTTTTTCTCTTGTTTTTGTTTATATTAATTATTGTGATTTTGTTATTGTGCGTATGCTGCTGTCAACTTGATCTCTATAATCGAATCTGAACATTGTTTCGGTAATAATAAATAATTCTCGATTTTCATTATTATTCGATATTGAGTAATCCTTGATGTGAAACATTATGCAACTTGCGAATCACGGTTAATCAGATCAGTAACGTAATTTTCATAATCTTTCAGCTCTTATATTGTGTCCGAGCGTTAAAGTGGAAGCGTCGGAACTTCGAGAAGGCTCCACTAGATACATCCGTTGTGGCGCGCGCTCTGTTCAGTTGCGCTGGCATTAAATTCAGTTGCAGCGTAGCAAGAGCCTGATAATATGGCCCATATGCAAGAGAAATTGA
>NW_028234414.1:7761393-7766393 GCF_977035675.1 Penaeus japonicus
GAGGTGTGCAATAACGTTGATGCAAGGCGAGGCTGGAGGCGATGGAAGCGGGGAGTGTGTTAGGACGTGTGAGTCACAAACCTCGGGGTCACACACCTTTCGCTCGCTCGCTACTACAGCGTGTGCGGGGCTTGAGGGTTCGGGAAGGTGAGGGGAGGGGAGGGGAGGGGAGAGGGAGGGGGAGGGTGTAGAATGTGTGTCATGCGGCAATTGTCGCCGTCGAGGTCAAGGGTTAAGGACACCTCGATCTCACACTGCCTTTTCCGTCCGTGTTCCTCGGACCTTTTGCCCTCTGCCTTGCATCGCGGTGGGGGAAAGGAGGGCGCCGCGTCCCTTGTTTCTACCTTCCACCCCTTCTCACCCTCACCCTCACCCTCACCCTTACCCTTACCCTCTCCATCCCCATCCCCATCCCCATCCCCATCCCCATCCCCATCCCCATCCCCATCCCCATCCCCATCCCCATCCCCATCCCCATCCCCATCCCCAACCCCATCCATCTATCCCTCCCTCCCTCCCTCTCTCCCTCTCTCTCTCTCTCTCTCTCTCCCTCTCTCCCTCTCTCCCTCTCTCCCTCTCTCCCTCTCTCCCTCTCTCCCTCCCAACCTCTCCCTCTCTCTTCCCCCTCCCTTTCCCTCACTTGGATTTCATCTTGAGCGATGAGATTAGATGCACTTCACCCTGCGATTCGATAGACCATTCCTCCATTTCTGTACTCTGGAGGTAAACACTAACAAATGGCCGAGACTGCCTAGAGTGAAGGTCGATGTGCACTTGATAGCACTGCCAACACCTGCACACCCTCTCACCTGGCATACCACCTGTTCTACTTACCGCCTCTCTCCTCATGTGCCGCCCTCTCCCTAGGTCTCTCTCCTCTCCCCGCCCCTCCCCCTCCCCTCCCCTCCCCTCCCCTCCCCTCCCTTCCCCTCCCCTCCCCTCCCTTGGTCTCTCTTCCCCCCCCTCCTCATCTGTCCTTTCCGCTCCTCTCCTCTTCTCTTCCTTCTCCCACTCTTCCTACCCATCTCTCCCTCCCCATCTCTCCAATCCCCTTCCTTCCCCTTTCCTTCTATCCTTTATTATCTTTAATTTATGCATTGTCATACGAGGATTGGATGCGTGAAGATTGATTGTGAAGTTTAATTGGCTGTCGGATTGAGAGACAACGTTTTTAAGTAACAAAGAAGGACGGCGGAGAAAGGGTGACTAATACATGGAGGAAGAATGGGGAGAGGAAAGAATGAAGGAATGAAATGGAGATGGTGATGGAGATAGTGATGGTAAGAGAGATGGTAAAAAATGCGATTATTTCTTGGTCTTGTTTTTAGCCGTCGGTTTAAAAGAAATCATCCGGATATTGTTTTTACTCCGGGAACACCTTTGTGGCGTCCTTTGATGTGGATCCGTTTTGCCTCTCCTTGGGATGGGGATGGCGAAAGAAAAGCTTCAAACGGAGTAGTTTTGCCTACATTTTTATGGGTTTAGAAAGGTAAATATAAAGTCATTCGTGGACATAAAAAACACATCGAAGTTTGAGTTAGATAGATAGATAGACGGATAGATATTAATTTATTTTATTTGTTAACTGATTCGTTGTGATGGCTATGACTTTGAAAGGGCTCTCCTTTAAACTGCTACGATTATCAGTTATTTGAATGGGTTGTTTAATGCCAGTAACGATATTCAGTAACTTGAATGAGTTCGCTGTCTAGTTCCGGTGATGGTAACTGATATTTTGAATGGGTAGATGGTGTGAAATTAATTAAGCGGCGATAGAGATATAAAGTCCTGGTTGAGTGTCCTTATCTGTAGCCGGTGGTAGGCGTGGGGGAGGGGGGGATTGATGAATTGATTGATAGACGAGAATTAGAGGTTCGTCTCTACAATTCATTCGTTGACTTTTTGTGTCACATACTCCAGCAGTTGCTTGAAGGCAGGGAGTAAAGAACCCGAATTTTCTTTTTCTTTGGTCACTTTCCTTAACCATCTGCCTATGCGCCTTTCTCCTTCCGCCCTTGGTTGGCCACCGCAAGAGCGCACTAGGCAGATGCAGTAAATCGAGGAGATTATGGCAGAATAAGAAAGAATGGGCAATTTGCTTGTGAACGTCTGATGCATCTGCGAGACAATAGATAGGACTCGAGCCGTAAATATCCTTGGGAGTTCTTTTGGGAAGAGAGAGTTTTGGAAGGGACGTTATTAATGGAATCCAATGACTAAATGTGTGCTAGATTGAAACTGGAATTTAGATGTAGAGTTGGATGACTCTTGTAGGAGAGTGTAATCCATTGTGGCATTAGCTTTGATTAGGGAGGAGGCATTCCGCCTGTAACGGCCGTGGCCACATCACGCGCCCCGCCCACTCCGCGGGTCGGTGTCCTCTTGCTGATGCTGGCGGCGGTGATTTAGGCTTTGCCGATCACGGTTTTTGGTTATTGATGGTGGTCGCGGTGGGGTCATGGTGCGGGTTGTCGCTGATGTTGGTTTTCGCAGAGTTAGTGGTGGCAGACGACGCGGCGTGAGTCGAATGGCTGTTAGTCAGGAGCCAGTGAACTGCTATGATTACAGTGTAGCGTAAGATAATGCTGTGTTGAAGATCAAAAAATGAGTTAGGGAATGAGTAGAGTCCCCATGCTGACTTGTTTTGTAAGCTGTTTCTTATGTATTAGTAACATATTTATCAGCGTCCATAACGTAAAGTATCAAAGGTTTAGCTCTACCTGGCACTGTTTACATCTCAGACACCCCCTCCTCACACACATACACACAGTCACACCCACACCCACACCCACACCCACACTCACCCACCCACCCACCCACCCACCCCGAGCGGCCAATGTGTAGCACACGATTGTTGAGTCAGACGTGAGGACAGCTGCAGGGATGCACAACAGCAGCAAACTATAGTTTTTCATGCCCACGCGGCGACCGTTGAATAGGGACAGGCAGTGTTGTCAGTGTCCACAGCTTGATTTTCCATTTTACAAAATCCTCACAAAAGAGTGCATTAGTATACTATTGAAAGCACTGTGATTGAGATTAGGAAGTCTCGTGATATAAACGTTACTAGAATAACGTTGGTCATGTTTGGATATCAGGTTATTGAAACATATTGTGATTAGCCCTCTTGTCTGTTTGTGGTGTCTAGGACACCCGAACACGCGTGGTTCGCTTGCTTTTTTCTTGGATAAACCAATGTTTGTTGATATAGTCGACTGCAGCGCGAAAGTTATCGAGTGTAAGCGCAGGGCTTATTAGTCTGAGCGAAACTATTATGTTGTTAAGATACCCGGGCCTAGCCAGTAACCGGCCTTATTATGTATAATGTGCAACTGGCGACCTGCTGACTCATAGTCTCCACTAGAGCAGGCCGGCGGTGTCGAGAGGCTTCGGCTGCTCTCCTGCATAACGCGCGTTCCACCCCTGTTGGTCGTGCTTCTGTGGCACTGTTGATGGCAGTCCTACTCTCGCTGGTCGCTTCTATTGTTGTCTGTGGGCGTGATGGTTCACTTGTTAATATTGTGCTGATACGGGCGTATTTGAGTTGTTGCAAGTTAATCTAAGGCAAACAGTTTAAACAATATGAATTAGCTATAGTTAGATAGTTACAGATTAGACCTCAGGTCCCTCAAGTGGAAACCAACCTTAGACATAGACGTTTGGGCTAATATATATTTTTCGTATATTCTCAATTGCATAAACATGATGCTAACATGTCAACAACATTATGATAATTCTCCTCGCACAGTGCTCGTTTTACAGGCATGTTTTCGAGCTTTCCTTAATGTATCAGTTTTATCATTAGCCGGCGGGGGAGTGGCACTCTCCTCGCACGCAGTAGAGGGGAGTGGCAGCCAGTCCCATCCGCGTGAGGGTGGTGCCTCGAGAGTGCCATTGCAGCGTCGGACACACAACTTCCTCTCGTCACGTGATGGAGTTCGGTGCCAGAGGCGGAGGATGGCGCCCGCGTTGGAGGATTTGGACCAGAGAAAGACAATGCGGGGGAATTACGGCGGGTGGAGCGAGAAAGAAGGAAATGAAAGAAGGGAAATAGAGGGAAATGAGGAAAGGGTGGTTCGTAGGGGGAGGAAAAGAGTTGTTAGAAAGGGAGATAGAAAAAGTCATGTGAAGAAAGGAGACCGAAAGCGAGGAAGGTAAATGAGGATAATGGCAATAAAAGGAAATGCTAGAGATGCATGGAAATTTACGTTTGTTTTCACCTTTCGGTCACGTCGCAGGCCATTCGTGCGCGGGGAGATAAACATGATGTATTATGTACGACTTCCAACGATGGAGAAGATAGCTCGCGTCTTGCCCTGTTTTTGCCGGGAACGCCGGAGAAAGTCGACGCTAATAGTGGGCTTCAGCGCCGTGCCGGGCAACTGATAGGCCAGAAGTCGGAAATCTGAAGGAACATCACCGGGAGAGGAGCGTTGTGGAGGGAGAGGGTGATTCCTTGGCTGATTAATGTCACGGGAGGAGATTAATTAACAGGTGCTTCGGGAGCCGCCGGTGGAGAGGGAGGCCTTGCTCATCATTTTTTATTTATTTTGTTTTCTTATGTAGGATTTTTTCGTTTTTTTTTTTCTGGTCTTTTGTTGTGTTTATTCGATTTGGTCGCCTGCGCTCAGTCTTCTGGTGGCACTGTTTTTTTTTTAGTTTGGTTTAGGTTGAGAAAGTGTGTTATTGAGATAACTGGGTTGGTTTAGGTTGGGAAGAGTGTGTTGAGATATTCTTCCACTAAATTTATCCTTATATTTCCTCCCCACCCATTCCTCTCCGCTATATACTACAGACCTTGGAAAGTAGCCTTAATTGTTAGACGAGAGGAGAGGCAAAGAGAGAAAAAGTGAGTATGTGTGGGAGTGAGTGAGTGTGTGATATTGTTATACTGATGGATGCCTGTCGAAAAGCCAGGTGGATTATGTCAGGCTATCCGGTAATTAGAGGAGATTAGTAGAGTATTGTGAGGGAAGCGGACTCATCAGCCTTTGATGCTT
>NW_028234414.1:7776393-7778893 GCF_977035675.1 Penaeus japonicus
TGTGTGTATGTGTATGTGTGTGTAGATGTGTGTGTGCGTGTCTATGTGTGTATGTGTGTGTGAGTGAGTGAGTGAATGTATGTGTGTGTGTGTGCGTGCATGTGTTTTCGTGTGTATGTGTGTGTGTATATGTGTGAGTGAGTGAGAGAGAGAGAGAGAGAGAGAGAGAGAGAGAGAGAGAGAGAGAGAGAGAGAGAGAGAGAGAGAGAGAGAGAGAGAGAGAGCGCAAAAAAGAGAAAGAGAATTTCGCTTAGCAAAATTCAAAAAATTAGTCCCCTCAGTGGAGAGCGAGCTTTGAATACAAGGTAGTTTTGATGCAGACAAGTTGATGTGGTTTTAATTTGTTCGATCGAAGGAGCTCCTCTTGGTGGTCTGTTTTGCATGTGTTGACGTTCGAGTTACAGGTGGATGTGACGGCGAAGAGAGGGGTTGAGTGAAGAAGCAAAGAGGGTCGTGTGTATTGATTGGTTGCGAGAGTCGGATTGTGACACACCCCCTCTCCCTTCTCCTCCACTTGTCCTTCCTCTTCCCCTTCCTTTACCCACTCCCTCTCTTCACCTCCGCCTCATCCCCTTGCTCTTTCTGAAATCTTTTACCCGTTGACGTGTAGCTGAACAGCCCTCAAGCGCCGGTTTGGTGTTTCATGTTGATGTTCCTCATTTCTGGAGGCGTTATCTCTACTATCTTCGCCTGTCCCCTCCACATCCCCACCCCCTTCCATCTCATTCCCGTTTCCGTTTCCATCACTCCCCTTCTCCTCCTCGCTCCCCCTACCCCTTTAAACCTTTCCCGTTTTCCCCTTCCCCTTCCCCTTCCCCTTCCCCTTTTCCTTCTCCCCCTTCCCTTTCTCTTTCCCTTTCTCATTCTCTTTCCCTTTCCTTTTACCTTTCCCTCTCCCTTTCCCTTTCTCATTCTCTTTTCTTTTCCTTTCACCTTTCCCTTTCCCTTTCCCTTTCCCCTTCGCCTTCCTCTCCCTCGTTCTTTGAGGGGCTTCAAGTAGTGCAGAGACTGATACTGAAGGTCGGGAAGAAGTGAGGAAGTTGACCATGTGGACGCTTGATGTAGGTTATTAACCAGCTCTCTCTCTCTCTCTCTCTCTCTCTCTCTCTCTCTCTCTCTCTCTCTCTCTCTCTCTCTCTCTCTCTCTCTCTCTTCTCTCTCTCTTCTCTCTCTCTTCTCTCTCTCTCTCTCTCTCTTCTCTCTCTCTCTCTCTCTCTCTCTCTCTCTCTCTCTCTCTCTCTCTCTCTCTCTCTCTCTCTCTCTCTCTCTCTCTCTCTCTCTCTCTCTCTCTCTCTCTCTCTCTCCCCCCCCCCCCCCCTCTCTCTCTCTCTCCCTCCCTCCCTCCCTCCCTCCCTCCCTCCCTCCCTCCCTCTCCCTCTCTCTCCCCCCCCTCTTTTTTTCCATCTCTCTCTCTCTCTCTCTCTCTCTCTCTCTCTCTCTCTCTCTCTCTCTCTCTCTCTCTCTCTCTCTCTCTCTCTCTCTCTCTCTCTCTCTTTTCCTCCCTCCCCCTCTCTCCTTCCTTCCTTCCTTCCTTCCTTATCCCCTTCCCTCCCTCATTCTCCCCTTTCCCTCCCTCCTCCTTCCCTTCTCTCCCTCCTTCTCCCCTTCCTTTCCCTTCCCTCCCTCCCTCCCTCATCTCCCCACCCCTCAGCCACGTCTGCTCGCACGCGGGAGCACAGACAGACACGCAAGCACACACCCACACACAAGCGAACATTATACAATGGAATTTAGGTTGACGGATCGTAGCGTGCATATAGCCGCACACTTCATCTCGCACGCACGGAAGGCGTCGCGACAGCTTTGTCTTTTTAAAACAAGGAAATCAAAGGAAGAAATGCGCTTGATTATACTAGGGCAGGCAAGGGGATTTACTTGAACTTCCGGTCAGAAGATTTCACGCGTTTGTATTTTTCATGACGATTTGGCCTAAGAAACTTGAGGAGGCAGGCGTCCCAGATTGGTTTCATTTGGCTTCAAAACGAAAAAAAAACTAATCTTTCTTCTGGATCATCGATTGTAGACTTAGCTCGGCGAGTGTCCTGTGACGGGTTGTCACTATTTAAGGACGAGGGAGACCGAGTCATCCAGGAACATAATCTCTACATGCAAGATTTCCCATGATTTTGATTTAGACGGATGCCGGAAATATAAGGGTTGCTTTGGTCCCGTCTAAATGATCTATTTCATGTTTGCAATATTGTCTTCTCGTTTGGACACAGCAGATCAAATATTATCATTTTTTACATAGCGATAATGTTTTAGTAGAAGAAAAAAATATTTTGTCTATCCGCCAACGTTGTGTGACTGAAATGTGCTTGTAGATCCAGTGATTTTGTTTTCACTTATTACTACCGAAATTATTTTAGATCAATGTCATGCAATGCTAAGGCTCCAGACGGGCATGTACACTCGTAAAGGCGTAAGAGAAGCAGTTGCACCACTTTTGCACCACAAGCTTCAGATAGGTCTGAGTTTTCGTACATTGACGAACCTTTCT
>NW_028234414.1:7783893-7793893 GCF_977035675.1 Penaeus japonicus
CCCTCTCTCTCCCTCTCTCTCCCTCTCTCTCCCTCTCTCTCCCTCTCTCTCCCTCTCTCTCTCTCCCTCCCCTCCCCCCCCCCTCTCTCTCTCTCTCTCTCTCTCTCTCTCTCTCCCTCTCTCTCCCTCTCTCTCTCTCTCTCTCTCTCCTCTCTCTCTCTCTCTCTCTTCTTCTCTCCTCCTCTCTTCTCTTCTCTCCCTCCTCTCTCCCTCTCCCTCCCTTTCTTTTCTCTCCTCTCCCCCCCTTCTCTCCCTCTCCCTCCCCATTTCTCTCTCCCTCTCCCTCCCCATTTTCTCTCCTCTCCCTCCCCCTTTCTCTCTCCCTCTCTCTCCCCATTTCTCTCTCTCTCCCCATTTCTCTCTCCCTCTCCCTCCCCATTTCTCTCTCCCTCTCCCTCCCCATTTCTCTCTCCCTCTCCCTCCCCATTTCTCTCTCCCTCTCCCTCCCCATTTCTCTCTCCCTCTCCCTCCCCATTTCTCTCTCCCTCTCCCTCCCCATTTTTCTCTCCCTCTCCCTCCCCATTTCTCTCTCCCTCTCCCTCCCCATTTCTCTCTCCCTCTCCCTCCCCCTTTCTCTCTCCCTCTCCCTCCCCCTTTCTCTCTCCCTCTCCCTCCCTCTTTCTCTCTCCCTCTCCCTCCCTCTTTCTCTCTCCCTCTCCCTCCCCATTTCTCTCTCCCTCTCCCTCCCCATTTCTCTCTCCCTCTCCCTCCCCATTTCTCTCTCCCTCTCCCTCCCCATTTCTCTCTCCCTCTCCCTCCCCATTTCTCTCTCCCTCTCCCTCCCCATTTCTCTCTCCTTCTCTCTTTCTCCATCCCTCCCCCAACTATCAGGTCATTGGTTTTATGTAAAGTTGGCGATCCGTTTTCTGTTGGCCATATTTATGGTGTTATTTAGTAAAGGTGAAAATAGGAATCCAATCCATTGGGAACGGCTGATCGAGGTCGACGCCATGATGTAAGGTCGAGGTCATCCGGGACGTTGCTGTCAGACCTGGTTAGCGTTCTGCTTTTTTGTTGCGTTTCTTCGCTTCCTTTCATTTCAAGTTACATATTTTTGTTCCTTCATCTATTTGTTGGTTCTGTTGTCTTTGTGCTTCGCATTTTTCGTTGTTTTATTTGTTATTTATGATAAAGATATCAGTTATTATGTTTCGGTTCTAATGATGACATTGATTTTTATAAGGATATTATTATTATTATTATTATTAATCCTGATAATAGTGATAAGGATGGTGATGATAACGACATTATTATGATTGGTATTATAAGTATAATAATAATGATGGTCAATAACAGTAATAATAATGATAACAATACTTATATCAATTATTATGATAGTAATGATAATGATTATTCTATTGTAGTTGTCTGTTTTATTGTTATTTGTTCCTCCTCTTCCTCTCCGGGACTCGCCTGGGGCATAGCAGCCGAAAGTCCTCCAGCATTGCCTCACACTGCAACTTCGGCATCAAGATTGAGCGTTTGATCCTTTTGCACCTTTTTTAGACTCTGGAGAAGCTTACAAGCTCCTGAGTCAGGGAATTCTCAGTCGGGTTTTCCAAGAATGACTTTTATGATTTTGTTTCCTCTTTATAACCGTTTTATTATATGACTCGTTTGTTCACATAATGTATCACTTCATACATTTGAAACCGTATGTATTATGTTTTTTTGTTGTTGAATGAACCTAACTAGACTTATATTGGGATTTTTTTGGTTTGGAATCGGTCGAACACGGGCGTTAGGGTGCGCCCTGATGAGAATTTGAGGCCGGAGCTGGTGGGCGTGATGGAGTGCCATTTTTCCATCTTTTGATGTGGCGAACGTCGTGTGCGATGTCTTCTTTATCTCTTTTTATTTTTATGGGTTATTTACTCTCTTCCTCTTTCCTTTTTCCGGGTATTCCTCTCCAATTTATTACCTCTCTTCGTCGCAGGATTCAATTTTGCCGAGTCTTCACTCTCCCACTCTCTGTCTCGAGTATTTTTGGAATCTGCTTTCTTTTTTCTTTCGATTGGATCCGTATCTTGCGCTTTCTAGTTTCGTTGTTGTGAATGTATTCTGTTTTGACGCACGAAACTCACTCTCTCCTTCCCTCCCCCTCCCCCTCCCCCCTCCCTCCCCCTATCGCACTCCCCCTTTCTCCCTTCTATCTTCTCACTTTGCCCTTCTCCTCCCCTTTTCTCTCCCCTTCCTCATCCCTCCCCTTCCTCTTCCTTCCCCTCCCCTCCCCTCCCCTCCCCTCCCCTCCCCTCCCCTCCCCCTTCCCTTCCTCTTCCCTCCCCTTCCCTTCCTCTTCCCTCCCCTCCCCTCCCACTTCCTTCTCATTTCCTTCCCACTTACCTTTCCCCGCTCTCTCCCCCACCTCTTGTCCCTATCCCTCTCCTTCTCTGTCTCCTTCTCCTTCTTCTCTATCCCCTCTTTCACCCCATTCCTTTCCTCTCCACTATTCAAGCATATCTGTGTATATGCCTGATGCTCTGGTGTGTTCATCCGTGGTGAACTTGCGTCATTTCCCGCGGAGGTTCTAGCCGGTGGAATGCTTCCTGCAGCGCGAGATTGGCTTCTGCGGAGTAAAGGAAGGAGGAGGAGGAGGAGGAGGAGGAGGAGGAGGAGGAGGAGGAGGAGGAGGAGGAGGAGGAGGAGGAGGAGGAGGAGGAGGAGGGGGGGAGGAGGGAGGGCAGAGGAGGCGGAGAAAGAGGAAACTGAGTAAGAGAAGGAGAAGGAAAATTCTCTCTCTCTCTCTCTCTCTCTCTCTCTCTCTCTCTCTCTCTCTCTCTCTCTCTCTCTCTCTCTCTCTCTCTCTCTCTCTCTCTCTCCTCTCTCTCTCTCTCTCTCTCTCTCTCTCTCTCTCTCTCTCTCTCTCTCTCTCTCTCTCTCTCTCTCTCTCTCTCTCTCTCCTTTTTCCTCTTCCTCTCGTGGTAGAGGAGGAAGAGGAGGGGGGGAAAGGGAAGGTAAAGAAAAAATATAAAAATAATGGCAAAGGTAAAGGTAAAAGTAAGGTTGTTAGAAGGGAAGAGGGGAACAGAGGAAAAGTTTAGATGAATGGAGGCAAGCGAAAGGACGAGGAGAGGATGTGTAAGAACAGGGAAGAGGATGGATTACGAGGCTGATAATGGAAGGAGGATAAGGATAAGAGCAAGAATACGGGGTAGAAAAAGAAAAAAAAGAATGTATTATTGATAAGGATGATAAGAGTGTATCTTAACCCATTGCGTACGGGTGTCATGACATACATGACGTAGGAGCTTTGGCCTGACGACGGGCGTCATGACGTACACGACGTTCGGGGATTTTGGATCACTGTGCTATTTTATTTTGCTATGAAAAAGGAATGAGTGATGATGGCTACTGCAGTCCTAATTACTATAATTACCGTAATATCGTGCAAGCTTAACGTCCAAAACCTAGATGGCACCACTTTTTTCTAGCACCAGCAGGTGAGAGAGCCTTGAATGGCACCCATCCACGGTCTCTAGCATGCACTGTCTCTATAGAGCGATGGTACACACTAAGTTGATGAACCCTTGCTCTAAAGTACCGCCGATGAAGGATGTGCAGGCAGAACGAGAAGAGGAAGGTGACTCAATCCATACCCAGTGTCTAAAATGTGCTCCTGTGCCAATATGGATGTCTTTCACTGTGGCACTCACAGTCACAAGCACAGGTTTCATTCCTCTTCCCTACCTCTTCTTGTTATCTTTATTGTAGGTGGTTATATGTTTCGTATTCGTTCATGACAGCACAAAAATACGAAAAAATAAAGTTGCATTTTGTCCTCCCATAAAACAGCAATACTTCTATCACATTGAGTATAAAGAAAATAATGAGCTAATATGGATAACATACTACAATTTTAGTCAACTGCAGCACTGATAGAGCCTGTCATACGGCACATATAAGTCTCTAAACTCAATAAAACACACAAAAAAATAAAACACAAAAACCGCTCTAGTTTTACAATGAATGACTGAAAGAGATTTAGATGCTTCAAATTATATTGCTTCAAGTGGTCTCTCTCTAAAATAAAACCTATCCTGGAGGCTGGGCAAGCAAATTTATCTCCGTCTGCAATGGGTTAAAAGAAAACGTGTAGCCTGGTGGAAGCACCCCATTTTCTATGATTGTTTGTACGGATCCTTGGCTCTCCTATGACATTTCATCGCAACCTGTAGCGCTGTGCATAATCTTCCCGTTGAACGGGCATACTAATGAACTGATGAAAGCGCAGCCTCCTTGCAGTAATGATGGTCATAATGATGATGATGATGATAATTATCATAGTAATGATAATGGTTATAATGATGGTCATAGCAATTGTGATAATTATAATAATAGTAACGATAATATTAGTAATAATGATAATGGTAATGATAATAGTGATGATAAAAAGTATGGTGTTGATAATATTGACAATAATAATAATAATGATAATAATTATTATTATTGTGATATTTATAATGATAATAGTAATGATGATGATAATAATAACAATAACAACAATAATAATAATGATAATAATAATAATGATGATAATAATAATAATAATAATGGCGGTAATAATGATGGAAATTATGACATTAATGACAATAATGATAATGATAATGATATTAATAGTAATAACGATGATAATGAGTATGATAACAGTAGCAGTAATGATAATGTTGATAAGAAATAATATTACAAAATAAAATAGAGTAAAAAGTAGAAATGGAAGTGGAAAAGGCGTTCACATTTTTGTAAGTCTTCCAGGTCCATTGTGATATGTTCTTGTCCAAGCCACATGGTTTCCTCGCCTTTCCACGCCCGAGTCCCGGGTTTAAGTCGTGGAAGTACGCGTGATTGGCTCTTGGAAGGAGATTGGGACACGCAGGTGATCTCCTCCTCCTCCTCCTCCTCCCTCCATCTTCTCCTCATTTTTTCCCTCTCCCTCTTCGATCCTCCCCCTCCTCCCTTCTCTCTCTCCCCTTTCCTCTCCCTTCTCTCCCTCCTCCCCCTCCTCCCCCTCCTCTCCATCCTTTCCTCCTCTCCTTCCTCCTCCCCCCCTCCCCCTCGGATTGAGATCGGATTTTCTGCGAAAGGAAGAGAGCATTTAAAATGCATTACGCAACCCGACGTCAGCGCTTCTTCTCGGATTTGCTGATCGAGTGATCGGGAATCGCGAGTGAGATGGGTGGATGACCGTGACGAGTAATTGAAGGAAATGGCATAGAATAAGGTGATGAAAGAGATGAGGTTTCGTGGTCACGTGGAAATGGACGAGAAGCCAGGGTTTATGAATATATCTTTTGGTTGAGAGGGGGACGCCCGACACTCCCCTTCGCCATGCCGTTCTTGGAAGACGGCAGCCTTCGGGCTTCTGGAACAGCTAACTCAGCGCGTGTGCGACTTTGTTCCCGCGCGACTGACCCTGTCCCTCTCTTCCTTCCTTCCTTCCTTCCCCTCTCCCTCATTTCTCCCTCCCTTTCCCTCTTCCTCCTTCCGTTATATCCCGCCGCCTCTCTCTCTCCTTCCATCTTCACTCCTTTCCTTCCTTACGTGGCCGGCCTCGCTTCACTCTCTTCCTCTCAGTGACCCAGACAGGGAGGCCAGGACAGGACTCACTCCCTCGGGCTCTCACGCAGGAAAGCGCGAGGAGTCGAGGATGTGACGACCGGGCCAATTGCAGGCTAGAAGTTGCAAGGGGAGGGAGGGATAGGCTGGTAAGAAGGGGGGGTGCATGGGGAGAGAAGGTGGTTATGTGGGTAAGTTGGTAAATTATTGTTGTGCTGCGGTTGCCTGTGTCGACTTTACAGTGAAATCCTTCAGTTTGTTTTTCTCTCGTAGAGTTTATTGCATATTTGTTCCTTTTCATTGGTTACCCCCCCCCCCCCTTCTCCCACCACGCGAACAGGCACCGCTTTCCTTCACAACTCTCATTTTCATCCACGGGACTGCATATATTTGAGTTCCGGACACACTTAAAAGGAATCGCGTGTATGGGGTTTCGTCCATAGATTATGGTTGAGTTTTATTATTTAGTTCCTTTTCCGGCTGCGGTTCCCTCTTTCCCTCGTCTTGTTACCAAGTGTCGGCGATGCAGATTCCGAGGCGTAACTTATCTTTGCGAAAGGAAAAACCCTGGTTATTCGGTTAGTTTCGCTGCGGAAGTTTTAATTGGTTCGCTTCATACTCGTTCACGTTGTCTGCTGTGTCGGCAAATGGTCCTGTGTCTTCTGCTGTAAGTAGCGTTCTCCCACACATACGACTTGTCCAAAGTGAACTGTTGTCACTTACGATTACATTCGCAAACTCTATATCTCTGCCTATGTATCTGTCTGTCTCTCGCACGGGCTAAATTGGACGGTATCATAGTGGCGATTAACGTAGATGGATGGATGGATATCTAGAAGGCATGAGTAACAGAAGGGACAGAAAAGGATTGAGAGATGGAGGCGGATAAAGGATGCGTAGATAACGGGAAGGAGACAGACTGACAGACTGACTGACTGACTGACTGACTGACTGACTGACTGACTGACTGACTGACTGACTGACTGACTGACTGACTGACTGACTGACTGACTGACTGACTGACTGACTGACTAACTAACTTACTAACTTACTTGATTACTCACTTCCAGGATTTGAGGCTGTGAGCGCATATTCTCATGATGAAGCTGGAAGGGCTAAAGGAAGGTCCCTCTCTCTTGACATATGGTTATAAGGAGTCGGAGACCCAGGATAGATGGGTGAGAGACAAACAGACACACACAAACACAGATTTTTTTCTTTAGTGTACAAATAATTATTTAGTGTACAAATAATTAGCTGGACCACCCTTGATAGGTATAATTTTGCTATGCGAAGGGACGGGCAGCAAGGCCCTAATAATAATACATAATAAATAATACATCGCCGTGGGATATCTTAAGTAAATATATAGTTTTACGAATACGATAGAATTGGGAGTGTATCATTGTAGCCCCAAAGCGTTAATGACATGTATTATGTGTGACGCGTCATTCTGAACGTATAGATTGCCTCATTGGAGCAGCGGGTTTTCATGTGCATAACGCACGTGACGGCTCAGTGTTCTTTTCAAGTCAAAACTGTGATCTTTTCGTACAGTGGGTTACAGTCGGTAAATAACATAACCACTATTGTGTTTTGTTTCATACTTTTCAATATGGAAACCATTTAACTACAGCTGTCGTCCCTTTAGCTCTTAGTGATACAAGGGATAATGCGTGCAAATGGTGGGAAACCGCTTGCTTCACAACTGTCACCTTTCCTCCCTACCATCCAACCTTCCCTCGTGGAAGGGCTCATTTTCCACTAAGATGACTGCGAAGCTCTCACTTATGGTAAGGGACACAACTTGTGGAGGACTCGCATTCTCATTATACATAGTCTGACAAATCATGAACGACACTCATGCCTCACACAGCTGTTTACAGCGCCCCCCCCCTTTTACACCAGTTATCCGACCGTGGACCCCTCACCCCGCTTATCCGTCACCCTTCAACTGTACTGTACATCTGGCCATGGACCCCCTCCCCTCCTTTCTCATAAACCCGCAGTCACCAGTCACCTCGCCTCCACTGACGAGCTGTGGTTGTGAGACACCTGGTCGCGGCCTCCATTAGCTGACGACCTGTGTACTGGCATCCGAGTGGTCGATATATCGCGCGAACCAGCCATTATTTCTCCTCTTCCCCCCTTGCCCCTCTCCCACTGGTTCCGCTGCCCCGCCATCGAACTCGAGGTAATTGCACTCTAGTGCGTAACGTGCCCTACCTCACGGGAGCCGCGGGGACCTTTTTGTGAAATGGCTCGTGCATATTCTGCAATATGTCACTTTCTCCGTGGCTCTGTTTGCGAATCAAGAAATATCGGCCAAGCTAAGCCGTATCCTTAACTCGTAATTAACAGTCCGTCAGGGAAATGTCTATCAAAATCCCGTTACCAAAGTTACCAAAACCTGGCGATCGAAGGTAAAAATTTACTCCTTCGCCGCCTGCAGACGTCATTGTTGTCAATGATAGGTTAACTCGGCTCATTGTCGGAAAAGTGACTGTATCGAGAAGACCAACTTTATTCCGTAAAATAAAGAAAAAAATCTTAGCCGGGGATTGATTCATGCTGACGGACAATCTTGGCACTGGCTGATGGCACGGAGGAGTGGCTCTTCAACGGCGAGGAGAGACATGCGACTAAAAATACGGACATTGATAATGCGATCCCTCGAGAGTGACAGCGAAGGGGCGATAGCGCGAGGTCAATGGCAGGAGCAAGCAACGTGATGAATAAACCATTCAATGAAGTTCTGTTTTCAACTGGATTATAGTTACGACGTTTATGGTGTGACAGACACACACGGCGACGATGACCTTGATTATTCGATTCCCATTACAGAGGACGGCGATTGCGATATTTCTATCGAATGGGAAAGCGATAGCGATAATTCAGGCGAGCTTCTCAACAAGACAGAAGCTAATGTAAATACCATTACGGATTTGATGGCAAGGAATTGTCGCCGCAACTTTCTCCGGAAACGTTTCTTCCTCCTTGTCGTCGCGGGCGATTCAGTTGTAGTCTCGGAGGAGTAGGGGAAGGGACACCGTCACCCTACTTTGGGCTGGCTTCTCTTCTCGTAAAAGTAAAATTTGGGAATGAATAAAGCCGGTATAGTGCAATACGAAGAGTCATCTACTGAACGGACGGGCGTCCTCTGTGAGATTGCATTTTCGTGTAAAAACTTTATTAGTAAATTGAAATCTTCTTTGCTTGTTATTATTGATAATCAATGATATACAGTATAAGAAATAGGGAAGCGATGCTACTATCTCTTGTATGTCCGACGGTTATTCTATAGCAATGAAGTAATCGTAGGTTTTTATTGTTTTTATAAATGAATCGTAATATATGCGATGATGAAATGGGGGGCGATGCCAGCTTGTCTTCCGTGAGCTACTTGGTTTATTTTCACATAAAATTGGGAAAATGTTTCGAAAATTCTTAGCGAATATTTCAGCTGAGGATGGAATAGTTGGTGCGTAAGTAAGGCAGTGGGGAAACTCTACGCTGGACACACTCCTGTTTTCGGTATCGTGCTAGACAGCGCATTAAATTTATTCGGGAATGGTGTTTTCATCGAGTTAAAAAAAAAACTTCCCTCCATGAATACGTTATAACTGTAATCCGGGACGTCGGCCAGGAGTTATTCCAGATTTTTTGTGTGTGATGAAGGATGGTTTGTGTTAGATTATATCATGCAGTTAGCTTGAGAATATTTTTGCTCTGCAGTAGCATGTTTTGACGAGCAGGAGGTAGGGAGGGCGGGCGAGGGAGATGTGAGTGGAGGTGCTCTGGTAAAGATGAACACTGCCATACCCACTTTTGACGGCCATTTGGTGAGCCAACGAACAGGTGCGGAAGACGATCCGACTTAGGTGTGTAGTGAGACGAGTGAGAGTGAGGAGAGCATGTGGACTGGTGGGTGGGAGGGCGCCTGCTCTCCCGTGGGAGGCTCTGCTAACCTTTTAGGGTCGGATTAGAGTCGCTCTCCCTCCGCCTTGCTGTCACTCCTAACGCTCTGAAGAGTTACTGACGCAACGCTGACCTTAAAGGGGAACTCTTTACAAATAGCTGAATGACACTCGTATGGAAATAGGCTGAAAACTCATTAAGGGCATTACGGTATTACGTGAGCGAAAATATTTCCAGAATAGAATGTGCATAGCATTACTCCAAAAGACGACATGTATCTGTCGACTGAGAACATCTATTCTAATCGGTGCTGCATTGTGTATGAGCTGGAATGTGTCGAAAGAAGATGCGGCCATAGATGACGTCCGGAGGTTGCTGCTCTGTCCGCTGTCGACATTGCCGCTGTTTCGCGAAGTTGCGAAACAGCGTGCGTGCACTGACCCTGGAAGGAAAGACGCATTAGCAAGAGGAATCCACAAGATGAAGAAATTACAGTGGAGGAGGAGAGAATTAAGGGCATATATGGCAG
>NW_028234414.1:7798893-7816393 GCF_977035675.1 Penaeus japonicus
GAGCCGCTATGGTTTAGCTGTGGGGGGGATGTGTGTGCCCGGCTGAGAGTGGGTGCGGGAGAGCGTGTGGGTGAGTGAGTGGAAAAGTGTGAGTGTTAGAGAAGAGTGTTTGACTATGAGAGAGAGTGCGAGTATGAGAGAGTGTGTGAGTATGAGAGAGTGTGTGTGAGTATGAGTGTGTGTGGGTATGAGAGTGTGAGAGAGTGTGTGTGAGTATGAGAGTGTGTGAGTATGTGTGTGTGAGAGTGTGTGAGTGTGAGAGTGTGTGTGAGTGTAAGGGAGTGAGCGAGTGTGAAAGCATGGGTGAGTGAGAAAGAGTGAGAGTTTGAGACAGCGAGAGAGGGGAAGAGCGGGCTTGAATGAATGTATTTACTCTTGTCCATGAGTGCAAGGAAAGAGGTATGATGGACAGAGAAGAGGAAAGGGAAGAAGTATGATGGACAGAGAAGAGGAAAGGGAAGAAGCGATCGATGGCAAGAGTCATGCAAGGTTTAGAAGGTCGAGCTGCTGTTGTGGCGTGACTCATCTCCTGAATTCATCCACTTGAGATTATCATTTTGTATCTATTTATTTTGTCATTTATTTAATCATTGCAGGATCCTAGTTTTTGTTTCCGTTGCAAGGGCTTTTAGCTTCCACTTTACAGAATTACGGAATCACCAACGAGCTGACTTGTTTTCAAAGGCCAACCTTCATGGCGTTTAGCGTCTTGTTTTTGACGTGTTATGAAGCGGGGAACATTAGTTAATGGGTACTCTCATTTATTCAGTAATTTGATCACCCTCTCTCGTGATTTAAAACGAGACGTAGCACTATTTTTTCAGGATTAAACATAGCCTGGCCATAAACTGATTATTAATGAGACGTAGCGTTGCAAATTGAACATGAGGCCGTTAGACTGGTGTTGCCAATGTATTTGCGGAACGTGTTCTCTGAATAGCTTATAATACAAAGTTGATAACATGGCCTGCCACATAGTTAGTTATTACTTGTACTTTAAAGAAGTTGCAATTACTTTTTTTTTTTTTGCAATTTAGTTATTTTTGCTTTTTAGAAAATTATTCTTCGAACAAGGTCTCCGCACCGTAAGCTTCATACAAATGAGATAACACTTTATCAGTTGATCTTGTGACTTGTGACATTTTCGAGAATATCGTCGGTGCTGCCATGAAGCGCAGGCAGGAAGACGTGTTAAGGAGCGGCGCACTCGCCCTGCCGTCGGCTGTAATTATCGAGGTTCGAGTCCTCAGCGGGAGCGGGAGCGGGCGTGGGTGTGTGGATGTGGGTGTGGCGCCGGCGCCTCACCAGATTCCGCCATCACCTCACGAGACAAAATATCTGGGCTGACCTTGGCGAAGTGACGTCACGGGCGTGACTTAGGGAATGCGCCTCCCTCGTTCTCTCGTGGTAGTCGACGCCCACACGCCCGTCCTGCAGCTGATGGGGCTCGTTTGCGCCAGCTTTTCCTAATGGTGTTGGCTGTAGGGAGGTTTTGCATTTGCCTTTGCCTTCTCACGTTGTGTTTGGTATTTGCCGCTGGGATAGTCGCTGCTCTCTGGTAACTGCCGTTCTCCGCTGAGGGAGTCAAGTGTCTGGTCTGGATCTGCTCGTTCACAATAGCTCATTGTTTGGTCTTATTTGCAAAGTATTTTGATACTTTGATACTTTAGGGTTGCACCTGTTACCTTATGTGAGTACTTGAGGGTGGCGGCAATATGTCATATTCCATTCAAAGAAACATTCTCTCTCTCTCTTTCTCTCCACCCTCCCTCCCTCCCCCTCCCCCTCTTTCTTTCTTTCTTTCTTTCTTTCTTTTTTTCTTTTCCCTGTTCTCTGCCTCCTTCCCTCCGTCCCTCCATCGCCCCTCTGTTCCTCCCCCTTCCTTCCCCACCACTCATATTCATATTCACAATTGCTTATTCATTCAATCACTCATGCATAGAAGAATAATACTCCGGAAGCCATGTTGCATGAGCGTCGTGTCAGTTTTCAGGCAACGCCACTACATAATAGATTTTCCGAAGCACGACCCCACTCTGTACCCCGAGTCTTCGAACCGCCTTGCTCATACCCGGGTCGGGTCACTTGAAAGGGGATGGGGTACGGAGGCGGCGGCGGGGGGGAGGGGTCCGATTGCCATCAACACATGTTCTTCGTCATTATTGTCGGATTGGATTGACGTAGAACTAAGCCTGGTTTTATTATAGCCATTAATGTTTACGTTTTAATTCAATTATTAATTTATGCTTAATCTACGGGGTTGTCATCGATACCAGAGTTTAGTGGCTGTGTATCTGTCTATGAAGTAATTTTCGGATCCGAATCTCAGTCCATGAATATCGGGGACGCCACCCTTCCCGATTGTCACTCTGGGTGAGGCGTAAATATTATGAGCCTGACAGACATCAAACACCTGCATATCGTCACAGGACTTGTTGTTGGTTTATGGTTCCATAGTCTCATAGTTTCTCTCGCTCGCTCGCACATACACAAGCACCCCCCCCCCACACACACACACACGCATACACAAAAACACACACACACACAAACAAACACATATACATACGCACTCACACTCATTCTCACTCTTATTCTCCCACTCACTCTCCCTCACACACACACACACAGACACACTAAAACCAAGCAAGAACAAATGGAGGGAAATAAATCACACAAAATCTCATGTTTTTTTTTTTACCTAGCATCCTATCTTCGGGATGTGGCACATACACCGCTTCATACACAGGCCTCATTATCCTTTACACAGGCCTCATTATCCTCTCTCATCTCGTTCCCCAGCTTTACCAACCTCATTTTCTGATGGACAAAGTTGTAACTCGCTCGACCCCGCCTCTGCAGTTTGGGTTTCGAGTTTTGCCTTGAATTGTCGTGCGCTAATCTTCCTCGTGCGTATTTATTTCATCTTTTGTAATATAGCCAACATTTTGCTAAACAGAAGACAACAGAAACGAAATGGAGTCTTTACCTCCAGTGGCCCCGATTTCCTCTTTGGTGTTGGCGCCATTCGAGACGACGAGAACGACGGCCTCCTGGTGTCCTTCGTTCTCCTTCTCCTTCCCTGTCCGACTCCCAAACGCACGTCATTCATATCCCGCTTTAAGGAGCTAACAAGTGTGAATGCGGTAGTTGTGAGGAATCCGTCGTCAGATCCTTTACTTTTTTATTATCTCTCTTGCTCAATGCGTGATGAATGGTAAAGGTAGCTCTTATCATTATTTACATAATTGAAATACTAACGAGAGTGATGTTTATAACCGCATTGCTCTGGAGTGGGGATAAGACAAAGTAAAGTAAAGTAAAGTATGATGTTGCTTTTGCCTCGAACTCACGAATGGTTTCCTCACCAGTCATACAGACGTTGTTTGTGATGGATGTCGCCATTAGTTCAGGAAAGGCAAAGAGAAGCATGGATGATAGCCTTGGACATCGCACTGTGGTTATCCTTCGTCAGAAAGAATGATCCTGAGCGGAGAGGAATCGGTATTGCGAGTGCACGGTTCGCTTCTCGTTGCGCTATGCCTCCGGTGGTAGATCTACCTCGGCAGTGCATCCGCGGTGTCGAGCAGTGACGGAGTGTTACGTGTCCCCCGATGAATACTTCGGGTTGCCTGAACATCGGGTGGACTGTGGATAACCCAGTTTGGTCGTGGTGGGGCTGCGGCGCACGGAGCTGGTCTGAAGGTAGGTTTGACGAGGCAGTGAAGTCCTCTAGGTAAATAGGGCGGGAATGGGGAGGGGGGGGCTTTCAGATGAGGGAACCCCTGATTAAGGGCGGGGGTAGGGCAGGGGAGTGGGAGGAATCAAGATGAAACATGGTCCGTTCGCGTGTTATTAAAGGCGTATTAGGAACAGTACACACTGTAGCGGACGTCGACCAGGGAGCTGCGTATGCTATTGCGTGCGTGTGACAACCCGAGATGTTGAAAGCTTCCCCAAGTACAATGGCGGGTCCCTTGTATGGATGTAACAGCCATTAACAACGACTGGTTCCTCGAGGAATCATTTTTATTAAAACACTTGTTTTCAGTATTGAATTCTTGTTCACTCGTTCCATTGTTAAAGTGCTGTTGCCATTATCATCTCCTGATGATAACCGATAAGAGCGATGAAGACGTCGAAGAGATAAGAAGTGCGTGTGTGACATTTTGCAAATGTAGTCACTCGAGGGAAAATGAATCATTAGTTATCTTCCCTAATCTTATTCTCCACTCGATTTACTTCATTGGCTCCGTAATTGTTCCCATCACTTTTAATGGAGAGATAGTGGGGAAGCAGGAGAGGCAATGAGCTGAAATAAAGAGGCTTTCAGAAGAAGTTTCTTTATCAGGGAAGAGATCTCGTATCCACGAAACCACTTGTGAATATGTATTATCAAAATCGTATATATATATATATATATATATATATATATATATATATATATATATATATATATATATATATATTTTCTATTTGTATTATCCATCGTTGTGAATTTGTGTGTGTCGTATTATGAGCAGCGTTTCCACTCTTTATTTTCCATTTGACACCCCCGCCCCGTGTACGGATTCATGGAGTCGAATGTCGCTCTTTAAGTACCTACCCGAACGCCCTGCTAGGAGCTCTCACTCTACCGCGTTCTCATTACCATAGTCATTACGGCGCCAGGAATTCCCTAACTGGGTCCTTCTCCATTACGCACACGTGTTTATGTGCGATGTTCGCCCTCTCATTCTCTCCCCTCCTCCCTCCTGATAGTTCACGCACACACACACACACACACACACACACACACACACACACACACACACACACACACACACACACACACACACACACACACACACACACACACACACACACACACTACACACACACACACACTACACACACACACACACACACACACACACACACACACACACACACACACACACACACACACACACACACACACACACACACACACACACACACACACTACACACTACACACAAACACACAAATGTGTGCGTGTGTGTGTGTGTGTGTGTGTGTGTGTGTGTGTGTGTGTGTGTGTGTGTGTGTGTGTGTGTGTGTGTGTGTGTGTGTGTGTGTGTGACTATTTGTCTGCCTGCCTGCCTGCCTGCCTGCCTGCCTGCCTGCCTGCCTGCCTGTCGCAGTGTCTCATGTTTTAGTATATTTAACACGATCATAGAAGCCCTTTCAAAACAACTTGGTTTTGCCTATGAGGGACTTTGCTACATTTTTTCGTGTGCAACTTGTCATTTTTGTTTGTGAATGTGTTTGCTTAAAACCCTTTGACGTTCCATTGCCATAGTTATTATTTTTTAATCTTTATAATAATGCGTTTCATATCAGTCAGATATTTGTGCGCATGGCAAACTATATTTTCTCCGAATGATGTGTGGTTTTATTGGGGACCTAGTGCCCGGAACTTGAATTGTTTATATTTATAACTTATTATTATTACTGCAGGAACACACCAATAAATAAGCCATGAATGGAATTTAAACCATTGGTGCTAGCACCGTAGACTTTATTGACCCAGGCTTGTGTAAGAGAAAACGGGAAATATTGTAAACGGTAGATTTTCTCTGGCTGTTTCCAAGGGGTAACTGAGATTTTTGTTCATGAAGCCTTGTAAATCGAGTATAAGGAACTTTACTGAACTTTTCTTATTCAGCATAAAATTGCAGTTCCACTTTTGGTACCCAATCAAAAATATGATATTGAAACGGTGTTGACACTAAATGATAACCAAGAGTTGCAGTTTTCCCTCTGTGAAGTGGCACTTAAAGTTTGAAAATAGCAGGGATA
This sequence comes from Penaeus japonicus, assembly GCF_977035675.1. NCBI lineage: Eukaryota > Metazoa > Arthropoda > Malacostraca > Decapoda > Penaeidae > Penaeus > Penaeus japonicus. The sequence continues at coordinate 7,804,714 of NW_028234414.1, forward strand.
GTTTCTCGCGCTGTGGCTCCGCTCTCGGTTAAAAGTGTCGTTACGACTGTGGTCAGCCGTAATAAATATTTCTGTGGGGATAGCGCACTACGCGGCCAACCGGCCACTGACCTTTGGCCAACAGCGGCTCGGTCTCTGACTAAGACGAATGGATCGATAATGAGAAATATCCAGGTGAAAAGGATTGCGTGCTTGTACGTGTGCGTGTTTGAGAGTGAATGCGTGAGTAAGTGAGTGCGAGAGTGAATCAGTGAGTGAGTGAGTAAGTGAGTGCGAGAGTGAATCAATGAGTGAGTGAGTAAGTGAATGCGAGAGTGAATCAATGAGTGAGTGAGTAAGTGAGTGCGAGAGTGAATCAATGAGTGAGTGAGTGAGTAACTACATGAATGTGTGTGTGTGAGTAAGTGTGTGCGTGCGTGTGTGTGTGTGTGTAAGTGTAAGTGTGTGCGTGTGTGCGTGTGTGCATAAGTGCGTGCGTACGTACGCGCGCGCGCACGCTTAGACGTCTACGTTTACGTGTAGTGTGGGTGGATGTTTGCCTTTGCGTGTACGTCATTGTTATTATTTTTGTTTGTGAAAGCCTGTGTGGTTTTGTGGTATTAGTGTGTTTGTGTGCATTTACCTTTTCTAGTAAGGATATGCACCTACAGGGTCATTCGTCATAAGCACGATTATCTGTTCGAGTGCGGCAAATGATAACAACTTGCGTTCGAGCGCGTGGGGAAATCTCCCGGAATCGCCTTCACCGCCAGCGATCTCTCACCTCGAGCGGCGGTGGCGGTTTTACGGCCTGCTTCGTTAATCTGGAAATTTTACGTCCCTTGAGAGCGCGTTAAGTGGCGTCGTCGTACACAGAGAACGTTTTGCGTGTTGTTAGCTGGTGTTTGGAACGATGCTGAACGGCTGGATGTTCTCGCCGGCGGTATTTAAGAGATGTGAGGATCTCGCACACACCGAGGGAGGGATGTGCCGCTCTCTTGCCCCGCGCTAATGGTTGTCTTGGCCGGTATCTTGGGGGAGGTGGTTGGGATTGTCTTGCTTTCTGTCTCATTTATTTTTGAGCTTTTGAGAGGAATAGTGCAACACGGCTTTGTTGTATTGTAGTTATTTGTGTGAATTCTCCCCCACCCTTCTTCCCTCTCCCCTTTATTGCTGCTGCTCCTTCCCCTACCCCTCCTACCGCCCTCCTCCTCCATTCCACCTCCCCTACCCCTCTTACCCCCTCCTACCCCACCTCCTCCTTCCTCCTTCCTCCTTCCTCCTTTTTCCTCCTCCTTCCTCCTTCCTCCTTTTCCCTCCTCCTTCCTCCTTTTCCCTCCTTCCTCTTTTTCCCTTCTCCCTCCTCCCTCCTCCCTCCTCCCTCTTCCCTCTTCCTTTTCCATCCTCCCTCCCTCCTCCTTTTCCCTCTTCCCTCCCCCTCCCCCTCCCCCTCCCCCTCCCCCTCCCCCTCTTTTGTGTAACTGATGTTGAAAGAGGGCGTGTTGCAAGAGGATTGCAAGGAGTATTTCTAAATTCTCGTTAATGACTACGATGGGTTTATCTGTGAGAATGAAAGTGTTTTAGGTTGGAGGTTCATTTCCCTAGGAGTCGCTGCCGTCGTGTTCTTACTAACATAGCCATAATGATTTTATAGCATTCCGAGGCCCGTGCAACGTGACGAAACTGTAAACAGCTGATCGCGTCGACGAGAATGAGTCATGCTTTCTGATTCCAAAACGCCGCCGACTCTGCAGGTGGTTTCGAGAGGAGGAGTTGGGGCCAGGAACAGCTGGTAGAGGCGATGGGAACGGTGTCTCCGTCTCTCTTTGTCTGCTCTCCTATGCTCTTTCTCTCTGTCTCCTCTCGTCACCCCTCTCTCTGTGTCCTCTCCTCTCTCCCTCCTTCCCTCCCTCCCTCCCTCCCTCCCTCCCTCCCTCCCTCCCTCCCTCCCTCCCTCCCTCCCTCCCTCCCTCCCTCCCTCCAATTCACTGCATTTGATCCTTTCCTTTGTTCTCTGTTGTTTGTTCGCGACCTTCTTTTCCCTTCCAATTTTCACAGGCGCAGTCCTGTTGCCATCGTTATCGCTATAACTCAATGCCTTGGAGCGCAGGTGTGTCGTGAGAACTCGATTATTATCGCGAGCATTTGTTCGGGAATCACACGTTACCTGGAAACTGTCGAGATATTAATAACCGTTGCAGGAATGTTGGCGTATTGCGATAGCTGACCCTCTGATGAACATTATTGATGGAAAATATAATGAAAAGAAAATTATAATAGTAATGATGATAATGAGAATGTTAATAGTATAGATCTTAAAATTGACAAATTACAGCGTACATCAATATAAATGTTACACACGATTACTAAAGGAGATTAGCGGCAACCAGAAAGCCTTTTTGTCAGACTGGGCAGACCTTTATATTTATGTGTAATTAACTAGGCGAGTCAGATACTCTGATTTGTCTGTTCGTAACCTACTTAAACTTTCAGCAGGAAACTATGCCCTCGTTAGCAAGTCTTTTTGAAGGAAAGTATGAAACTGTTTTTCCTTGTTGTTTTCGATTAGTTTGCATAGTAGTGTGAGGACACGGTTTACATTCCCCATTTTTTTGTTTCATCCTGACTCAGGGCTTTTTTTCTCTGTACGTGTAACCAAAGAAGTAAATCTAGAAGAAGAGAAGGCAAAGAAACAAACTCACGCTGAGGTGGGATGCCATTAGAATTGTTTGTGGTGTTTTATTGGTTGGGATTTTGAATTGCCGTCCTTGGAGCTAATAGGCCATGTTCTGCTCTGCTTTCCGGTGCGACAGTTGTTAACATTTTTGTCCTATCGTGTACTTTCATTGGCTTAGGGCTACGATCTGCAAATAGGGGCCAGAGGAAGCGGGACTGAGAAAACTGCTACGGTTAGCCTAATGCCCTTTATCGTCGCCATCATTTTCCTCTTCTTTTCTTCTCGTTCTTCCTTTTTCCCTTATCATCTTTCTCTATTTCTTCTTCATAATCTTCTTTCTTCTTCGTTATTAATGATCTGCAACCGTGGCCTTTGTGTCATAGGAAGTGGCGGGGAAACTGAACAACGTGATCTGTGGCCGTGTGAGGTAGGGAGGAAAGAAGGTTGCGGGTCACGATAACTCTCACACCGCACTCGGCCTCTGTTCTTGACCTGGGACTTCTGGCCGCTCATTCTTTCGCTGGGATTGGACCTCGGAATTGTCTCGTGTTTGCGTGTGTGTGTGCGTGCGTGTGCGTGTGCATGCGTTTATTTGGTTGTGTGTGCGTGCGGAGGCACATAAACATGCTCACGCGAGACAATTTCGAGGTCCAATCAAGGCAAAAAGATAAGCGGCCCCAAAGTCCACACACTTATATACACATGCACACATAAATGCCCATACATACACATGAATACACATACATATATATGGAGTTATTTCTCGGTACATTCTGGCCATACTTAGGCGTTTGTCCATTTATTATTTAATAAAACACGCACCGTTGCTATTCCGGTGCTCAAGGTTGCTGGTGATCAGTGAGGTGCGCTCTACCCGTAGGTGATTGTTTGGTGATTGTGATCTTGTTGTTCCTCAGCATCTCCTCCACGATCAGCAACGATGGTATTCTTCTATTAGTACGATAGTATATTTTTTCTCAGTTTCATCCGATGTGCGACGTAATGATTTTTTTTGTTTTACTTGAAAGGGATTACCATCATTATTTTTCTTTGGTTCGTAATTGTGGTTTGAATGTGCGTACGGCTTGAAGGGCGACCCATCCATTTTCGCGCTGGGGGGAGTGAAGTGAAGAAGGAAGGGAAAGGATGGGATAAGATAGTATGGTTAAGGGAGGGGAGGGCATGGCATTTCTCGTCAGTTAAAGGGAAAACAGGATCAGAGTTAAGGGACAGGATCACGCAAGAGTGAAAATTTTCATGTGGCAGTAGTCTGATCTCTCTCTTCTCTCTTTCTCTATCTCCCTCCCTCCCTCCCTCCCTCCCTCCCTCCCTCCCTCCCTCCCTCCCCTCCCTATTCCTCCTTCCTTCCCTTTCTCTCCCTCTCCCCCCCTTTCTCTTTCCCATTCCCTCTCTCTCTCCCTCTCCCCCCCCTTTCTCTTTCCCACTCCCTCTCTCTCTCCTTCTCCCTCTCCCTCTCCCTCTCCCTCTCCCTCTCCCTCTCCCTCCCTCTCCCCCTCCCTCTCCCTCTCCCTCTCCCTCTCCCTCTCCCTCTCCCTCTCCCTCTCCCTCCCTCCCTCTCCCTCCCTCTCTCTCCCTCTCCCTCTCCCTCCCTCTCCCTCTCCCTCCCTCTCCCTCTCTCTCCCTCTCCCTCTCTCTCTCTCTCTCTCTCTCTCTCTCTCTCTCTCTCTCTCTCTCTCTCTCTCTCTCTGTCCCACCTCTTCCTCCCCCCTTCTTTCCGTCTTTTTTTCTTTTCCTGTTAGTCATACTCAGTCACGTGGACGAGTGGGGAATTTTACCGCGTTTCTGGTTCTTTCCTCGTCATGGTGTGCAGCGGGATGCTCTCGTCTTGTCGTTACATTCTCAGTTTTTGTTTGTACGTTTGTATGTCAGTTTCGGTGCTTACCTGTATCGGTAATTGCTCTTGTTTAGGCCTACGTGGATGAAATAGGAGAAGAATGCTAAGGGCAGTGGAAGTCGGATCCGGAAAACGGTTATCGAAGGATTGTTCTAAATGTCCAGGCCGCATCCTGATCTTGTTATCCCTTCGGTCGTTCTGCGCTTGTTTACAATCGCCGTGCGCGCGTGCGTGCATGCATGGGACACTAGGTTTGTTGTAGAGGGAGGCGGAGGAGGAGCGGCGGAGGGCCAGGTGCCAGAGCGCGTGAGAGAGGAGTGTTATGCGCCGGCCAGCGGTTCAGACGTCGACCACAAGCGTCTGTGTCGCACTTCACACATTCCTCGCATCCATTCTCCTCTATTTCATTTTCTGATTAAGATGAGCGTCGATAACGAGATAACATACCGGATCGGAATACCCCTGTTCTATTCACGGAGTTGATGATTGGGTCGTATGCAAACTTTTTAAAAACGAACAATCCTGTGTTATTAGCTTTCGTCATGACGAAGGAGGCGCCGGCGACGTTAGTGTAATTTAGCGCATTTTTACCGTATTTTTAGCGCTTGGTACAATGAAAAAATATATCAACTGTAGTGACTCTAATGTCGTGGAGCCTATGTGCTGTATCTCGCACTCACCAGCTGATGACTCACTTGTCAGTGCTGGGAGACATGGGCGTGAGTGTGATGCAAGGAGAAGGGGCGGAGGATGGAGCTGAAGTAAGCCAGAGAAGGAGAGAGAATGGGGGAGGGGTAATCCAAGGAGGAGGAGGAGTGGGGTAAGCCAGGGGAGAGGGGAGGAGGAGGTGTGGAAGGGGGGCTCTGTGTAGTGACTCGAGGGGGAGGAAGGGAGGGAGGTGTCTGTGGTCACACGCCGCTGCTCCACAAACATCCACGTTCCCGATATTCTGGTTTATCGGAACGTATTGAGAAGAGGTTGTTATCATACATACCTCTTGATTTACAGGGTATCGTATATGATTACTGTATTATTTCCATGGCATTTATTATTATTGTTTTCTTTTCCATGTTGCTGTAAAAAAGGGGTGCGGTCACCTCAACATCAGGGAGGGAAAGTAAAACAGCTGCTACAAATCTTGACTCACACACAAGACACGGTCATCAGGCTGAGAAAAACAATGACAGGTTATTAAGCTCTGATCTAGATGCCTCAACAGTACACCTCAAAAGGAAGAGGCACTTCAGTTCACCTTTGACGCTTTCCTTATCAACACATACGCACGTGTGCGCACACACGCATGCTAACACACACACGATTTTATCTGTTTATTCAAATAGTAATGTAGATATTCGTTTTTTTTTTGTAGGATAATTCATTTTAATCCTTTTAGTGGACCGTGTGTTATGGTCAGCAAGGATGGCTCGCTGAATGTCTTCAAAGCACGCAATACCCCGTGTCGAATATATAATTATTGCTTATTTGTGTGTGTAAATCTTTGTTTATACCAACTTCATACATAGAGACAGACAGGCAGGCAGACAGACAAACAGGCAAGCGCACGCAAATCCCTGTGCGTCCCTCTTCTCCCCCGCGCGCTCCTCATGAGACGCGAGCCTCCCGTTTCCGCCTCTCGTCCTCCTCGCATCAGACTGACATTTGATTCCCGGAAATCGTCAGAAACAGGAGCCTCGGGCGCGCCGCTCCTGAAAACTTGTGGAACTAATGGGGAGATTCGCAAGGTCGCTCGACCAGGAACACGTGTGACGGTGCTTGGCCTTCCCTGCGGGCGGTGGGGCGGTGCCGGGAGACCCTCCGGGCTGTCGGCGCCGTCGCCACTGCCTTCGCCACCGCCTTCGCCACCGCCTTCGCCACTGCCTTCGCCACCGCCTTCGCCACTGCCTTCGCCACTGCCCTCGCCTTCCCGCGCTGTAGTACCTGGATCATCTCATGCCCCCACTTAACCCCCTCACCTCCACTCTCCCCTGTCTAAATTGATGTCTCAGTGCTTTCTGATTATGAAGTTTTATAATTAACCTTTTGTATGATATATGGATGATTTTCTGTTACGAATATATTGCATGAAACGCAACATAGAATTATGTTTTAAACTAAGTTCACCGTTGAGATTATGTAAAGTCTTCTCAAGCAGCGACGGCTTTAGCTTCTCAAGGCCCTTCGGCTCTCACACCCCCTTCCCAGGCCCAAGACACCCGCCCTCGCTCCCCTCTCCCGACACAAAAGGCGTCAAAGCTCTGGACTCGAGCCGAGCTCACGTCCCAGAAGCTGAGAACTCACAGCTTAACCAGCATGATCTGCCAAAGTTACCTCACACGCTCTAGCTCCTCGCATCCAAGCCAGAGGTGACACATGCGCAAACCTAGGAACAACAGACCAAAGCGATTAAAGCATCTTTAGATTCTTGTTTTCGTCTCTTTATGCAGTGACTTGTCTTAGAGCCCGATCTAAGGGCGTGGGAGGCCGCCGACCCCGCCGCTTGACTTGACTCCCTGGTGACCCGCCTCAGGGAGCTGTTCCCTCGCTAATGGAGGTCATTTCGCTCCCCCCACCCCCGCTACCTCTTCACCCCCTCAGGTCATGAGTAGTGGTGGAATTGGTGATTGTGTTGGCGATGATTGGGTCAAGGGAGATATTGATTAGTAGCATCAACTTGGCAGGGCTGGTGTCTGATAAGGCGGGTCGGCGATCACTCGGGAAGGGAGTGGCGGAGGTGGCTTTCTCTTCTCAGATTCTACAGTAATTATATTGTCTCAACTTACGCTGCGAGATGCTGTGGAGAGCCGAGGATGTTATGCTCTTGATATCCATTTTTGAGATTTCATCACGTGTTATTGTTTTTGTTTTATTATTACGACTTGCCGTCATCGCTAGGCTTTTTATTAGATAGCAACCCATTAGCACCAACGTTAACAAGAACACGAACTTTAACGTAAATACTAATTTTGGCACAAAAGCAATGTCATCAGCAAAAATGAAAACCTTATCATAAGTGAAAAAGTAGTTCACGGGTACTGTAAAAAACAAGAATAGCAAGACGTAGATTACAAGTATGAACAAGAAATGAAAGAAGTGGCTGTGTTATAAAGAAAGACCAAAAGCGAATCATGAGGCTATAAGATAGTACGAGCAAAATGGCCTAGCTGAACTGCAGGGAACTCTGTCGAGTTGTTCCGGAGAAGAAGTGCCGCGAGACTCCCGGGAGAAAGTTCGTCTGCTCGGCGGCGTGAATGGCACTCGCATAGTAATTACACGGAGGCTTTGGGAAGAGACTGAATTCTCCAGGAATGCCAGACGTGCCCAAAAATTCTGAGCGGAAAACTTGCCTAAGATTGGGTGAACGAAGGGAGAAATGATAAAGGAGAGGCCTGAAAAGTTCTTGTATGAGTGAGTGTATGGAATAAGTCAAGGTCAAAAGCTGTCTTTAAACTTTGGAGTGGATGCAGCCGATAGGGTCAGACGATACAGTGTGTAAGCTCGAAGGAACCTGAGTCTGAGCCAAAATATCTCGGGAGAGGAAGATGCGTCTCATAAGTCGGGGTCGGTGATGTACGTCCCGTCAAGGTAGTTTATATCAAGGCGTCTCCCCCGGGGGCACCGCGCCTCACGGACCACGTAGGAATTCTAGGCTTTTGTCTCTAGGCTCGACGTCGAAATCAGGTCTCCCGGGACGTCCTCTTTTTCGCCCCAAGTCGGGTGTTGGGTGTTCGGCTCTTGTTTAACGAGCACTTCCTTCAGTTAGCGTGTGAAAGTTCTCGGCCCAATGCAACTTTTGAGCGCCGTCGAGATATTTACGAGACCTAGTATTTAGACGCGACGAAGTGGAGGGAGGCGGTATGACCTCTGCGGCGCCATGGCCCGGCGAGAGGAAAACGAATCACGTGGCAGACGAGGAAAGGGACAGCGAGAGGGAGAGAGAGCGCGTAAGAGTGAGAGTGAGAGAACGCATAAGAGTGAGAGTGAGAGAGAACGCGTAAGAGTGAGAGTGAGAAAGAGCGTAAGAGTGAGAGAGAGAGAGAGAGAGCGCGTCAGAGCGAGAGTGAGAGAACGCATAAGAGTGAGAGAGAGCGTAAGAGTGAGAGTGAGAGAGAGCGCGTCAGAGCGAGAGTGAGAGAACGCATAAGAGTGAGAGAGAGCGCGTAAGAGTGAGAGAGAGCGCGAGAGAGTGAGAGAGAGAGAGAGCGCGGGAGAGCGAGAGAGAGAGAACGCATAAGAGTGAGAGTGAGAGAACGCATAAGAGTGAGAGAGAGAGAGAGGGAAGAAGGGAGAGAGAGAGGGTGGGTAGGTGAGTGTTGAGGCTGCAGTAAAATTTTGCGCTGCAAATATTGACGTGACCCGTGAGGCTGTGACTGGGCTTGCGCCCTCCTATGATAGCTGTGATTGCTTCGAGACTGAACATCCTTTAAACCTTTATCGTACCTGAGAGTGAGGGCGTGTGAGAGAGAGAGCACGTAAGAGTGAGAGTGAGAGAGAGAGAGAGGAGAGAGAGAGGGTGGGTAGGTGAGTGTTGAGGCTGCAGTAAAATTTTGCGCTGCAAATATTGACGTGACCCGTGAGGCTGTGACTGGGCTTGCGCCCTCCTATGATAGCTGTGATTGCTTCGAGACTGAACATCCTTTAAACCTTTATCGTACCTGAGAGTGAGGGCGTGTGAGAGAGAGAGAGAGGGAAGAAGGGAGAGAGAGAGGGTGGGTAGGTGAGTGTTGAGGCTGCAGTAAAATTTTGCGCTGCAAATATTGACGTGACCCGTGAGGCTGTGACTGGGCTTGCGCCCTCCTATGATAGCTGTGATTGCTTCGAGACTGAACATCCTTTAAACCTTTATCGTACCTGAGAGTGAGGGCGTGTGAGAGAGAGAGCACGTAAGAGTGAGAGTGAGAGAGAACGCGTAAGAGTGAGAGTGAGAGAGAGCGCGTAAGAGTGAGAGTGAGAGAACGCATAAGAGTGAGAGTGAGAGAGAGCGCGTGAGAGTGAGAGAGAGCGCGTAAGAGTGAGAGTGAGAGAGAGCGCAGGAGAAGGAGAGTGAGAGAGAGAGAGAACGCGTAAGAGTGAGAGTGAGAGAACGCATAAGAGTGAGAGTGAGAGAACGCATAAGAGTGAGAGTGAGAGAACGCATAAGAGTGAGAGAGAGCGCGTCAGAGCGAGAGTGAGAGAACGCATAAGAGTGAGAGACAGAGCGTCAGAGCGAGAGTGAGAGAACGCATAAGAGTGAGAGAGAGAGAGAGAGAGAGGGAAGGAGGGAGAGAGAGAGGGTGGGTAGGTGAGTGTTGAGGCTGCAGTAAAATTTTGCGCTGCAAATATTGACGTGACCCGTGAGGCTGTGACTGGGCTTGCGCCCTCCTATGATAGCTGTGATTGCTTCGAGACTGAACATCCTTTAAACCTTTATCGTACCTGAGAGTGAGGGCGTGTGAGAGAGAGAGAGAGAGAGAGAGAGAGGGTGGGTAGGTGAGTGTTGAGGCTGCAGTAAAATTTTGCGCTGCAAATATTGACGTGACCCGTGAGGCTGTGACTGGGCTTGCGCCCTCCTATGATAGCTGTGATTGCTTCGAGACTGAACATCCTTTAAACCTTTATCGTACCTGAGAGTGAGGGCGTGTGAGAGAGAGAGCACGTAAGAGTGAGAGTGAGAGAACGCATAAGAGTGAGAGAGAGCGCGTGAGAGAGAGAGTGAGAGAACGCAGAAGAGTGAGAGGGAGAGAACGCATAAGAGTGAGAGTGAGAGAGAGCGCGTGAGAGTGAGAGTGAGAGAGAGAGAGAGAGAGCGCGTCAGAGCGAGAGTGAGAGAACGCATAAGAGTGAGAGAGAGCGTGAGAGAGAGAGTGAGAGAACGCATAAGAGTGAGAGTGAGAGAACGCATAAGAGTGAGAGAGAGCGCGTGAGAGTGGGAGCGAGAGAGAGCGAAGAGAGAGAGAGAGAGAGAGAGAGAGAGAGAGAGAGAGAGAGAGAGAGAGAGAGAGAGAGAGAGAGAGAGAGAGAGGAAGAGGGAGGGGGGAGGGGGAGGGGGAGAGAGAGAGGGAAGAAGGAAGAGAGAGAGGGAAGAAGGAAGAGAGAGAGGGAAGAAGGAAGAGAGAGAGGGAAGAAGGAAGAGAGAGAGGGAAGAAGGGAGAGAGAGAGAGGGAAGAAGGAAGAGAGGGAGAGGGAAGAAGGAAGAGAGAGAGAGGGAAGAAGGAAGAGAGAGAGGGAAGGAGGGAGAGAGGAAGAAGAAGAGAGGGAAGAGAGAGAGAGAGAGAAGGGAGAGAGAGGAGCGGAGGGAGGAGAGGGAAGGAGAAGAGGGAGAGAAAGGGGAGAGGGAGAGAGGGAAAAAAGGGAGGGAAGGAGGGAGAGAGAGAGGGTGGGTAGGTGGGTGTTGAGGCTGCAGTAAAATTTTGCGCTGCAAATATTGACGTGACCCGTGAGGCTGTGACTGGGCTTGCGCCCTCCTATGATAGCTGTGATTGCTTCGAGACTGAACATCCTTTAAACCTTTATCGTACCTGAGAGTGAGGGCGTGTGAGAGAGAGAGCACGTGAGAGTGAGAAAGAGCGTAAGAGTGAGAGTGAGAGAGAGCGCGTCAGAGCGAGAGTGTGAGAACGCTTAAGAGTGAGAGAGAGAGTGAGAGTGAGAGAGCGCGTCAGAGCGAGAGTGAGAGAACGCATAAGAGTGAGAGTGAGAGAACGCATAAGAGTGAGAGTGAGAGAGAGCGCGTAAGAGTGAGATTGAGAGAGAGCGAATGAGAGTGAGAGTGAGAGAGAACGCGTAAGAGTGAGAGTGAGAGAAAGCGCGTGAGAGTGAGAGAGAGCACGTAAGAGTGAGAGTGAGAGAGAGCGCGTGAGAGTGAGAGTGAGAGAGAGCGCGTAAGAGTGAGAGTGAGAGAGAGCGCGTGAGAGTGAGAGTGAGAGAGAGCGCGTGAGAGTGAGAGTGAGAGAGAGCGCGAGAGAGTGAGAGAGAGAGAGAGATTTTGATTTGATTTGATATAGTTTATTTGCAGAACAGTTTACATGCCCTGCAAAAAAGCCAGTGTAAGATATCAAGCATCTATCCAAACTGGCTAAGCTTCTATTGCGTAAAGGGCTTAGTCAAGCACAAATCTTACATACCTGAGGGGCTGCATTATACTGGTTAACATATATACATGTTTTATCTGGTAGGTTAAAAAGAAAACTTTTATA
>NW_028234414.1:7821393-7833893 GCF_977035675.1 Penaeus japonicus
GTATTTGAAATTAAATTTAAATTCATGCTAAGGTAATTGGCACCGCGTCTCACTGGGTAGACTCCTTCATTCGTCTAAACAGACCGGCCAGACATTAGTTGCTTCCCAGCTGCTGTAAGGGACGTACGGCGGTGCGTTGGACGTGTGTGATCTTGTGATTTTTATTTTTCTACCGTTAGCCAGATGTGGACATTGGGCTTTGTGATTGTGTGCGCGTGTATGATTATTGTGCAATAACGTTAGCGAGGTGTGGTAAGAGCGGTGAAGGTGAAGAGAGCGTGTTTGGCGGCTCAGCTGACTGACGAAGAGCGCGTGCTATTCCCTCAGCTGGGATCATCCTACCAGCAGCGTGTCCCTTATAGAAGCTACAGCTGTCCCTGCCGGCACATTTAGAAGAGCCAGGGCTCAGCTCTGCGTTTCCCACTGGTCCTCTTTTACCTTTCATGATCCTATGGGAATCTAACCTTTCACAAACCTTTCGTTTTTGATTCTGTGCTACACTGTGAGCCTTATCCCTCAGACTTGCTAGCCCTCATGCCCTATTGCCAGCCCCTCCTCATGCCTTATTGCCAGCCCCTCCTCATGCCCATTCCCTCCCCAAAAGCTTGTTTATTATAACCAACACGGAAACCATTTCGCGTCGCTGCTGGGGCTACTGTCTCTCTAGCCGGCGTATTTGCCGTCCCTTGGTCTTGGCTTCCTTCTTAGATTCCCACCGCCAGCCATCCTCTTACCCTTTCCTTCTCACGACCTTCCTGCGCGATTTCCTGCTGTTGCCGCCGCTTTCCTTCCTTGCCTCGGGTCCTGTAGCACACTATCCTACTTCTAAAGACCTTGGGAGTAATGCCTGACCTCACCTCCTTCAGTCCACCGTGCTCGCCCACCTCGCCTCACGCCCACCCGGAGTGAAAACACGAACACCAATTTAAATATGGTGAACAAAGTGCAGTGCATTGCATGGCAAGATGTTCGGTAACGGCCGCCAAATGCCATAGACGGATCGTATTGGCGGTTTAGTGAACGTTCAACGGTTGAGACAATCAACTCGCCTCTATACGTGACGCTGTTTGGAGTCACGATTCTTTTTAACATTCTTATTTCTTGTAAACTTATATTTACCTATCAATCTATTACTTTCCATTACACGTGTGTGTGTGTGTGTATGTGTGTGTGTGTGTGTGTGTGTGTGTGTGTGTGTGTGTGTGTGTGTGTGTGTGTGTGTGTGTGTGTGTGTGTGTGTGTATTATATTATATTATATATAATATATATATTATATATAATATATATAATATATATGTATATATTTATATATATATGTTATATATAATATATAATATATATATATATATTAATTATACATAATATATAATATATATATATATATATTATATGATACACACACACACACACACACACACACACACACACACACACACACACATATATATATATATATATATATATATATATATATATATATATATATATATATATATATATTAGAGAAATATGAAATACCTAAAGAAAAGGAAATTCTGAGCAGTGTTTATGAGAGACGGTCCGAACGGGTTGTACCGTTGAGGTGACCAGACAACAGTTCCCTGTGCTATCGGGGGTCGTCAGTCAACAGCCTCCGCCTATCCAGCCGATGTTTCGCCTCTGGAGTGGTGGTTATGTCTCGTCCTTCTGCCTCATCTCGCTTGCGTTATCTCAAGGGATTTCGCAAATCGTGATTGCGATAATGTGAGTAAGTAACGCCAGGAGGGCGGGGGCGTAGCGGTTGCAGGGCGAGGAGGCGTGCGTGGGCCTCGGCAACAGTGCCGGCATTAAGGGCTAGGCCGGCCCACATTATCATGTAGAACTGGTCTCTGACACCGGGGGCCGCCCTCGCTTCGCCCACTACTGGTCCCCCTCCCCGTGCGCGCATTCCTCCCTACACGACACTCCAAGCAGCTATTCCGCGATTTCGGGTTACGAAATTGCCAGTTTTATAGATTGACAAAAAATAGTAATAATAAAAAAATAAAATAAAATAAAAATAAAAAATAAATAAAACACATGAATTACACCCACAGTCAGTGTATGAATTTGCACCGTTGTAAGAACTTGAACCTGAGCCTTGGGCTGCCTACGTTTTATTATGTTGTGGAAGCTCGGCTGGGGATGCGCGTGCATGATGATATAGGTTAATGACATGTTGGTGACTTGGCCCGGCGATGAGGACGGCGGGCGCGGGGGGAACACCGGTATCAAGATGTTGTCGGGTCCCCGGCCTCGCTTCAACGCCGGTATGTTAACTTAACGGGGTTAGGGACGAGTGAGTGACTGCCAGGCCGCCCTCCAGTGCGTGCAGGCAGGCAGGCAGACACGGGCGCTCTCTGGATCTTATTTCCTTCTTGCCTCGTTTTGCTGGAGGAGGGGGCGGGGGGGGGGGGTAGCTCGTGTATGTTAGCATGTGATGACGAAGTAGCGAGACGCGGCCAGGTGAGGAGGCGTTTGTTTGTGTGCGCGCGGGCCGGTCTTGGTCGCCGACGGACATGTTTGTTTTCCGGGTGGGCAGGCCTAGGTGTCATGGTCGGCTGAGGGTTGTGACCCGGAAGAACTGTAATTATGATGACCAGCTTCTTCCTGCCCTGAAACTCTTCAGTGTCCACTTTCCTTCCCCTCCTCCCCCCCTGCTTCCACTCTCCCGGGGCCGCCATGACCACGTTACTTAACCGCCGTTAACTTCCGCCTGAGTCCGGTCCCGGCTACACACACCTACGCGCCCGACTCTCTCTCGCTCAGTCTCTCTCCTCTTCCCTATTACCCGTTCTTTAATCCCCCGTCTTCCTCTTCTCCTTTTCGTGTCCTCTCATATCTTCTCACTTCCTCTCTTCCTCTTCCCTTTTATTCCCCTTCCTCCCATTCTGCCTCTCCCATCACCCCCCCCCCCCGCGTCTGCCCCCCCTCTCATTCCTCTCCCAAAGTCTGGGCCGCTGTCTCGCCAGGTGCAACGTCCACACCACTGCAACACCCGCTACTGTATCGATCACTCCCCTCACTTGGTGGAATGTCGTTCGCTCATTATATCTACGGCTCTCACGTGACAGTACCGCGGTCCCGAACGCACCCTACTGCAATGCTAAAACGTCTCCGTCATCTACACCTTCGTCGCCTTCAAAAGCGTCGCCACAGCAACCCTTGTGCGTTTAAGACTTGTGTGGCCCATGTTGTACCTGCCGGGGTCTGGTGCATGACGCCTCCCCTCCCTCTTCTAAACACTCTCTCTCTCTCTCTCTCTCTCTCTCTCTCTCTCTCTCTCTCTCTCTCTCTCTCTCTCTCTCTCTCTCTCTCTCTCTCTCTCTCTCTCTCTCTCTCTCTCGCTCTTTGTCTGTCTGTGTATAAAATGAAGTTGCACTAGCGTTTATTTTTTCTACACATTGATCCTGTGTTGTAAAATTCATTGCTTCATAGCATTCCTGGACACCGCGATTTTGATCAGTCGTTAGACTACTTCCATCTGGTTTTAAATCACCTTCATTGTCCGGAGCAATCTACAGTTGCACATGTATAACCTCGACCTTTTATAAATCACTTGTGGTATAGTGTGGGTTGGAGGCGGGGTGGATGAGGTGATAGATTGCGTTTGCGGGAGGCGGATTGGGCGCTGCTGGCAGGCAGCGGCAGTACGTTTAGTGACGAAGGAAAGCGACAGTCCTGCTTAGTAGGAGACGATGATTCAAAGAAGAGAGAGAGAGAGAGAGAGAGAGAGAGAGAGAGAGAGAGAGAGAGAGAGAGAGAGAGAGAGAGAGAGAGAGAGAGAGAGAGAGAGAGAGAGAGAGAGAGAGAGAGAGAGAGAGAGAGAGGGGGGGGGGCAGGCAAAGGTCTATTATTAGCGCTTCCTGCTGGGTTGCACTTCCAGTTTTCCACATGGCATTCGTATTCACGTCTTTGCTTCTTCGTTTTATTTTTAACCCGTTTCTTTTATGTTTTTGTCGTGATAGTTTGAAGTTTGAAGGCGTCAAGTAATGTTGTGTCCCTTTTATTAGTATTGTGAATTATCCACCGGACTCAAAACTTAACCGAACCATTGCCTGAAGAGGAAACGGTAATTACAAAAGCAGGCATGATAACGTGTCACCTCTCCCCGCTCCGCGCGCATGAACACTCCGGCTAATGGCGTGGCTTGTGTACCTTCATTATCAGTGTGATGTGATCCTTGGCAGTGGAGATAACAATCCAGGGAATTGATGGGATATTGATAAACTCCCGGTCGCCCATCTGTGGGTCGGGTGTTTGCGCTTCGATCACGGGGTATGTGTGCATTGACTGTTGTTCGGCCAAGGGAAGTCACCGTCACGTCGACAGGTAAGGGAGGGGCGGCAGAGGGTGTTGGAGGTTGGAAGGAAGCGGAAGTTGTAATAAGTAAAGGGGTGGCAGCTGAGGGAGGGGGGGGGGTCCGGCGTGGGGGAGGGCCTTCCCCTACAGAAGTTCCCGTGTCATCGTCATACTGCGGTTGTACCTTGGGTGAGCCGCCCGTCTCCACTTGCTGTCGGTCATCGTCTTTGGAACTAATAATGACTTGTCATTTAAAGGCTCTGCTTTCATTTATTACAAGTTCGTTATTTTTCTTTACGAAGAAAAAAGTAAGCGGCGTCTTTTGTCGTGATAGCTGGAATGTCTCTTTAGATTAGAGCACAAAGTAAGAGAGAAGTTATGTGTTTTATGTGCTGGCCAGGCCGACGCCCAGCTCCGTGACGGTGTGGCTTGCGATGACCGGACTAGAAGTGCTTATTGTGGGATGGCACGGAGACACGGACCTGGCGGAGGGAGAGGCAAGAGCACGGAGACACGGCCCTGGCGGAGGGAGAGGCAAGAGCACGGAGACACGGCCCTGGCGGAGGGAGAGGCAAGAGCACGGACACACGTATTAAATGTATCTGACGAGTGGATAAGTTCGTCTAGGCAAGATTACGGGCCTGAGGCACGAAAGCAGGGGCTCCGTGTCAGGTGCCGGTCGCTTACCCTTTCCACAGCCCGCAAGGATGTCTGGAGGAGTTGGGTGACCTCCAGGGCTCTCGCCTCCAGCGCTGCAATAGGGCGTCTAGGAGGGGCATGGATCAAGGAGAGGTCGTGCCCCGTTGCCTCCCGAGGTGGTGGGATAATGTGCAGCGGAATGCCCCCTCCCCACTCTCCCTGATCTGAAGGCGGAGAAAAGGAAAAAAGGAACGTGACCGCGTGACCTTGAGGACGGTTTACTCATCACGGGACAAAAAGGGCCTAACTCTCTCGTGGCCTATGGGGCCCTAGGATTGCCCAACAAGTTCAGAAGAATCAGAGATCTGAACGCGAGCGTTTGTTCCTTGATCCAACAGGAGATCGGTGAGACTGCATTGATAAAGACACGAGTGAAAGTATATGCGCTCTTAAGTCTTTTGCTCTTTGCTCGATAGTTGGATATCACACCTAAACAGGAAAACGTGTCACAACATTTATTGCAACCCCAGGCCTGTGATTGAAATTTTAATGTAATGACAAGAAATTCTGCACATTCTAGGATGCTGGAGGGAGATTCTCTTGGGATGAGAAATGATAGCTCCTCATTTTGGGGGGAAAGGAGACAAGATGTGACGCTATCTCCTGATGAATTGTCTCTTAGAAGCCACAGGGCCGTCGAGCCTGGCGGCCGTCGACTGTGTTGGGAAAGTGGTGCGGTTTGACCGAGCGCCTTCCTCCTCGCGCTGTCACGTGATCGAGCCCAATCTTGGCCGATGTCACAGATGGAGGGAGCGGGGGAATGAATGGGCTCTCTTGGGGGAAGGGGGGGGGGGGCGAAAGCGTCCATCGATTTCATCTCCAGCTGATTGCTATCTGGTCGAGATGTGGAAATGAATGTCGAGTTCCACGCTCCGTACAGGAAATGCTGCTTCATTTGCAAGACGTTGGTTATATTTTCTGTTTACCTGCCGCATGACTCACCGGATCTAATACACGTGGTGTTAAAAATAACCATGCTGCTTTTACCCGCCACAGCTGCATCTACCACACATGGCTTGCATTGCGAGTACTGTTTAAACATTCCTTCATATTCCCCACTCCCACCTCCTCTCCCTACCCTCGTCTCCCTTTCTCCCCCTGCCATCTCTCCTCTCAAGCCCCCTCGCCCCCCTCCTCCCCCACCCCAAGCCCCTCCCCTCCTTCTTTTCTCTCTCCTTCTCGACTTCCATTGCCTGAGTGTATATATGCCTGACTCTTTCGCCTTGGCACAGGAGGTCAGTGTGAGCTTGCGGGAGAGAGTTATCCGGTTTCCGCCGAATAACAATGGCAACAATACAGCTTCCGTAGGCAAGGAAAAGGTCATGTGTATGGTGCTCGGTGTGATGTCCTAAACTTGTGAAGAGTATAAACACTTACTCCCTTATTCCCCCTTTCGTCTTCTCATCTTCACTTCCTAAGTTGAATTCGTGAATTGACATTAGGCTACATTTACTGTAAAAAGGTCTCGGCACACCATTGTTATATGCCAGGGTTTCGAAAGTCAGACTCGTGATTTGCGGTGAGGCTCGGTGAGATGTGACGACGGGGAGGGGGGAGGGGAGGGGAAGGGGAGTGGGCAGGTGTGCGGAAGGAGATCATTCTCTGTGTTCGGCCTATTTGGATTATCTTTGGAGGTTATATAGTCTCTCTCTCTCTCTCCACCCTCTCTCTCTCTCCTCTCTCTCCTCTCTCTCCTCTCTCTCCTCTCTCTCCTCTCTCTCCTCTCTCTCCTCTCTCTCTCTCTCCTCTCTCTCTCTCCCTCTCTCCTCTCTCTCTCTCTCTCTCTCCTCTCTCTCTCTCTCTCTCCTCTCTCTCTCTCTCCTCTCTCTCTCTCCTCTCTCTCTCTCCTCTCTTCTCTCTCTCTCTCTCTCTCTCTCTCTCTCTCCATCTCTCTCTCTCTCTCTCTCTCCCCTCTCTCTCTCTCTCTCTCTCTCTCTCTCTCTCACTCCTCTCTTCTCCCTCCTCTCTCCCTCTCTCTCTCTCTCTCTCTCTCTCTCTCTCTCTCTCTCTCTCTCTCTCTCTCTCTCTCTCTCTCTCTCTCTCTCTCTCTCCCTTCTCCTCTCTCTCCTCTCCTCTCCTCTCCTCTCCTCTCCTCTCCTCTCCTCTCCTCTCCTCTCTCTCTCTCTCTCTCCTCTCTCTCTCTCCTCTCTCTCTTCTCTCTCCTCTCCCCCTCTCACTCCTCTCCCTCACTCTACCTCTCCTCTCCTCTCCTCTCTCCTCTCTCTCTCCTCTCCTCCTCCTCTCCTCCCTCCCTCCCTCTCCTTTCCTCTCCTCTCCTCTCCTCTCCTCTCCTCTCCTCTCTCTCTCCTCTCTCTCTCCTCTCACTCTCTCTCTCTCTCTCTCTATCTATCTATCTATCTCTCCCTCTCCCTCTCCCTCTCCCTCTCCCTCTCCCTCTCCCTTTCTCGCCCCCTCCTGATTATTAGACACAAAAAGCTTGACGGGACTCCCCAGACTCCTAGTATCGGCGGAAAGGGATGTGTCCGTGTCGGTGGCGGCGGGGCGGGACCAAAGCTTCCAGAGGCCAAGCTCGAAGGAAGCACCTGTCATCAAGTAAACGTGTGCGAACAGGTGTTCGCGTTCACCGGGTTTTAAAAAAATAGTGACATGTTTACATAGAGGTACCATGCTATGGTTTATTTTGATAGAATAAACATGAGTGAGTGAGTGAGAGAGTGAGTGTGTGTATGTATGTATGCGTGTTTGTGCTTTTGTGCATGTATGTATATTATATATTCGTTTATATATATATATATATATTTGTATATAAATATGACGGTGTTAAAATATGAATTAGAAGCATTTCCTTCGTTTGTGCGATGCTGGCTGGCGGAAAGCTTGTTTCTTCGAGAAACGGGTCACCACGTTTATTTCTTACTTGCACGTAAGCGTTCGTTGTTGAACTATAGACTATTCTAAGGAATTTGCGGCGCGTCGTGTCGTGCTAGATAGAGAGAGGGGAGAGTTCGGGATGACGTGCTTGGGAGGAGCCATGTTTGAACAGCTCCTCGCAAGAACTTCCGCCAGAAATTTTTGTCCACACATGAGCGAACACCAAGTTAGCGGTGCGTGAATTGAGTCACGTTTATACCTTGTGAGGTTTCTCCACTTGGTTTTATTAATGCGCAATTGCATTTCCGCATTTATAGAGAGACAGAAACAGGCAGGCAGGCAGGCAGGCAGGCAGGCAGGCAGGCAGGCAGGCAGGCAGGCAGGCAAGAAGGCAGACAGACAGACAGACAGACAGACAGACAGACAGACAGACAGACAGACAGACAGACAGACAGACAGACAGACAGGATAGGGTTAGAGTAGAGGGGGGAGAAGGAAAACAATTGGAGGGCTGATAAGATGTATCACTTGCGGCGAGTGTCAAGCAGATAAGGTGCGGGGTAGTGTCGTTGGCCAGGCGATCTCGTTACAGCTAATAGTCCCGGCGGATGAACCTGGTAATTGGTGATGGAGAGTTATATATTTATTCTTCCGCTACCCTTGCTGTCCCTTAGTGTCTCCGGGCCCCCGAGGCGACTTTGTGGCCGTTAATGTGTGTCTCCCCTCCCCGGGTGATTGACACCTGATGCTGCCTCCACCGCGGCCCTGGACTCTCCGCTGGTGGTCCCGGATCTGCGTGGCGTGGCGATGGGAGCTGGCTTGTCGGTCGGCGACGCTACATTTCCTGTCGGAATTCCAAGCGTTATTAGCCTGCTGGATGTTTGACAGCCAAGAAGGGGATGCAAGGGACAGTCGCCTGTTTTAATGTTGGCAGTCTGCTGTGGTGTAGGCAGCGAGGCAGGGAAGGCGCTTGGTAGGTGGGTAGGGTCACCAGGCTTTTAAGGTGGTTATGCGGTAAATTTCATAAGCCTGTTTTCACACTGCTGAGACCCATGAGACCACAACGCCGGGTCTTGGCAGTGTGAAAAACGAACTTAGATACAGTCAGCGCTAGAAACAGAGGGAGCAGCGAGGAGCAGCTTCGCCGTCGCACCCCCTACCGAGGACGCTTGAGAGTAGCGGGAGCAAGAAGGACTGGTTAGAGTTGCTTTCATAGGACTCGAGAGAAGGTAGAAATTAGCCACTAACTTTGCTTGTGTGAAAGGATGAACGGGGTTAATTTGAATAGGTATGTGTGAAATATTTCTGGATTTATTAAGGGGGAAACACAACTAATTGTGTAATGAATTGTTATACATTGCTCGTGGTATGCGTCGCGCTTTCGTCGTCCTTAAAGGAACGTTTGGCAGGACTAATAGGAACGCAGTCTCAGAGGAGCTCTGGCGAGCAAGGGCTGGTGGGAAAGACAGATCCAAAGGCAGAAGTAAGGTGTCACGGCTGAAGGGAATTCCGAAGAGAGATTTAAACACATTGACAAATGAAGAGGGTTGAATGAACATTTTTACCCTAAAATAGTAAGGAAATTTAAATCTCCAAGAATGTAATCCATTTTGTGTGTTGCTATCTGCTCCACAATTAGGAATGTTTAGGTGATTTTATTAATTCGTGCAATTCAATGAGGCCCTTATGTATTCCATTAATGTGATCCCGTAATTGATTGCGTGCAGGTTCAGGAAAGAAAGTACCCCTAAAATATCATTGGATTACATGCACTTGAAATGTGATTTACAGTTGTCTGTTATTATCTACTGCACAATTAGTTTGATTTTTGTGATTTATATAATTTACGTTAACCCGTAATATGACTGCTTGACGAGATAGCTACAATGCCGATGACTCCCTTTGCTGTATAAATTATATCAATAAACCTTCGTGATGCCATCGCTCTGGCAAAGGCAATTATAGCCGGTTTGTCGACACCGCAGCGAGACATGCTAGTCGGAACTTAATGAAATTTAGTAACCCAATCCGCGCAGAGGCTCCGAGCCTTGATTGCAGGAAATTAACTTTCGATTGCCAAAATGGGCACGTAAGTGATAAGGTCTTCGTCAACAGCGGGGTGTGTGGATGGAAGAAAAGATAAGCCATATCTCTCGCCTCATATCTCCCGATGTGATTACATAGCAGTGTTGTCGTTCAAATTTAGTGGTGATCGGATAGAATGACGTAGGGAGGGGGGTGGGGGGGTGGACAGTAAAGGCTCGGTTAGTCGAGTAGGAGGTAGAGGAAGACGGTAGGAGTGGGAGTGGGAGTGGGGGTTGAGGTGGAAGGGGTAGGGAGGGGAGCGAGTTCTGCTGACCTTTCTCAGTGCTTGACTCTACTAGTTAATGAGAACTCTCATGCGGGGGCGAGAAAGCAGTCGGCTTGGAGAAGAGGGTGAAGAAGCTTTGAGAAAGCTACACTGTCACATTTGAAAGGATCGACTATTGTTTATGACAGTAAAAAGCCCTTTGTAAAGCCACAGGCGAGGGCACCCGCTCGCTGTTTTATAGTCGATACGACAGACAGCGCTGTTCATATCTATACAGAAATGTGTGTTTGGTAACATTTTTTTTCTGAAGTGTATTTACGGTTCATGTTCGATCGGAGTCCAGCTACATGTACCTCAAGAGCACTGTCAACGTTGGAAAGGTTTTTGTGTCGCGCCGGTCTCGCTTGCCTCAATATATTGTCAAGAGCGGTGTGGTCAATATTGAATGCTATTGCAAGTCTTAGGATGTTCTACGGTAGTGTTGCTGTGTTTGCACGCATTCCACACTCCCCTTCTTCGGTCCCTCCACCCCTCCTCACAGAGGAAGCTTATGACTGTTGTTGAAAGGGCAGGGATGCGAAATAAAGAAGCACAATGCACCTCATTACATGTGGCCTCTTTCACTTTCGGACAAAAAGTGTGTGGCGAAGGGACTCTCGGCGTCAGATATTGCTTGAGGCCTTTTGATGTGAACGTTTTGTCATCCAAGCGTTGCAACACGTCATCTCCATGAATCCCTTGTAGCGGGTCTTGCCATGGTGGCGGTCACGGGGAGCTGCATCGTGCATGTTCTACGTGTGTATGTTTTCTTATCCCGCCTTTTTCTGCTCTGCCTCTGCCTATACCTTCCCTTCATCACCTTCCAATTACTCCAAAATCGTCAATCTCTTTCTCGCCCCGCTCCGAAACTCGAACTTGCTTCTTTTCTCCTCGCTCACGCGTCTCGCTACCTGCATTCTCTCATCCCCCCTTTTTATTCTTCTGCCTGGTCCTTCTATTTATCCCTTTCCCACTCGTCTCGTCGGTCTTCAGTTTTGTTGCTCCCCAGTCGGTTTTTGTGATACTTGCCGGGCTGGTAGCTTATCCCAGGCAACATACCCCAGCACACCAGTGCATAATCGCTAGTCCTTGAGACGTCCTTTCCGAGAAGTTTGGCAGAGCAATGGAGGGGCGGCTGCTGGGGAGAGGAGGAGTGTTTGTTTGTCGAAAAAGGACGACCGAGCAACGCCGCGTCTTCTCCGGACCGGACTAAACGCCTCCCGACCTTTTTCAACGGTAACTCGCGCACGGAAAAGGATTTGGCATAGTCATGACTACAAACCGGCTGGCCCTAGCCCGAGCTAGGGTACCCTATGTTAAGGTGTTATACCCATGAACGTAATGGCATTGGCGATACAAATGCAGCGAGGGTAGGCGAATTGTAGGGATTATAAGGCCGCATGGTAGACACCCGTCACGGCGGGAAGGCCAAGGAGGGCGGGGCAGGGAGGTGAGACCGGCGAAGGCAGAGCGGGCAGGCCGGTTGGATCGGAGACGGGAGCGGCCCGAGGCGTTTCCGGTGCCGGGCGCCCTCCTCATGCCGACCACACGCACACGCACACGCACACGCACACGCACACGCACACGCACACGCACACGCACACGCACACGCACACGCACACGCACACGCACACGCACACGCACACGCACACGCACTCGCACACGCACACGCACACGCACACGCACACGCACACGCACACGCACACGCACACGCACAGTCGCGCACGCACACGCACAGTCGCACACGCACACGCACAGTCCCACACGCACACGCACACGCACACGCACACGCACACGCACACGCACACGCACACGTACAGTCGCGCACGCGCACGCACAGTCGCACACGCACAGTCGCACATGCACACGCACACGCACACGCACACGCACACGCACACGCACACGCACACGCACACGCACACGCACACGCACAGTCGCACATGCACACGCACACGCACACACACACGCACAGTCGCACACGCACACGTACACGCACACGTACACGCACACGTACACGTACACGCACACGTACACACACACACACGCGTACGAACACGCACACGCATACGTACACGCACACACATACGTACACGCACACGCATACGTACACGCACACGCATACGTACATGCACACGCATACGTACATGCACACGCATACGAACACGTACACGCACACGTACACGCACACGCACACGCACACGCACACGCACACGCACACGCACACGCACACGCACACGCACACGCACACGCACACGCACACGCACACGCACACGCACACGCACACGCACACGCACACGC
>NW_028234414.1:7838893-7846393 GCF_977035675.1 Penaeus japonicus
TGATATAGATTTTCTTGCTTGTTTTGGGTGGTATTCTGTCTCTCTCTCTCTCTCTCTCTCTCTCTCTCTCTCTCTCTCTCTCTCTCTGTGTGTGTGTGTGTGTGTGTGTGTGTGTGTGTGTGTGTGTGTGTGTGTGTGTGTGTGTGTGTGTGTGTGTGTGTGTGTATGTGTCTGTGTCTGTGTCTGTTAAAATGTGAAATGCGTACGTTAGTGTTCAAACCCATGGGCGTGGTGGCCAATGTGGGCGTGGTGTCTGATGAGTGTTTGAGTAAACGACCATTATGTTAGGGACCAGCCTCGGAATTGGGTTAAAGTGGGGTGGGTGAATATTGGGAAAGATTGTGTAACGAGAAGAGTAGGTCTCGGGTGCTTGTGTGTGGATGGTGTGTGGGCGGAAGGGGGGAGGTGAAGAAGAGTGGGTTAGGTGAATGGGCGATTGGGTAGCGAGGCCCGTGGGGCGGGGTAAGGATAGAGTGCGTGTGTGCCTTTTGTGGGGCGAGGGTATCGATTCTCGTCAGTGGCGGTGCAGCCATGTCGGCGGTGAGGTTCCCTTCTCCACGCACGACAGCGCCGCCAGCAGGAGGCCCCGCACGGGGTAGCAGCGGATGTACGCGAGGGCTTTTAGGTGCCACGCTCCGCATTCGGGGAATTACACCATAATAAGCCAGACACGTTCATATCCGTGACATTTAGCTTGGTTCAGAGAACGCATGATAATACCCTATTTGGTATACAGACCACGGAGCGAGGGAAAGGGCCATTGGTATGGACGACCAATACTGTACGTCTTGGCACCCCTCTTTGTAGCATACCTCCACTTTTCTTAGTAATATAGATGGATGTACAGATAAGGGCATTGAGTGTACAACCATCACAAACGAGGAACACAGGACACGATCATTCATCAGTTGTCAGTCCTCCAAGTATAGATCATTTTATTATGTTGACATTGTAATTGATACGTTTCTTATCATGCGTGGTGAGTGAGAGCCTGACTGATAGTGCCCCGATAGGTATCTTGTATGCTGGTGAGAGTGCGCGTGCGTGTTGCAATTCTTCCATGTACATTCCTTTTTGTAAAACTGAATGTCTCTTCTTCTGGTTAACAGAGCCGCTTCTCCTGGTGTCCAGCTCTTGTTCCTCTTTCCAGTAACCAGTTCTTATAGTCACGGTGTCTTTTTGTGACTAAGCCAATCCTTTTTCTCAGCATTAACTGCTCACAGATGCGTGTTGACCTGTGGATTAGTGAGCACATGAAACTCTCGTCTGCTTTTTGGGAGAAGTTATCGATTTTCTAGCCTTTGGACAATCCTCTCTTATTTCGGAATGATCTACATGCTTATCTTTCAATGTGTCCAAGCAAAAGGGCACAAGAAGACTAACGTCTGTGCAAGAATTGCAGTAATTAGGCGAACGAGTACGCTGAAGTGAATGACTAAGAAGGCGAGAAGTTGCGAGAAATCCTGAGAGTTCTTTAGTGGCGATGCCGGAGGAGTGCTTCGGGACGACCTCAGCGAGGGTCGTCCCCGTCGTCGCTGCGCTCGAGTTCCTCCTGCTTTATGGTGCCTTTTGTGTTTGGCACCGCCTGTCGCGCTCACATCGAGCCAAGGCGCACTATCCCCTTTGCGGTCTCGAGCTAGATTGTGATGCAATAATTCGTTCACGGCGGCAACAACGACTGATACATTTTGGTGAATAGCTTTCGTTTAAGCATTTGCATACGATGTCTCGTTTGAAATATTTACATATCAGACAAAGATAGCATCGAACAAACAGAGTGAATCTACTTACATACTGCATCACATATGTGTGCAACAGCCATGATATGGCCCCTGATCCACTCTGGGTTGAAGGCGAAGTCGAATCTTTGTACATGCATGGTAGGAACTGCCACATCTAATCACCTCGCAGCCCACGTCTAGCATGGGTGTGCGAGGTCACCGGATCCACAGCTTTTTATTTTTTTAAGTTTAATATGTCCTGGATTATTTCTGGTCCTATTAAACAAAAGCGGTCCCTAGGGATATGGCTTGGAAGATAGGTGAGGGGAGGAGGGAAAGAATTGGTGGAAGATAAGTTTATTTTATTTGCGCAAAGAATCCCGGACGAATATAGTTGAGAAATCTATATCTGACCAGAGAAGAGGAGGGAGAAGCAAGAGACATACCCGGCACTGCGTCCCGCTCTTCCTCCCAGGAAAGACTTGCATTTCTCTCTTCCTGGTCCCTCTCGCTGTGGGATTACTTCTAACCCCCCCGCCCCTCGCCCCCCGGAAGCCTCGTTTCTCTTTGTTAAATACGTAATTACTTCAACATTACGATCCAAAGAGCATTTTGTATGTGGTTGCTCTTGTTTTGTTATTGTTTTTTTTTTTTAGGTAGATGGGGTGTTGGAGACTAGGAGAAAGGGGGTTGTAGAGATCTTTTAAAGTTGCTTTGGGAGGCGATTACCTTCGGGCCATACGAGGCGGGGACATGGAATGTGTTATTTAGCGAGGAAACGCGAGGGAGGTATGTGGGTCGGACATTCCTTGCTGTGCGTTTGGGTCGTATGTTTGTTTATTTGTAGTCTTTGTTTGTAGTGGTATTAACTGTCGATATAGTTGTACGTGGTCCTTATTATTTGCCCTCTATACATTCGAATTGCCAGTGTTCACACGAGGCTAATTGTCAAGGTCGTACATCCAAGACAAGGAGCACAGGGCAGGTCGATAGCCCCACCTCCCACCCCCTCCCACCCGTCCCTCCCCTCCCTCCCCATGCACTTGTCGTGATTCTGTAGCGCTCAAGTCGTGTTTCTTCTATAGCTTTCCCTTCTAGATGGTGAATCAAACTGTGGCGGTCAAACGGGGACGCTTACTCTTTGCTTCAATATGTTTATCGCTCCGCCGTTGGTCCGCCTCAAGTCGTTGTCGTTCTGGCGGCGTAATTAATTGAATCGGAAATAAAAAAAGGAAATATTGATCATAATATTGATTTAGGATGCATAGAAAATCAAGGAATCTAAATAGGCAAAGGAGCAGGGAATCGTAGAATGCTCGGCGATGTAAGATTCGTGGACGAGAAACGCCTCTATGGGGCGGGGCGAGGCGAGGCGAGGGTGTGTATGACGTCATGCTTGGCGAGTCACGCTTCGTAATGCGAGTTATAATTTATATGAACTACTTTCGGGGAATTGTTGGTGTAGGATGAAATTACTCTCTCGGGTAGCAGATGAAAAGTTGACGATAGCGAGCAATACGAGGTTAGTGAAACGAAGGACGGAACTTTTAACGTGTATTTTAGAAATAGGTTTCCATTGATGGCTTACCTTTGTAGGGACCTAGAATCTCAGGTTGGGTTTAAAGGGAAGAATGTTGTTGATGCTAGTATTTCCATTAACTGATGGAAATAACAAAGTATTTGCGGTGGAAGTGTATGCGAATGATCTATATTTTCGCGGACTTCTCTTAAGCAGATCCATCTATTGTACATAATACATGATATTATTGGCGGAACGTCCGGTAATGATCATATTTTGATAGAGGGGAATGGAAATGGCATTGTTTGCTCTTTCCGTTGCACAGATGTAGTGAGCGTGGCCGTGCAAGGAGGCGAGATGATGGTGTATTTCAGGGGAGTGATGTCAGGGTCAGGTGTGCTCGCTGTGATAGGTAACTCCCAGCTGCTCCAAACAGATCGAGGGCTCGCTCATGCCACCGCCGCTGCCGCTGCCGCTGCCGCCGCCACTAAGAGGGGAGGGGACGGACAAATCTCAGCCGCTCACGGGGCTAGTAGGGAGTCTTCGTGGAAACTATGTTTACCAATTGATTTTATAAGTATATGAATAGGTAGATAGATAAATAAACATGTATGAGGTTATATATGTATGTATGTGTGAATATATATATATATATATATATATATATATATATATATATATATATATATATGTATGTATGTATGTATGTATGTACATATATATTATATGTATATATGTGTGTGTGTGTGTGTGTGTGTGTGTGTGTGTGTGTGTGTGTGTGTGTGTGTGTGTGTGTGTGTGTGTGTGTGTGTTATCGAGACAGACACATAGACAGTAAAAATATATGTACGTCATGTATACAAAGGCATAAAAATCTTCGTTTGCGTTGTGTAGCGTTGTGTGCGTGAGTGTTGGATATTGACTGGGCAGGGTTGTGTAACGGGGCCAGGTAGAGGACGGCCTCATCTGGTACATGTGTCAGCCGGATCAGTGTCGTGGATTATACCTACATTCACTACTGGTCGCTGCCATCGCCCAGACGAGATTCTTTTGTGTCGCAACTATCGGCCTCCCCAGCCCCACCCTCTCCCCTCTCCTTTCTCCCCTCTCCCATTTCCTTCTCTTCCCATCACCGCATATTTTTTTCCCTTCCATCGCTCATCTACTTTTTTTCTACTACCCCTTTTCCAATACGAGTTTACTGCTTTGTTGTATGTTTGCCTACACTTTCGTTAACATTAAAGAAGGGGAGAAGTAGACAGACACCCTTGTTGTAGGTATGCAAGACACTGGTGGGACTCCAGATGTGTCTAAGATTTTTTCTTCTTTCTGTGCTAATAGTACGAGGTGGGTGGCGTGAAGAGGTGGGTGACGTGAAAAGGTGTATTTTGTGAAACTATAGCTAGGTGTAGATGCCCTAAATGGCTTTCCCGATCAATGATATAGGCAACAATACATGGCGTAAGAGGCGTTTTACTATATGCTTATGTATTAATTTTCGGTGCATTGCTTTGCCCCGTCGTGGGTATTGTGTGACCAGAATTTTCTCGTATAATGACTTGGAGCAATGTCTAAAATATGGTGACGAGTACAGTAATGCCGTGTGTTGGCTCCCAGAGTGTTGTCTCTGAGCAGCGACGGAGTGGAGATCGTGAGTAGTGAGGGCGGCGGCGACACACGATCTGGCGACATTTTTTAGACAGTGAAATTGTTTGCTTAGACAGGAGGTGTTAAATGCCACCGTTTATTTTCTTATGCCGCCACGTTAATGCTGGTTGAATTGGTGGGCCTCGTTAACGCGAGTCGAGGCACGTCGAAGGTCACATTTGATTGCATAATTAAAGGGAAGTTATTAGGCCGAGTTGTTGAAGGTCTGGCTTATAATCTCGAGTCCCTTCAGTCGTAAAGGAGGGGGGGGGAGTGGGAGGGGAGGGAGGTTTCTTGAGGTCTAGTTGAGTGATGTGGACGTTGTGTAAGAGTCGTGTGTGTGAGCGCTGAGGATGAGGATAATGTGGAGTGACGGCTCTTACTCACCGTCGTCACTCTCATGTTGGCTCTCGTGTCCTTGCTCGAGGTGTAACTTTTATGTATTGTATGCGCCTGTTTGTTTGTGAGCTCCATTTCAGAATCACATGAAACCACACCTCATCGACAGTGGAAATTGTGTGTTGCGTCTAAAGAAGTTGATATGACAGTGCGATTACATTGACAAACCCAAAAATAAGTTGAGAGTTTGTGCCACGCACAGAAGGCGTGATGGATGGTAGGCGTGGTCGGAGACTCTATCGCTAAAGGACGTTGCACACCCGATAAGAGGCGCCTCCCCAGGCCCTCTTACCTATTAGCACCGCATACCTGTGACCTAGGGATACACGCCCTAGTTCTTAGGCGGAGACAGGGAGCTCGGTACAACCCTTGATTTGCGAATGCCCCCTAGATAGATGATAAGCGCCCTCACAATAGTTGGCAGTGAGAATGGAGTCATAATGAGTCGAATGAATTCGTTTGGATTCTAATGGATTCTGTAACTTTTATGTGAGAGGGAAATGATGATGGGGCTGAGGTGGGGTTGAGCGACGCTGTGCCTCGAGTGAGCATGTTGCCTGAGGGCGGGGAGGGAGCGTAACTCGACCCGCCGTGAGTGGGTGGGGGAGGAGGGGGAGTAGAGGGAGGAAGGGGTAGGAGGGCACTGGGTATAGCACACCACGAGATCATCTCCAGGATCCGCGTCTGTGTGTGCGGGGGAGGCAGGGCCAGGCAGGGAAGTGCAGAGGGCACGGGAGGACATTCCGCCGAACACCTCTGTCTCGTGTCTGTCTATGGTATTTTTGTCACTCGCGGAGGGGGGAAAGGGAAGGAGGGAGGGGGCATGGCTGCTTGGGGAAAAGGGGTTGGGCTGCGAGGCAGGCAGGAGGAGGCGAGGGCTGAGGTGGGAAGGGCGAGGCTTTGGCGGCTGCTTGGCACATCTTACCACCACATCGCAGCGCAGCGTCGGGGCAGGGCGGCCCGGGTCACCACCAGCATCGGGAGAAATGTTGAGACAGATGATGACGCCGGCAGGTTTTATTATCGAGGTTGGCGATAGCGGTAGGATAATTATATCACGGGCCTCAAGAGCAGGAGGAGAAAGTGGAGGAGGTAGAGGTGAGATGGGATGGTGGAGGGGAGGGGATCGGAGAAGACTGGGAACCGTTGTTCCTCGCAGGGGAGAAGGGACGCGGGAGATGGAAATGCCGGATCGGGATACTGCCTCTGGTGCTCTTCGCAGACATTTGTGGAGCACCTGCCTCAGTCTTCGGGCCGAAACCCTTCCCCGTCTCTCTTCATAGCAGTACATCAGTTCATGTAGCCGTATGCGTCTCTCGAAGTGTGTCCCTCCAGTGTTTGCGAGTGCTTGCGTGCGGGAACATGTGGTTTAAGGGCATGCTCGCCCGCGTGTATGAACAGTAGGAATTACTATATCAGAAACGGGAGGGGGGGGGCGTGAATGTTGAGTTAGACTTGCCACACCCTCAGCCAGTGGCCAAAACAGTTTGTGGATGACTCATATGGGCGACATAGTTTTTACTCACTCTCTCTCTCTTTCTTTCTTTCTCTTTCTTTTTCTTACTCTCTCCTCTCCCTCTCCTTGTCCCTCTCCCTCCCTCTCCCTCTCTCTCTCCCTCTCCCTCTCCCTCCCTCTCCATCTCCCTCTTCCTCTCCCTTTACTTCTTCTTTCCCCTTTTCTCATCCCCGCCTTCACCCTCACCCCTCACACCTCACACCTTCACACCCATCCTCCTCCTCCTCCTCCTCCTCCAGCACCCCTACCCCCTTTCCTAGTGACCGTCCCCCGGCAGCCTTCTCTAAGAGAGACTTAGTGTCACATGTTGCAATGAGTCACGTGAGTGTAACGTCTCCCTCATCTATGGTTTAATTTCCACGCACATACACACAGACGGAGCTACAAGATCCGCACCTCTGCTGTTGTTTTCATGATGAGTGGTAGAAAGCGAGCCAGCGTTTTTGGCCATGAGTAAAGTGATGGGCGTTTTTATGAGTTGAGTGAGTAAAGAAATATTGCATCCAAGGGGAAGCGCGTGTGGGCGGGGCGGCCGCGAGGAAGCCTGGCGAGTGCAGCTGGCACCCCACCTCTGTTACCCCTCCCGCCCTCCTCTTTACCCCCTCCCGTTACCCTCTACCCCGCCCCTACCTTGTCATGTGTGGCGTCATCACGATATTTACTTCCAAGGGTACATGTGTGCATGTGTATTTGTTTTC
>NW_028234414.1:7851393-7856393 GCF_977035675.1 Penaeus japonicus
TTTATGGGGTTCCTTCTCTTTTCTGTCCGCTGTCAGGTGGCATTTATTTAGATGTCATTATATTGCACACGTCTTACAATAGTGTTATTTCTAGCCTGGTTGGGAATAACTATTGCAAGACGTGTGTGTTGCGTCATTTTTGGCATCCAATGTTGGACATTTTAGTGTTCTGTAAAGACGGAAGCTTCTGGCATTTGTTTGTCACGCTTGTGTTAGTATTTATTATTTTTAATAACCTTAAAAGGATGGAATCACTTTTTATCCAGACTATTGCAATGGACAAATATGTTCCTAATAATCCATCCCGGAAATTACATCGGTCCGCGGTGTGAACGAGTCAGCTGACGGCGGCGCTGGTTAGGGAAAATGGCCTCGTTGGGAAGAGGCGCTGGAATTGCTTCTGTGACGGTCGCGGATTACGCTCGAGGGCTGTCAACTCGGTGTGGTTGCTTGCGTCTGAGTGTGGTGAGTGAGTAGAATGAGTAGAGTGAGTAAGTAAGTAAGTAGAGTGAGTGAGTAAGTAAGTAAGTAAGTAAGTAAGTGAGTGAGTGAGTAAGTAAGTAAGTAAGTAAGTAAGTATGTAAGTAAGTAGAGTGAGTGAGTGAGTGTGTGTGTGTGTGTTTGTTTGTTTGTTTGTTTGTTTGTTTGAATGCTTGTATGCTTCGTATGCTCATGTATGGCGATGGAATCTTTCCACATTAAGCAAACTCAAAATGTTTTTAAAAAGGGAGGAAATAACTAAAACCTCGATCACAGTTAACAGCATGAAGCCAGGCGTGTCGTGGTGAATCCTCGGATTGCAACATGCAGGGTTGAGCTGGGATGACTTGCAAGGTGAAGAAAGGGGAAGGATCGTCTAGCAAGGCGGAGAGCCGCATTTGACCTTCCTTTGCCTGTTCCTTTGCTATTGTTTGTCCCCGGACGCCACGGGCTATTATGGAAGATCGTTTTTTTAGGCTCTTCGTGTCATTTCTCAGTTGCTATTAGGCTGCTCCTCCTCCTCCTCCTCCTCCTCCTCCTCCTCCTCCTCCTCCTCCTCCTCCTCCTCCTCCTCCTCCTCCTTTCTCTTCCTCCTCCTCCTCCTTTCTCTTCCTCCTCCTCCTCCTCCTCCTTTCTCTTCCTCTCCCTTTTCCTCAAAGGAATGACAAAAGCTACTCCTGGAAACTTTCACAGTATTCAAGATTTCCTCATAATATCTACCGAGTGTCTCAGTGACATGCTTACATAAGACGTGATGTTTGCGGCTCTTGTTACGTGGGTTTGTCTTTGTGTTTGTGTCTTTATATATCGAGGTATTTGATGGTAGTTACACAAACGGTGAGATGACGATGACTGTGCGACGGAGGTCGGACTACGAATAGCAGAATGAATGGATGAGTGGGAGAACAAGTGGATAAACATAGCGTTGTTCCGTCCTCGCCGCAGGCTCGCGCAAGGCCGGCTTGCGGGGCCGCAGGGCCGCGGGGAGGCGCGGAGGCCAGGTGCGCTGTGATAAGGGAGGCGTGACTCTCGGCGGAAGAGCGGAGGCGGGGCTTTGCTTGTCACGCACTGCATGTCCATTCGATAGATGAAGGTATAAACTTGCACTATTTTATAGCAGTTTGTTGTGGGGTTAACAAAGACTGATTCTAATGTTTTTGCTTAGTTGGCAATGGCGCGCGCGAGTAACGGGTGAACTACCGGCCTGGTGGAGGTGTGGCCGGGCTAGCAGGTGGAGGAACACGCTTGCGGTTGGCAACTACATTCTTCTGGCCGCCGCGCCGTTGTCAAGGATAACGCAAAAATATAATATAGTCACAGCTATTGCTACCTCTGCTTCTCACTCAGATTTAGAAAGTGTGGCTGTGTGGGAGGGGGGCATAGGGTGTACCGTTAAGTGCTTGGTTTCACTCGCCTCTCATTCATTTGATATAGTTGTACTTCCAAGTTTTCAACCTTCATGCGGCTTGACATCAGTCACTGGAACGTAGCCTGAAGCTGAGGACGAGATGATAACTCTCAGTTAGGAATGACATAAGAATGACATTCATATCTTGGCCTGACTGGCTTGATGTTTGAAGCTCGGCAGAGTCGTCTTACAGCCCACGATACCTTTAGGAGACACTTGACGTCATGATGTGTGATCTGGTAGCGAGTGTTGTGAAGGGACGCGAGGCAGAATTCACAGTGGGTAAGGACGTGGCGCTGTGTCTTCTGTGGTCGGATGGAAGGTGTTTCTTCCTGTCAGCTGACGCCGCCCTCTCGTTCTTTACAAATGCTTCTTTCCTTCTTTTTACTATTTCGTTTTTTTTCGCTCTTTCTCTTTCTTGGTATGTTATCATGCATAATATTGTTATTTTCTAATTCTTAGTAAGTTAGTGGTTTCATTATCTTATATGCGTTACTGTGTACGTTAATGTTCTTTGTTCATTAACGACATGGTTCGACCTTCTTTCAGACATTTCAATCTCTCTCTCTCTCTCTCTCTCTCTCTCTCTCTCTCTCTCTCTCTCTCTCTCTCTCTCTCTCTCTCTCTCTCTCTCTCTCTCTCTCTCTCTCTCTCCCCTCCCTCCCCTCCCCTCCCCTTCCCCTTCCCTCCCCTTCCCCTCTCCCTCTCTCCCTTCCCCTCCTCCCTCTCCCTCCCTCCTCCTCTCCCTCCCCCCTTTCTCCCCCCCACTCCCACTCCCACTCCCACTCCCACTCCCACTCCCACTCCCACTCCCACTCCCACTCCCACTTCTCCCCTCCAAAACCTCGTTCGGCAGCAGCCTTATGAGAGCGTGTGTTTGCGTGCGTGCTGGAGGCCACGCCTCTCTCCCTTGTCATTTCTTGTTCTTGCAAGCACGGAGCCAGATTCCTCAATGACGTTATGGCTCTATTAGGGGGAGGTGTTCATTAACCTACTTGTGATTCGTTTGCTTACTGATCACGTTACGTTGCTTTTAGACAACTCTTTGACGGCATTCTTCTGCCTCAACAAGGAGGGCTCTCAACCTGACGCGTGCCTTTGGCCTGTGTTAACTTGCTGTGTGTGTGTGTGTGTGTGTGTGTGTGTGTGTGTGTGTGTGTGTGTGTGTGTGTGTGTGTGTGTGTGTGTGTGTGTGTGTGTGTGTGTGTGTGTGTGTGTGAGATTGTGTGTGTGATTGTGTGTGTGTGTGTGTGTGTGTGTATGTATGTTTGTATGTATGTATGTGTATGTGTATGTGTATGTGTGTGTGTATGTATGTATGTATGTATGTAAAAACGCCATAATCATTATTGTATACACCATTGCGACCCTTGTCCGTGATAGCCTCGATGATGATTCATGCGTGGCGCTGTATCCCCACGAAGGCTAACGTGCTAGAAAAGGCAACATTAAGACAATGCTCGGGTCTTCGTGGAAGGGTTTCGTCATCGGGCTTTCTTAACTAGATTAACGAGGACAACATGTGTGTTTTGTTGATCTTTCACAGTTTGATGTTCCCGTGATATTGTGCATGTTGGATATTAATTCATGATAATATCATGATAATATACATGAATTCAAGCATTGTATTTACATTTCGGTGTCCTGATTTTTTCCTTTTCTCTTTCTAGGTAAGAAATGCCGTGTTTCTCAAGTCTATCCTGGAGAAAAGGTACAGAAGAAAACGGTAAGTTAAGAAATAATGAAGAAAATGACAACGGTTAAAGGGGGTACTCGTCTATATGATGAGGTAAACGGTAGGAAAG
Source organism: Penaeus japonicus (assembly GCF_977035675.1). Taxonomy (NCBI): domain Eukaryota; kingdom Metazoa; phylum Arthropoda; class Malacostraca; order Decapoda; family Penaeidae; genus Penaeus; species Penaeus japonicus. Next base: position 7,855,087 of record NW_028234414.1, read on the forward strand.
AAATTTTTAAAAATTTAGGGTAACATTTTAATGAGACAGATATTCTATGCTATGACGGTAATAAGTTTATTGTATAGATTATCCAAAGACTGACATAGTTATCGATTTTATGTTTTTTTTCCAAATTATTTACAGTGACATTTAGAGAATAAGAATTTTTGAATCGGAATTAGTAGGAAAATGTTCAATATTAAATGAATGATATTACACAGAATATTTACGGAAAGTACAAATCATTCTGAAAATAAACGATTGCTCAAAAGTCACCCAGACCGAGAACGAAATAGCTCGCAGGAACGAAGAAAGAGGTGTTAAAGCATACGTTCCTCTCTCTCTCTCTCTCTCTCTCTCTCTCTCTCTCTCTCTCTCTCTCTCTCTCTCTCTCTCTCTCTCTCCTCTCTCCCCTCCCTCCTCTCCCCTCTCTCCCTCCTCTCTCTCTCCCCCCCCCTCTCTCTCTCCCCCCTCTCTCTCTCTCTCTCTCTCTCCTCTCTCTCCCTCCCTCTCTCCTCTCCTCTCTTCTTTCTCTCTCCTCTCTCCTCTCCTCCTCCTCCCTCTCTCCCTCTCCTCTCTCCCCTCTCTCCCTCTCCCCTCCTCCCTCCCTCCTCTCCCCTCCCTCCTCTCTCACTCCTCCCTCTCCCTCCTCCCTCTCTTCCCCTCCTCCCCCTCTCCCTCCCCCCCCTCCCTCCCCTCCTCCCTCTCCTCCTCCCCTCCCTCCTCCTCCCTTCTCCCTCCTCCCTCCTCCCTCCTCCCTCCTCCCTCCTCCCCTTTCTCTCTGTCCCCGTCTCAGAGGACCCGGGGACAGAGAGGAGAGCCGGAGCAGATGAAGCGGCGTGATTCATGAATGTGCGCGACGCGACGCGACGCGACGCGACGTGTGATATGTGAGGCTGCAGGATGACACACAAGACGGGACACGAAGGATACACACACCTGTCATTCTCTCTCTTGGCTTTTCTCTTTCTTTTATTTCCTGCTTATGTGAATTATTTTTTATTCACTCTTGCCGCTTCACTTTTTCGTCCTGATTTTTTTTCTTGTATTATTGTTGTTGTTCATAAGTACTTCCTGTGATTTTCTCTTCTTTTTTTCCTTTTTTTTAAATACTTTTACCTTTTTTTCTTTAGTTACTTGTTATTTTCCTTTTTCGTTTATATCATTCAATTTTGTCCTTTAGTTTTCTCTTCTTCTCTTCTCTATTTTTTCTGTGTGTAGTATATTGAGCCTATTGTGTGTTTTGTTCCTATTTTTTAACGTTTATTATGTGCGTCTTTTGATGATAACGGTTCGACTGAACAATTGAACATCCT
>NW_028234414.1:7863893-7891393 GCF_977035675.1 Penaeus japonicus
GCTTCCTCTCCCTACGCTGGTGTGTGTGTGTGTGCTCCTCCTGTGGTACTTCTCGGCCGGGTTCTTCCTCCTCGGCCCGAGCCTCCCCCCAGGTAAGGCCCCTAGATGCGTTCCCCTCTAGGGAGGGCGCTGAGCCTCGTCTCGGCGCGCAACCCGAGCCCTGGAATACCCTCCGTGGCTTGGCTCTACACTCGGGCTGCATCTCACGGCCCGGCGCAACACCTCGACTCGTATCGTGTGTGCGCCTTATCGTATGTACACAAGCACGTGGAGGGATTGTCCTCGTCTCCTTTACAGTCATGGAAGCTTCGCCTATTTTAGATTTACGGCTTGCGGCTGCTACGCCGACACGCTTTCATAATCTGCAATTCTTCGATAGCTTCATGTACCTTCATGTTTTTTATACTTGTCTAGTACACGCACGCACGCACACACACACACACACACACACACACACACACACACACACACACACACACACACACACACACACACACACACACACACACACACACACACACACACACACACACACACACACACACACACACACACACACACACACACGTACACACGCACACGTACACGCACATGTACACACACCTAATACACACACATACATACACGTACACGCACACGCGCACGCGCACGTACGCACACCAAATACAAAGACACTGAGAACGGAAGCCAAAAATAGAAGCCGTGTTTTCACTGGCTACACATGTTGCATATGCAGGGCGCTGGACCCGGAATGCAGGCCGAGGGAAGTGTCCAAGAGGCGCGAGAGGCGGAAGAGCATGCATGCTTTAAGCGGCGTGAGTGCACACACGAGGCCTGCCTGGCCCCACTCACCGCCTGGAAGGAAGCTTTTCATGAGGCAACTGTGCGTGAGGCCTTCTCACACGCGGACTCACAGCCCGGGGCTCTCGCTGGGAGCGTCGGTCGTCTTATCACGCCGTATTATATTTAAATGGGAGACGGAATCTTTATCTCTTTGAGCTGTGTAAGCCGCTTTAAACAGGATTCAGAGGGGGGAAGGGGGCATGGAAAGGGCTTGTTTACGGTGGTGGTGTTGTTTTATCATTCCCTATCGACTCTCCCTGGTAACATCTTCAGTTCTCGTATCTTCCGTTTCATTAATGTAGTTCTCGGTATTGGGAAATCGCTCTTGCGTTAGTGATATCATGTGATACGTGTTAGTAAGGTGTGGTCTGTGGCAACCTATCCTGCGGAGTCGGCTTACCTGCGGGGAAGAGACGTTGGCCCTCGAGTGGAACCTTCCCCCTCCAGCCTATCGCGAAGCGCCTCTGCTCTGCGTTCCCTTGTTTTTCAAAAGGTTTTATTGCTGTCACTTCACCTGACTCGCAACGGCCGGACGGAAGGCAAACGCGTCCCGGTGTGGAGTGTCTCCTCTCATTTGGACGCGTTCGAAAGGTAATCGCGGAAACGATAATTGCGAGAACGAATCAAAATGAAAACTGAGGCTGAGATCTGAAATGTCCAATGAGTTTTGATACATCGGTGCAGATTTCGTCAGGACTCAACCGCAAAGCAGTCGACACTTGCCAGACTAGTGTTAGTCCACAAGAGACGCTGAAATGACGAACATCGGTGCTGAGTGTGTCTGTATAGATTGTCTCTGCGTGTGACTTGTTCATGCCACAGGCCCCAGTGTCGTGCTAGATTCCTCTCTTGTTAGAGACTTTAGCGGTGTTGGTGATTCGAGGTGTGTGCGGGCACCTGATAGGGTGGTGGTTTGTGCAGGGACGAGTCACCCTCCCGATTGGGCGCCATGCCCAGGCTCGTATTTCGCTCTATCTTTGGGGGTAGGAACGGGAGCCTCAGGGCTGAGGGCGAGGAGGGCAGTACAAGTGCGGGTCGTGTGCGGTCGAGCCATGTAAGTGCGGACTCCTCGCGCTCCCAGAGAGCAAAGGCTCCTCTGTCGCAGAAAAAGAAGAATGGACGCTGGTCTCCCCCTCAGCCGCGCCCTCTGTCTCTTGAAGAGAGGTCGAGCAGCCACGAGAGACCCAAGTCTTTGACGGCTAGCGGCTCGTGGGACGAGTGTGAGCCTCCTTGCCCCCAGTTGCTTCCTCCTGCGTTCTTGGTACCTGATGCCCAAAGGTACCTTGAAGGGAAGAGTGATCAGACGGCGTTCCCGAGGACCGAGAAGCGCCGACGAAGCTCTCGGGACATTATTAAAGAGGCGGTCGCCAGGATATTTGAAGACAAAAAAAAGGCAACCTCACTAAACGCCGCCAACGAAACGTCAGGAAGATACCCACGTCGGCGGCGCGAAAAGCGGCGGTCCGGCATGACGCTCGACGTCGAGGAGGATGTAAGCGGCTATGGGGTGTACAAGCCGCAGCTGAAACACCGTGACAACTCATCGACACCTTCCAAGTCGTCGACCCTCTCCAAGAATGGCACTGGTGGCGCTAGCGAAACGGACTCTCCGCCGCCTGCGCGCAGCAGCTTCAGCCAGCGCGCCTCGGGGTTCCTCCTCAAGTCCTTCAAGGCCGTGTCGGCGACGATTCGACTCAACCGGAAGTTTGTTCCCACATACTACCTCAAGAATTCTGAGTCGCTGCCTGAACCCGACCAAATTCTTAACCGCCTCGGCCATTCCTTGGACTCGAAGCTCGAGCAGCGCCGCACGAAGTTGGTCGAGCAGCGATCGCTGTGCGTCGTGTGGGATCTCCTGCCCGAGGAGACGGAGCCCGAGGAGGAGTGCCCCAACGAGGAGCAGTGCATAAGGACTCGTGCGTGTGATAATATTAGTATTGCGTCGATGGCAAGTGAATCCACTAAGTACAGAAGGGACAGTTTGAAGGATAAGTTGCCTAAGTGGGAAGATTACATCGATGCCACTAACCATATATATGAAGATTTGCAACAAGGTCTTTGCAAAAAACCTTCACCTACCAAAGAGTTGGAGATCGAAGACGATGTCGATTTATATGGCGGCGGATGTTTCTTGTCGCAGCAAGAGCAGCAGCTACAGCGCATGTCCAAATGGGGGAGACTAACTCCCACATCAACCCTTATTACCCTCCCTGAAAATATTGCTGTGAGTGATGTGGCAGAGTCTCCTTTGCAAACCCGCCTCGACTCTCCCTATCCGCGAAGATGCCGAGGCTTCCGCTCTATGCCCGGCTCACCAACCCCTCGCTCTCCTGCCCTGTCTAACCACTTGCATTCCAGGGTGGTCAGAAGCGGAAGGGCTTCACCGGAAATAGAATTGCACGACCTTAGGAATATTGCCCACCGGAGGAAAGGCGCAGCAGGATCCCCGCTGACCATCAAAATCCCAGGCTGCAGCCCCACACTTCCTGAGGTAAACACCGCCCCTGCAGGTGTCACTAATACCCCACCCTCTCCCATCTACGCCCAACCTTTCGCCACAGCCCAAGGATCCGCAGTTGTTCATACTTATTCCACGCCGTTTAAAGACATCTACTCTCTTACGCCGACGCTACCCAGTCCGACAGAGCGACCCCCTTCTCCGCCCGTCGCCGCGGAGAACGGGTCGAGTTCGCCCGGTCAGGACAATATCTTTTTCGGTCGGGACTTCCGCGTGGACAGCAACCCCGTGCTTGCGGACATGGCTCCGGCGCCACAGCCACAGCAGGACCGACATCGGGATTCTGCCTATTTCTCCACCGACGAAAGCACAGAGCAGCCCGTCGTGGGAGACCACTTCATCCCTGTTAATATCACCCCTCAGTTACCCTCGCCCTCCACGCAGCTGCTCCGACAAGCTATCGAGCAGTCTGTCACTGATAGTTTGAATCGTCTGCCAGAGTTGGTTGCTTCGGAGGTGAACCGGCAGGTGCGAAACTGTCTGAAAAATAGCACGTCAGAAATAGCAGCAGAAGTCAGAAAAATCTCAAAGATCGTGTCTGGCAGCATGGCCGGTGGGTTGTCTGCGTCTCACCAATTTCTCCAGAAGAGCGACTCGTGGGCACACGGCAGCGACGACGAATCGACTCCGAGGTACGCCAAGCCCAAACGCCCGTCCACCCTCGATCTGGCTCTCCGAGGGCAGAAGCACACCTATAGTTACAGCTGCCAGGACCTCCTGGATGAAGACATCTTCCCGGCCAGGTGCAGCACCCGTACCCGTCGCTCCTCCCGGGTGACGGGGACGCTGTCCTATGCCGATCTCGACGCCATGGAGGACCAGAATTCGGCCATGACGTCGATGGCCATTTACGACTACACCACCTCCATGCCTGCACACCTCCAGCACTCGGACCACAGCTTTGATGTGAATTCATGTGTGCCCGAGGTGGAGGTGGAGGGAGACATCATGGAGCTGCCTTACAAACACCACATGACGCTGAAGGAGGCCCTGACGCCGCTCTGCAGAGACCTAAGCAAAAGCCTCTACTTGAGAGATGAGTTGGAGGAGGAAAGGAAAGCCAGGAACATGATTCTGAAGCTCAACGTTAGTCTCGACCAGATTGACGGCGACGTCAGCGACACGTCCATGGAATGGGATTATTTCGATCAACAGAATGGTGAGTTTTGGGGCGGACTTCCACGCAGGTGTCATTTGGCAAATAAGCTTACGCCGATTATTATTTCCCAGGTCTCTGCGGTAAGATTTAAGAGGGCAATGTTGAATCACGTTGCGATTTTTATGTTAATCATAAAGTATTTCACTACCTAAAATTTACTCAGTTATTTTTACTGCACCCTTAATAAGTAGAGGTTGATTCGAAACTGATGGAGAAATAAAAATAAATATGATGGAAACGTTATTTCACTGTCTTGATAGTCATGATAATGTTAAGATAGAAGACGGTTATTGTTGTTACTGTTATTCTGATATTTTGTATTGTTATCGTTTTTTTTTCGTTGCGATTGTTATTATTGTTATCACTGTTGTTGTGATTATTGTTATTATTATTCTCGTTATTCTTGTTTTCATTCTTATTATTCTGATTTGATTAGGTATCTTGATATTGATGGTTACACGTTATTGAAAGTAATCATTATTTTTTGTTCTTGTTTATGTTGATATTATTATTATTATTATTATTATTATTATTATTATTATTATTATTATTATTATTATTATTATTATTATTATTATTATTATTATTATTATTTTGTATTGTTGGTGTGTTGCCGTTTTTTTCATATTATTATTGTCATTATCATTATTGTCTGATTGATTGACAAAGGGTAAGGATGCAAGATCAAATAAAAATACGTAATGCGTTACTGACGTATGGATCGAAAGTAATTATTATCAATGAAATGTAGAAGAAAATGACAGTCGTTCTTCCGGTACCTGCTTGCGAGTATTAATCACTGTGAGAAATAGATAAAGTACCGCTGATTCCGAGCTACCAGTGTACAGCAAAAATACGAAAATCAATGCGATGAAGCCGCTGAGACTCAACCGAGCTAGGAGGGAGTTTTGTCGGTGCTGCTGAGGGCGCGGGGGAGAGGTTCCGAGGAGGGCTTAGGACGAGGGGGGGGAAGGAGGTCTAGGGAGGAGGGAGGGAAGAAGGAGGGAAGGAGAGGGAAGGAGAGGGAAGAAGAGGAGGAAGCGGAAGGGGATGGGAAGAGGGGGAAACGGGAGGGGAAGAGAAGAGGAGGAAGCGGGAGGGGAAGAGAAGAGGAGGAAGCGGAAGGGGATGGGAAGAGGGGGAAACGGGAGGGGAAGGGAAAATGAGGAAGCGGGAGGGGAAGAGAAGAGGAGGAAGCGGAAGGGGATGGGAAGAGGAGGAAGCGGGAGGGGAAGGGAAAATGAGGGAGGGAAAGGGAATGGGAATGGGAAGAGGATGGAGGGAAAGGGAATGGGAATGGGAATGGGAGGAGGGATGTAAAGGAAGGGTGCGGGATGAAGAAGGGCGCCGCGGTGGGTGGTTGGGTGGGAGGCCCGGAGTCCTGGGCGTGGGCAGTGGCTCCAGGATGGCTGCGGGCACCACGCCAGCGCTCCCGCCAGTCGGGGTGACAGAGGGAAGCTGCTTTGTATACATCAGTACTTTGTGTAGCCTTCGTTTCGCAAGCTGTGGGTCCTGCGGCGGCTCATAGACCTCCGAGTGGACGTGCTTACATCTTCCCCATTCGCTTTTATTGCGCCTTTCACCTTTGAGGCATGTAGTGCCGTGATCTCCTTTTACTTCGTCTTCGGCCTCTCCTCGTCGTCGTCGTCGTCGTCCTCCTTCTCCTCCTCCCCTCCCCCCCGTCTCGACCCCTCCTAGCATTATTCCGCCATAACCTGTACCGGAGAGTTCGGCCCCAAACTTCCCCGGACGCGATAATCGCTCCAGTCTTCGTCGGTCGAAACTAATTTTCGTCCCGCTTTTGCTTCTGACTTTGTCATACCCCTGGCGGCGTCTCCTTTAGGAGTTCGTGCGCTGCTCTCGGTGATTCCAAGGGCGCCGCCGGGACAGAAAAGGGGTCCTCTCTCTCTCTCTCTCTCTCTCTCTCTCTCTCTCTCTCTCTCTCTCTCTCTCTCTCTCTCTCTCTCTCTCTCTCTCTCTCTCTCTCTCTCTATATATATATATATATATATATATATATATATATCTCTCTCTCTCTCTCTCTCTCTCTCTCTCTCTCTCTCTCTCTCTCTCTCTCTCTCTCTCTCTCTCTCTCTCTCTCTCTCTCTCTCTCTCTCTCTCTCTCTCTCTCTCTCTCTCTCTCTCTCTCTTAAAATAATTATATCGGAATTAACCGAAACAATCTCATTAATCCAAATAAACAGGTATAATCGTCAGATCATAGGGTAATCCTTTTTTTTTATTAATTACATTAATGTCATAGTGGGCTAAATTCTATTTAAACTCTTTTCATAGTTCTGTTGTTAATAGAGTTCCCATTATTACAATCGTTATATTTCTGAGTGTTGGTGCATTAAGCTGCGTCATGCAGAAGATGCCTGGATTCTGTACTATTTACTAGCTACATTATCCAGACTATGCCACGCAGACTGAACGTTTACAGCGCATATCAATTAACTTATTACTCTTACACAGATAATTAAAACATTTGCATATGTCAATTTTGGTAGTGCAACGAAGGGAGGAAGTGAAAACATCATCCATATGTCCGTAGGTTTTCTCATTGTTTTGATATGAGGTGATTTCCCTATCTCTCTTTCCTCTTCCTCTTCCTCCTCCTCTTCCTCCTCCTCCTCCTCCTCCTCCTCCTCTTCCTCCTCCTCCTCTTCCTCCTCCTCCTCCTCCTCCTCCTCCTCCTCCTCCTCCTCCTCCTTTCCTCCCCCACCTTCCTCCTTTCCTCCCCCACCTTCCCCCTTTCCTCCCCCACCTTCCCCCTTTCCTCTCTTCCTCTCCCCCCCCCTCTCTCTCTCTCTCTCTCTCTCTCTCTCTCTCTCTCTCTCCTCTCTCTCTCCTCTCCTCTCTCTCTCTCTCTCCTCTCTCTCTCTCTCTCTCTCTCTCTCTCCTCCTCCCTCTCCCTCCCTCTCTCTCTCTCTCTCTCTCTCTCTCTCTCTCCTCCCTCCCTCTCTCTCTCTCTCTCTCTCTCTCTCTCTCTCTCTCTCTCTCTCTCCTCTCTCTCTCTCTCTCTCTCTCTCTCTCTCTCTCTCTCTCTCTCTCTCCCTCTCTCTCTCTCTCTCTCTCTCCTCTCTCTCTCTCTCTCCTCTCTCTCTCCTCCCTCTCCTCCCCTCCCTCCCCTCCTCCCTCCCTCCCTCCGTCCCTTCTCTCCTCCTCTCCCCTCTCCTCCCTCCCCCCCTCTCTCTCTCTCTCTCTCTCCTCTCTCTCTCTCTCTCTCTCTCTCTCTCTCTCTCTCTCTCTCTCTCTCTCTCTCTCTCTCTCTCTCTCTCTCTCTCTCTCTCTCTCTCTCCTTCTCTCCCTCTCTCCCTCTCTCCCTCTCATTCATTCATTCATTCATTCATTCATTTATTCTCACTCTCATTCTCGACTTAACATCTTTAGGTTTGGGATGAGCGTGTGTTTGTGCTTGGTGTGTGTGGGACAGGGTCTCCAGTGATTCCAGGGCAGCACATCAGCAAGACTGAGTCTGCATACTGTTCACACGTCAGCTTGCCAACACACTCCTGGCAGCGGAGGAGATTACATTACGGTTCGGTTTCCCTTCATGGGCATTAAGAGCACCTTGTAAGCCGCCCTGTCGCTCTTCTCAACCCTTTCCTTGATCTTGTCCTTGACCTCTCCACAAGGAATAAGATCGTGTTGGTTCTATTTGATCTTGTCTGTTCTTGCTCTCCCCCTCCTTTTTCTCTTCATTTGCTTCTTTTTTGTTCCCCACATTTGTTCTCCTCCATCCATTCACACCTGTAGAATATGCAGGTTGTTGCCAAACTTTGCAACAAAAGTATTAGCAAAATCAAGAGATGTTATCGCCCATTTGTATTTTATAGTGGCCATTACCCGACCTTCGCCGACTCTTCTACGGCGCAGGGAACTTGCCGGATCTGATTTTGTATTTTTCAACGACGATCATTGGTGGTTTCCGACTCTTGCGTCACGTCGTAGGGTTGGCCGAAACTTCTGTGACGAGTGAGAACCGGAAAGAAGGCGATTTTCGTTTATAAAAATGCGGAAAACATAGTGCACCTCTCTCTCTCTCTCTCTCTCTCTCTCTCTCTCTCTCTCTCTCTCTCTCTCTCTCTCTCTCTCTCTCTCTCTCTCTCTCTCTCTCTCTCTCTCTCCCCCCCCCTCCCTCCCTCCCTCCCTCCTCCCTCCCCCCCCCCCCCCTCCCCTCCTTAACTCTCTCTCTCCTCTCAACCCCCCCCTCTCTCTCCTCTCAACCCCACCTCTCTCTCTCTCTCTCTCTCTCTCTCTCTCTCTCTCTCTCTCTCTCTCTCTCTCTCTCTCTCTCTCTCTCTCTCTCTCTCTCTCTCTCTCTCTCTCTCTCTCTCTCTCTCTCTCTCTCTCTCTGTTAGATTGCCTTTTATTAATTGATTGATTTATTTTGTCTTTATTAATTTATTGCATATTTATGTTTTTATGTATTTTCAGGTAAGTGGATCATATCTGGAAGGCGGAAACTCCATGCAATGAGAGGACGGGTCATGCAGGTTTCTTAACCTGGAAGTAAGTGCCTTTGAAGAACTATCTGAAGTATGCTTTATCTGTCTGAGGAGTCGTATTACCGGCGTAATTTGGATTTTGTGTGTGTGTGTGTATGTATGTATATATGTATGTATTTATTTCCTTGCGCTTGCTCAGTTAAAAATTCGAGTTGTTGACATTGATATTGCTTGGGCATCTTCGCTTTGACCGTTGTCCAGGCAACAGAAGCAGCGTCGACTTGTCGAGCGCTCTACTGAAATCGCTTCCTCGTCCGCCCTCGTTTTTTCTTCGTTGTCTGCCTGATTTTCTTTCTTTCCCTCTCCCCTCGTCTCTCTCTCTCTCTCTCTCTCTCTCTCTCTCTCTCTCTCTCTCTCTCTCTCTCTCTCTCTCTCTCTATTTCCCCTTCTCTCTCTCTCCTCCTCCCTTTCTCCCTCCCCCATCCCCTCCCCCTCCCCACTCCCTCCACACATATATATAAATAGGATTATTATTTTAATCATATACTCTAGAAAAAAAACTAGAGCTTTCTAATTGTCGGTTGGTAAATCTGGATAACACTACTGCTCGTTGTAAGAGTTCTTTTCATAAAAGTTTCTTTCCACACAAAATCCCACGTATTTGAAAAAGGGGGATGGAAGGGATATGGCGGCGTGAAGGTCATGTTTGCCTCACCTTTCCCCTTGCCATTAGTCGGTATTAGGGAGAGAGAGAGAGGAGAGGGGAAGGTTAGGTTGGGTTAGGCTAGGCTAAGCTAAGCTAAGTTAAGCTAGGCTAGGCTAAGCTAAGCTAGGCTACGCTAGGCCAAGCTAAGCTAGGCCAAGGCAAGGCAAGGCAAGGCAAGGCAAGGCAAGGCAAGGCAAGGCAAGGCAAGGCAAGGCAAGGCAAGGCAAGGCAAGGCAAGGCAAGGCAAGGCAAAATTAGGGAGGATGAGAGGAGGTAGTGGGTAGGAAAATAGGAAAAAGAAAGAAAGAAAAGTGGAAAGTAAGGGTGAAAAAGAAGGGGAGGAGGGGACGGGGAAGGGGGGATGAGAAGAGTTAGAGGGGAGTGGACGGCGGGAGAGGGGGAGACAACAGACCAGCAGCACTGCCACGCCTGCTTGCTTAGTTGGCTCTCCCGGTGACGGATTCATCGCTGTCCTATTTTCTTTTCATGTATTTGGTTTGCCCTTAATTATGGGGGCTTCTCTGCCAGGGAAATTATGGCCGTAGTGTTGATTCTATTGTGGTCATTCTCTCTCTCTCTCTCTCTCTCTCTCTCTCTCTCTCTCTCTCTCTCTCTCTCTCTCTCTCTCTCTCTCTCTCTCTCCCTCCTCTCTCTCTCTTCCCTCCTCTCTCTCTCTCTCTCCTCCCCTCTCTCTCTCTCTCTCTTCTCTCTCTCTCTTCTCTCTCTCTCTCTCCTCTCTCTCTCTCTCTCCTCTCTCCCTCTCTCTCTCTCTCTCTCTCCTCCCTCCCTCTCTCTCTCCTCTCCCTCTCCCTCCTCCCTCCCTCCCTCTCTCTCCCTCCCTCTCCCTCCCTCTCCCTCTCTCTCCTCTCTCCCTCTCCCTCCCTCTCCCTCTCCCTCTCCCTCTCCCTCCCTCCCTCCTTCCCTCCTTCCCTCCTTCCCTCCTTCCCTCCCACCATCCCTCTCACCCCATCTGATATGCGATGAACGTGTATTATCAGACATATTCAGGAAATGGCTAGCGTTGTTGCATTTAAAAAATGTTATTTCTACAATATTTGTGGTCGTGGTTATTTCGTGAGGGGAATATCCAATGAATTAAAATACCGAAGTCTCCCTCTCTGTGAGTGTGATGGTCAGGCAAATGAAGCCTACGATGGGCGTGCGGTTTAGGTAGAGTTGGGAGGGGAGGAAGAGCAGGGGGGGCGGAGGGGAAGGGAGGGTGGCCGCAGGCGAGGGGAGTGCCGGCCTCCAACACTGCCATTACCATAAATACTTGTGACGGCTGACTGACGCGCCCTGACCCCTCTGTCGCTTTACCTCTATTTTTTTAAATTCGTTCTTCTTATTTCTCGCTCTCCCTCAATCTGTCTTTCAATTTATCAGTCCATTTGGCTATATATGTGTCTTCCTGTGTATATCTCATTCTTTCTGTCTGTCTCAAACCCTCCCTTTCCCCCTTCATATTCCCATCACTACCCCGCCCTCCCTTCCTCGTTATCACTTATTGTAGAGCGTAATAGCAGTCCGTGCGATACGCTCGTTGTCACTATGCAGAGAATGATGTAATCCTACGATCAAATAATATTTGGCCGCCGTAGACATGCTAAGCTACGCATTCGCCGTAGTCCCGCGAGCGAGCAGCAGTCTGTCGGTCCACGTGCTAGGTTAAACGTCGCCATTGTTTACGCCTCCTTATAATAAAGGTATTAAACACTTAAGCTGTGACGGCAGCAGTAAAGTTAGACTGGGAATGAACAAGAAGGATGTGGCGGGTAATTCAAAACTCTTATGGGACTAATCATTTTCTTTTGACTTTAGAATGTAATTTTTGCCACTGAGAAGGAAATGCATTGTTTTCGGTGAGAGTGATACCGCGGGTTCTGCACATTTTATAATGTTTATTTGGCAAATTGGATGATTAAAAAAAAAAATTATATGCAGATATTCTATTAGATTCGCGTGGATATTTACTAAAGATTATATGAAGTGACAGTCACGCAAATATGCAAAGTCTCGCGTGTAGATTTAGGCTCCTGGGTTTATAGGGTTATTCCCAGCGCCTTGATAGGCATATCGGCTGCCATGGCGCCCCTGCGTACACACTACCGGTGCGGACAGGTGTGTGGCAAAAGCTGCGACGATGGTGTGGTGGTGTTTACAGGATGATGTGAGAGGTTCGATGGTGGGAAATGGCATGACACCGATGATGAACCATAGGATACAGTGGGACGGCGTAGTGAGGGTAAGGGCCTAAAAAGGGTGGGTCCCAAAGGACGAGGGTGACTTAGGGCTTCGGTTCCGTGGGAGTGGTGACCACGGGGTAAACGACCCCAGCCGCTACGAAGGCTTTTACTGCTCTCCCGACATTTGCCTCGAGAAGGTCGGTCCCGAGGTCGTCTTGGAAGTTACCTCGGCATCTGAGAAGGTTAAAAGGGTCGTGCTGTAACCAGCCTGGAGGAGGTCACGATCCTTCGCTCTCAGGCTTCGCTCGCTCTCTGTGAAAGACTAGACTATAGGAAGAAGGTGCACGTGAAAAAAAAAACAATTAATATGATAATAACAATGATGATGATTATGATAAGACATGGGTAAAAAAGGAGGAGGAATTTGTTTGCGTTTTGTAGAAATCGGGTGAACGATATGACTGGTAATAAAAAAAAAAAAAGAAACGAGAGAAAAAACAAAAACAAGAAGCTTAAATACAAAACCTGCAACGCTGATTTTAGGAGCGTTTAAAGGTCCATTGTTGGCAGACGACAGATCTCTTTGTGATATTTAAAGCCCGATGAATGCCGTGCCTCCCGTTAATGGTATTTTCACAAACGTAATTAAGTGCCATTCAGGAATCTGACACCGAGGATATTACCTACAGGTGCCAGGCAGCAGGCAGCCAGGCAATGGTTAAGTGGGAGGGGTAAGGTTTGGAATCCCCGAAGGTAAGACGAGACCCGTCCCTCATCCTTGAAATGATAACGATCTGATAACGGACGCTAAGTACCTCAGGCGGCTACTCGCACGCCCACCTGCGCGCCCACGACTTGTAGATAACACCCGTGCGAGGCGCAGTTTAATAAAGCAGTCGATGAACCTCAGTGCTGTAAGCGAAAGCGCGGCCTACTTTTCGCGAAGGGCGTTTTGCAGATCAGGAATAAGCTACTCCCGCCCACAACAGCCTGCTTAGCCAGGAGCGTGAGTTTGGCATTTGCATGACTCAGCCTCAGTTATTACCTTAATGACGCGTAAGTGTGCGTTGCAATACATGTGGGAGGGGGCGGTGGTACGGCGCGCGGCATCCTACATACGCAGCGACGTACATTCGTGGTTGATTTGGTTTAGGAAAACACACGAAACCGATAAAATTGGTTATGATGAATATAATTAATTGCAGTGACCCTTATATCAGCGGGGAGAATGAGCCGCTTTAAAACTTTATCCAAAATTATCATAAAGTGATGGAGGGGCAAGTGTTGCTCGGCAGGAGTGTTGCAGGGCGAGCGAGCACAGGAAGTAGACGGAAGAGCCACCGGCAGAGAACGAACGATCGGTACGCAGCACTTTGGGCTCCGCTTAATTGCTGCGAGGGGGCTGGAAGAGGCTTAACTGTTATCATTGGCGACGAATTAGTCGACCACTTCATGATAATTGAAGTAATAATCATACCGTTATTTTCGTCGCCGCTGCCCTCGCCATTGGTATTGACATTTGCATCACCACCACCATCACATCACCGCTATCATCACCATTATTACCATTATCATCATCTCGTGGAGGCTTTCATGAGCCTGAGGACAGTCCTCATTCGGCGTGGCCAAGTGGGGGTCCACCCATCTGGGCGACCTACTCCACCCATGGACATAACTGCCCACACTTCCATAACCGGTACTTCCACTACCCCTTCCTCCCCCCTCTTTCCCCCTCTTAACCTTCCCCCCCCTCCCCAAGGAAGCCTCCAAGTTACGCTCTCTCGGCACTGTTTCATTCTATCTCTCCCTCTCCATCTCCCTCTCCCTTTCCCTCTTTCTCCCTCTCATCCCTCTCCTCCCTCTCCCCATTCTCCCTTTCCCTCTCTCTCCCTCTCCCTCTCCCTCTCCCTCTCCTTCTCCCTCCCCCCCCCTCTCTCTCTCTCTCTCTCTCTCTCTCTCTCCTCTCTCTCTCTCCTCTCTCTCTCTCCTCTCTCTCTCTCTCTCCTCTTTCTCTCTCTCTCTCTCTCTCCTCCTCTCCTCTCCCTCTCCCCCTCCCTCTCCCTCTCCTTCCCTCCCTCTCCCTTTCCCTCTCTCCCTCTCACTCTCCCTCTCCTTCCTCTCCCTCTCCCTCTCCCTCTCCTCTCCTCTCCTCTCCTCTCCTCTCCTCTCCTCTCTCTCTCTCTCTCTCTCTTCTCTTCTCTTCTCTTCTCTTCCCTCCCTCTCTCTCTGTCCCTCCCTCCCTCCCTCCCTCCCTCCCTCTCTCCCTCTCTCCCTCTCTCCCTCCTTTTCCCTCCCCCTTTCCTGTCCCCTACCTTGTCCTTCTATACTATACTATACTCTGTTCCTGTTGCTTTTCCCCAGAAAGTCTTTAGACGTCTCTCTCGCCTTCCGCCCACATCTTTTTGCCGTCCATTCTCCCCGCCCTTTATTGTCTCTTCCTTACCTCTCTTCTCTTCCCTCGGTAGCATCCCTGACGGCCTCCCTTCTCATCAGCCCTCTTGTCATCTGGTGGAACGTGATGCTGGCGTAAGGTGGCTCCAGTGTTAGATGGGGAAATGTAAACTGTATTGATGTTTGATGTCTCCACTGCCCGCGCGAACGTTGCCGACACAAAATATTGCGCGGTAGAGCTTTAACTTATTGATTCTGGTGGGATACGGTTCTCACTGTGTTGAAATTTTGTTTGCTTGTTTTTTATTTTGTATTCGTATGTTTGCCTCACCCTCCTTCCTCTACCTCTCCCCACCACCCCCACCCCACGCCCGCTTGTTATGTTCCTTCGCTGACGAGTGCTTTTTCGTGTGCGTCTGGGATGAGAGCGAGGGGCGAACGGCCAAGCTGAAGTTAGATCATATATTGGCGTATTCTCTTAAAGAGCTCTATTGGTTGTAGAATTTGTGTGTATTTTGTGGGTGTGCGAAGGCGTCGTGGATAGGAGGAAAGGGGGAGAGAAGAGGAAATAAATGAAGGAAGTGTCTGAAGTATGAGACGATAGAGAGACGGAGAGGGAGAATGAGAATGAGAGAAAGTCGGGTGTAGAGACCGATGGAAGGAACGAAACTGAATAGGAAGAAGGTTAAGGAATGAATGAAATAGAAGGAAGAACATTAAGAGAAAGGAAGGTGGTGGTGATGAGGGAAGTGGTGGTGTGGTGGAGGTAGTAGTGGTGTAGTGGTGGCGGTGGTGGAGGAGGTGGTGGTGGTGGCGAGGCAGACCGCGCGCTCTCAGCTTTAGTCTGGCCTCGCCCGTTGCTCTCGTCAGGCACGCGGCACTACTGCACCGTCGGCGCCCCCTGCGAGTGTCGGCATCAGTAGTACTTCAGGAAAGGGACGCAGGTTGTGAACGTAACACCCGTGTGCGTGTCTTCTGCCACTGCCACCATGCTGTAACACCTCAGGAAGTTTGCAGTGTAGTGTTTGCTGACTGAGCTCATATTTCTATGATGGTGATCTTGCCCCAGTTCAGAAAATAGCTAAAAGAACTAGACAATAGCGTTCCCACCATTTTGAAAATAAGATGGAAGGAGAAAGGAAATCATTCGTCTTTGAATATTGCTCACGCAAGTTCAAAAAAGAGAATATACGCAGATACGCTTGTTTCTACACGCCATTCCATTTATTTGTTTATTATGTATATATTCCGTTTAATTCTATAAAGTGAAGATACACGTGCCACCAGAACGTTTGTGGTGACATAAGATTTTGCCAGCATCCGGTGCGAGTATTTAGACCAGGTGCTAACCGGTAATTATAGCAGCAAGTGCATAGTGTTCATGTTGCCACCAGCACAGCGCCACCTCCAGCCATCTGGCGGAGCGCAGGCTGGCCTCACGACTTGAAACAGCTGATCCATGATCCATGTGTCTCGTTATAGATCGGGACGGCGTACAAGCAATGCTTACAAATTACAAGTGTTATTCCTGTGAAAAATCCATGTTTATCGATGGTCTATGTAAACTTAAAGTTAGCTTATTGCTGTGTAATGTGTTAAATTTCAGAAATGAGTCATGCGTTTCAGAGATGAGTCACGTGTCAGGGATCTATATTATAATGATGTAAGTGGTCTCTGTTCTGGAGGTTGCACGGTGGCTGTTATTCGGAAGGATTGGAACGAATGGGACGTGGGAGGTGGAAGTGTGGCTCGGAGGGGGTGAACACTGAACACAGGGCGAGGAAGGGGCTGCTTCTCAGGGACGGCACTGGGTTGGGGAATGTTAGTTAATCACGAGCAGTTGGACGGAGAAATGAAGGGGCCAGGAGGTTGGGAAGGGAGTTCGAACGAGAAAGCCCGTGTCCACGATCTGCGTTCGCTCTCTTTATCTGCCACGGGGAGCCCCCTTGGGCGGTCCAGGCACTGCTCTGCTCGTCTTTAAGGCGGCGGAAACCCTTTTTTCCAACGTGGACGAGGGAGCCTGCTGAAATGGGGCGGCGGAGGCGATAGGGAAACTGTAACGACGACAAGTGGCAGCGGCGGGTGTGGTATAGGAGGAGCGGAGCGACGTCCGTGTGGGCTGCAGGGATGCTCCGGGGCTGTGTTAGTGGTCCGTGGAGTGGGGTTATGAGATGTATCCGGCCCAGCTCTCACAGCACGGACGTGACGGGGCGAGGGCGGTGTGACACCTGTCCTGACATCTCGCTTTGTCCGCCACGCCAGCGCTAGTTCACCAAGAGGATGCGGGGAGACCGCCCCTCGGTGTCACGCAGGAAGGCGTGGGTGGTCATTCTCCTTCATTCTCGACGTTCTACTCGGAATTAACAGGATAGCGGTGACGTGGCGACTTGCCGCAAGTTGCCAACCAGACTCTGCTTGTCTGTCCGCTGGGCGAGCTTTGCTTTAATCAGCGCGGGGACAGACTGGCGGCATGTACATTTGCCGGATTGAACTTGTCGTGCGTGTTCCGTGAAGACGCCCGAAAGGTCGTGACGGCAACACCTGGCGGTTCACATCCCAACGAGGTGACCCCCCACCCCGACCCCCCATCCATGTGCTACATAATATTGGCAAGCCGCCAGGAACGCCTCGTGCAGGAAGTACACCGACTGGAATCGGAACGTAACGGATTTCAGGCACATCAAACATTACGCTTTCTCTTCCTCTCCCTTTCTCCCTCTCTCCTTCGCTCTTTCTCTCCCTCTCTTCCTCCTCCCTTCCCTCTCTCCCTCCTTTCCTCCCTCTCTCCTTCTCCCTTTCCTCCCTCCCTCCCTCCCTCGTCTCGTCTCCCCCTCCTCCCCCCTCTATCCCTTTACCCCTTCTCCTCCTTCCGACCCTCCTCGGCTAACTAGGCAAAGTATTTATGTCGGGTTCACTGTGTACAGTAACGCCTGTTATGTGTACTGAAGATGCTCAGAAAGTGCGTCACTAGAGAGAGGAGAGAGAGAGAGAGGAGAGAGAGAGGAGAGAGAGAGGGAGGGAGGAGAGAGAGAGGGAGGGAAGGAGGGGGAGAGAGGGAGAGAGGGAGGGAGGGAGAGGGAGAGGGAGAAACCATGTCACATCGTGCGCCGTAACATGTGTATATGGAAGCATAAATTCCGTAGCATAGCCCGGCGTTCCGTTTTATCAAATATGCAAATAGTGTCGGCGTAGATTGTGGCTGTGTCGGGTCTCGATGTTCGGTTGTTAATGTTGCGAGTGAGGATAGTTGAGGGAGGGATGGGAGAGGGACCGGAGGATGGAGAGACGCGAGTCGGAGGAAAAGGGGAAGGCGGAAGTGATCCTGACAATATTGGTGTAGGAGGAATTTAGGAGTGCATATGTTAAGGATACCAGTGTGAAGGCTTCGTCGGTGTTATGTGAGGGAAACCGTGAAATAGAATACTGTTAATCTCGTACCGGGCTCTCTTGCTGGATTTTTATTTTTATTTTTTATTTTATCTATTTATTTATTTTTATATATATTGTCTATAGGTTATTTAGATTTTGTCATGAAATTTCTAACGTATTTCTACGCGCTGTTATTTTGTCACTCCACATTTTCAACGCTATATATATACATATATATATATATATATATATATATATATATATATATATATATATATATATATATATATATATATATATATATATATATATATATATATATATATACATATATATATAGAGAGAGAGATAGATAGATAGATAGATAGATAGATATTTTTTTTTAATTAGCGCGGAGACAAACTGGTTAAAATTATGGGACAATTGATGCTCCCGTTAGCTCTGTGTTTGTTGTTACAGTAATGCGTCCGAGAAGAGCAGTTTAAGATGAACAAGGGGGAAGAGGTTTCATTCTTCCGTTGCAAGGACTCTACGATACAGCTACTCCTGCACGCCCACCCTTACCCCTACCCCTACCCCATACCCCTACCCCTCCCCCTTCCCCTTCCCCTTCCCCTTCCCCTTCCCCTTCCCCTTCCCCTTCCCCTTCCCCTTCCCCTTCCCCATTCCTCCTGTTTGTGATATAATGTAAAGCTGACTGATCATTCTATGTGAATATAAGGGCGAAGACAGCTTTTTGTACGGTTTCATCGAATGCCTTCCGTCCCTGGTGCTGCCTCGTGTAGGGTTTCTATGGCGTCTACTATTTTGCTATTTAAAACGGATGAGTACGATATAATATACATTTCTTAAAAGAAAACCAGAACTACAGAAACTAAGTGACCTTTGCAAAAGTTCATCCTGGAATTTCAGCGACCGGAAAAAGTAAAGAGGAAGGTGTAGTAAGGGAGGGTACTGTGATGACGTCGGGTAGCCTGATAATCGCAGTAATGTTGATCCTACCGGGATTGGGCCTGATCCTGGAAACGATATTTATAAGATAAGGTGAGTCTCCGGCCCCCTGCGTGATCAATACGTCACCTCACTGTCACGTGACCTCGGGCAACATCCGTGCAACATCGCAACCACTGGATTCTTGTTCGTCAGCAAGCAGCGTCACTGCATTTGGCGAAGGCTCCCTTTCGCTGATGATCACCACCCGTGTGTGGGCGGGTAGTCCTTTCGCTGATGATCACCACCCGTGTGTGGGCGGGTAATCTATTGCCGCCGTCCCTCCCCACAGGCACGCCGCGTCTTTAATGTGTACTCGCACGTCACTCTTGGGAGAGGAGCTCGCGCTATTTGCTCGGCTCGCAAGGAAAAAAAAGAAAAAAAAAGAAAACTTTCTGGGTGACAGATTCTGCGTGGGCGTCACCTTTAGGTCGAGGCAGAGAGAAAAGAGGGGGGAATGGTGCGGAGTAGGAGAAAAGAGGAGAAGAAAATGTGAAAGAGATCTGCCAGGAGAAAGGCTCGCCGTTAACTATGGCTTTTCACATCGACTCTGACCGCCTAGTGTTTGGGGCCGGGTGGAGCGGGCCTCCAGCGGGGCTCTCTGTTCTTTGATTCTCCTTTCGGAAGGAGCCTCCACCCTTTCTGTCCACCTCACCCGTCTCCCGTCTTTCTCCTACCCTTCCTCGTCGTCTTCCCCCCTCCCCCGTCCCTTCCTATCTATACTCCTCACTTCCTTCTCTTCATTCCATACCACGGATTGTAATTATCGTAAATGTTCTCTTTACTCTCGCTGTTCCCGCTCTGCCGCCGCCACCCACTTGGCTGCTGCCTCCGTCCTCCCGCCTGTTTGTATAGGGCTCGTTTGTCGACTTTTCTTTTTCCGATTTTTTGTTCAGATGTAGTTTTTAAATGTTATTATTTTTTATTATCATATATATTTCGGGAGTCTTACGATCTTGTCACGGTAGAACCAGACATTAAGATAACGAAATTGTTCCAACTCAGACGTGTAAAAAAAAAATAACGAATGCTTATGCCTTTCACTACTTTGCGAAATATTTGCTTGTAATTTTTATACTTCAACATGATGAGGATCAAAGAAGAAAATGGTAAGAGAAACTGCGGAGAGAAAGTAAATGGAATGTAAAATATGTACTGTATGAGCGAAACGGCAGTGCCTTGCAATGTGCGGGCACCTGACTCTACTTTGTATCGAAATTAGAAGTACGTCGCACTGCAGATGTTTTTCAACGTGTCGTATGCATGTTCCTGGTCTCTCCTTTATCTTGAAATCTCTTGTGTTACCTGTCATTGTTGCCTGCATGCACTATCAGCAACCCATCTATTCACTCGACTCCGGGACCTCCCGATACTCAGGGCTGATATCAAGATGCTGATGCTAGAACTGGCGGAAAGGCTCTGTCTTCATCGTCCGTGCTATGGATTTACGCACACACGCACATGCACGTGAACATGAACATGTACATGTTCGCACGTTCTCTCTCTCTCTCTCTCTCTCTCTCTCTCTCTCTCTCTCTCTCTCTCTCTCTCTCTCTCTCTCTCTCTCTCTCTCTCTCTCTCTCTCTCTCTCTCTCTCTCTCTCTCTCTCTCTCTCTCTCTCTCTCTCTCTCTCTCTCTCTCTTTCTCTCTCTTTCTCATTTATTATTTCTGAGGTTCGTTCAGCAGATTAACTTTATTCAAAAGAGAGTATTTAAATAGAGCGATACTACTGGATGGTCTAGAAGAGAAAGAGCGGGAGGGGCCGGGAAGTGCAGGGAGCGGGAGAGGGCCCCGGAAGGGCATCGTGCAAATTTGATTGAACTTGCAGCGTAATCCGGCTCGACGCTGCGTCGCTCTCTTCGTCCCACGTCTGCTTGGCCTATTCGAGGAGGACCTGGGCATCTCTGTTGCGGAATAGGAGAAAGTGAGGATGCTCGGTTATTTGATTGATTTGAGGTTATACATTCGTATTATTATAGCCTTGACATTTAGGACACTAAGTATGGTATGGCAAGAGCTACTCTCTCTCTTCATTTATTCTTGTCGATTTTGGTTCCGAGGCGTTAGGAACAAGGTGGCGTCGTCAGCAGAGGTAGTGGCTGGATATTAGCGGATCCAACACTTTCCTCTCTCTCTCTCTCTCTCTCTCTCTCTCTCTCTCTCTCTCTCTCTCTCTCTCTCTCTCTCTCTCTCTCTCTCTCTCTCTCTCTCTCTCTCTCTCTCTCTCTCTCTCTCTCCCTCTCCCTCTCTCTCCCTCTCTCCCTCTCTCTCTCCCTCTCTCACCCCCCCCATCCCCGTTTATGGGTTTCCGGGCCAAGCCTCACTCATTAGTGTGCAGGGTTTCTCTTGTAGGCCAAGCCCTAGAGCCGAGATCCCTGATGGACGCGCAATGGGTGTAGGGAACGGCCTTGGGGCTAGCGACCTCGTAGTCCCATAACGTGGTGTCCCATTTGGGCAGTGCTAGGAGTACAGTGTTTGGGGATTAGGATTGGTCCGAGGATTAAAACGCCTGAATTATGCGAAACTTTGTGAGATCTGTGTCAGGGCTGCGGGATTGCTTGCTTCCGATGACCGGAGATCCCTGGATCAGCCTCGTGCAGGATTGATCCTTCCTCTATGTGTGTGTATGTGTGCCTGCGCTTATGCGAGCGTTTGCTTGTGTGTGTTTTGAGTGTGAGTGAGAGAAAGGTAGTCTTAGAGTAGGGATAGTTAGAGCGGCATTGTCTGAGGGAGAACCCCGGTAATGACTGAACTTAGGGTCGAGAAACGGTGCATAACGTGGAGAGCAATTATATCGCGGAGACGCATAGCTCACGATTGAGAAGTAGAAACAGGAAAGAAGAAATGCTGATGACGGATTCGACCTCGAGAAACGTCATTTGCATACCCTCGCGGCGACATGAGTGCCGAGTCGTTAGAGGGTGAATCGTGTCTCATGTTCTGAGTAGGAAGTAGAGCCACATTCACGTGTCAAGAGTGAGGTGAGTGAGTGCGAGTACCTGTGTATGTGTATATGTGTTTATGTTTGTGTTTGTGTTTGTGTGTGTGTGCTTGTGTTTGTGTAAGCTTGTGTCCGTTTATATCCATGTGTGTCCGTATCCGCGTGCGTGTGTGGCTAAGCACAGCGCGATGAAGGAACAAAGATGAGACAGCGTGGGCGTGTACCGAGACATTACTTGATTGCCTCGTGAGGGCGTGGTCGGTTGCCAGGCTGGACATCACGAAAAGTGGAGAAATTAAATTTAACTGGAAACATGAACAGTACCACGTTTTGGGCTGCGGTTGAATTCTGACATATTCGGTGTGAAGGGTAAACACCTCTGGTAACTTCAGTTGATACCGATTATGGATTGTAGAAAATATATACTCAATATTTTATAGAAAATATAAAGCTGACAATCACCTACTGAAAGGTGTATGAGCAAACTTAGGCCATAGATTGACATTTAAACTGGAGGAAGGGTACAGGATATTAGCATAGATAAAGAAAATGAATATAAATAAAACGGGAAAAAGAGAAAAAGAGGAAAGAGACAGAAACCAGGAAAAATTGGAAAGTGACGAGCACAAAAAGGTAGTGGTGGCAAGATGAAACCTAGATAGGTGAAAGGAAGGAATATGAAATATGGATAGGAGGAGGGAGGGAGAGGTGGGTGGGAGGAAGGGGTTGTTGATTAGACAAACATACACAAGCCAAAAAGCCAAAAGGCTAAGACGCCGTGGCACTTGCGCAAGACGGACGGCTGAAACCACAGCGAAGGATGAAGAAGGGGTAAGGCGAGCCGATTGCGGTCGCGGCGGCTGCTTGGTAGAGGCTCGAGGGCAGGGGCGGAGGGAGGGGCACGTCGGGTTTCATGACAAGAAGTTGTAGCACAACTGCAGTCCAGCTCTGTTGCAGTACCTTGATCCGTTGGCTAGATGTGCGCACGCGTGTACACGAAGGGATAGAGAGGTAGAGACGTAGCCAGACCTGGAGAAGGAAAGGCAGGCGAAAACAAGGGGGGAGAGACAGGAGGCCGAGGTGTATGCGTTACCGTCAAAGGCTCCTTTATCTCCTCCAACTGCAATCAGATACCCGGCCAGGCGGCCAGGGCAGAACCAGGTCCGTGTCGCCGCCCGTGAGCCGGTGGCATCGGAGTATGCCTTTCAACGAACTGGCGAGTGAGACCTCGGAGATGCCTTTTAAATGCCAATTGTGAGGGCCGTTCTCGCGTTTTTATAGTTGGTGAAGGATATTAGTTTGGAATTGTTAACTAATGAACGTTATCTGCCTTGATTAAATATGGGGAATGGTATAAGCTGTTAGTATATTGGGATACACAGATGTAGGCAAGCATTATATGTGTAGTTTCTTATCCACGCGGGCGCGCGCACTCACACACGCCCACGCACATGCACACGCACACGCACGCACGCGCGCACACACGCACGCACGCGCACACACACACACACACACGCACACACACACGCACGCGCACACACACACACACACACACACACACACACACACACACACACACACACACACACACACACACACACACACACACACACACACACACACACATCCTCACATCCTCACATCCCTACATATTCATATATTTGTTTACATGCATGCTTGAATGACATGGTTAACCTGGAGTGAGTGTTTGGCAAGGTCGAGTGACAAAACCTTGGTCTCAAAACAAGGGAGGGAGAACGGAGCCTCCGTGAGGTTGCACGTCACTCCGTCCGCTCATCCCTGTCGCTGGTCCTTGCGGTGAGGTTGAGGGAGGATGGACCTTATTTATTTTTTGCTTCACGAAGATTTATCTTATTGTTTACATGTTTTTTTTTTTCTTAATTCTTGTGGTGTTTTATCATTTCTTAAAAGTCACCATTGCCAAGCGTACTCTGAAGCCTTTGTGACATCTGCGCGGCGTGTCATTTCTTCTCCCGTGGACGGAGCTTTTCGTGAAGGAGAATGAAAGATGTGAGCTGTCCTCCCGCCACGCTTGCCTTGCTGCAGACCTGGACAAGCAAGCAAAAGTCTGGAATATTGCTCCGAAGACCGAGAAAAGTCCTCGAGGTCACTCCTTTCCCAGGAGGATGCTTACGGGTTAAGCGAGTTTCAACATTAGTTTTTGCGCGTTCATTTTATCGTTTTGGTCACGCGGAACTGGTAAAGGTGAATTTGAAGGGGAGCGTGTCAAAATGATCTTTTCTATTCCCTTATCTCCGTCCACCTGTTTGTATATGTGTGTGTGAGTATATATATATATATAAATATATATATATATATATATATATATATATATGTATATATATATATATATATGTATATATGTATGTATGTATGTATGTATATATGTATGTATGTATATATGTATGTATGTATATATATATATATATATATATATATATGTATGTATGTATATATGTATGTATATATGTATGTATGTATGTATATATGTATGTATATATGTATATATGTATGTATATAAATGTATATATATATGTATATATATATATATAAATATATATATATGTATATATATATTATATGTGTGTGTTATTATATATATATATTATGTATGTATATATATACATATGTGTGTATGTATGTATGTATGTATATATATACATATATATATACATATACATATACATATACATATACATATACATACATTATATATATATATATATATATATATATATATATATATATACATATTCATATATACATATACATATACATATACATATACATATACATATACTTACATTTTATATATATACATATATACATATGCATATACATACATTATATATATATATATATATATATATATATATATATATATATATATATATATATTCATACATACACACATGCATATACACATATATAAATATATGTGTATATGTATGTATGTATGTATGTATGTACATATACGTATGTATGTATGCATACGTTCACGTTACTGTGAGTTTGAGAGAGTGGGAGTGTGAAGTATGGAATATGGTGTATGGTGTATGAAGTATGAAGTATACAGTATAGAGGGAGAGGTAGAGAAAGTGAAAGAGAGACAAAGAGGAAGAGAGAGAGAGAAGAGAAGAGAACATGGGAGAGAGGAGAAAGTGGGAGACAGGGCGGCGGGGAGAAGTAATTTGCATGTGTAGGTAGAATGGATGGATTTGAGTGCATGCGTGTTGCATTCATGTTTTATTGAGAGACGTGTGTGCTCGAAGCGGCGGAAACCCGAAGGTCGAGCTTGAGCAGATGGCAGGAGGCGGGCGTGGCATAGCTACTCGACCCACGCGCCCGCTCGCCACTTTTTGTTTGCGTTAGGCGTAGCGGGGATGCTGGCGACAACCCACTTTCGAGAATCAGGTCAGCAAGATGTATTGTTCCGACGGACAGTATGATAATGAGGCTGTGATTTGTTGACGTGCGAGAATGGGAGGTGAAAGGTGGGGATGACACCTTCGTTTTGGGATGCTCTTAATGGGGGACAAGTTACTGTTAGCTGGTTCGCCCTCCGCCCACCGTCACCCTCACCGTCACCCTTCCCACCCTCTTCCTCCTCCTCCCTTTCCTTGTCATCTTGCCCTGCCCCTCACCCCTCCTTTTTCCTCCCTGCTTGACACCATCGTTATCGACCTCGATGGCCGCCGTGGTAGGGGACGTGGAGCGGGAAAAGGACGCTCAGGCCAGGAGGAGGAGGAGAAGATTAATGATGGCGGAGGAAATATTGTGCGCTGCCTCTGTGATGGAGATTATCCCTCACGAAAATGAGAGCTCTCTCCTCTCCTCCTTTCCTTCCTTCATCACCACCTCTTCTCAATTATTTCGCTCCCCCTTTCTCTCCTTTCTCCCACATCGGAGGCGTTGTGGCCTCCTGGCCCCGTCTGCTCCCATTCGGGGTGGTTCCGAGGAGGCCGAAGGAACGATTGGCGTGAGTTTAGGGATCTCCAGTGTAGTGGCAATGCTGTTGCTGATTCCAGCCGAGAGTGATTAGATTAGATCATTCGGAGGAATAAGGAGAGTGAATGGCCAAATCCATTGAGAAATTTGTCAGCTAAACAGTCATTGATAACAGGTGAATCAACCAGAGGCTGGGTATCAGGAAATAGCCGTGACTTAAGAGCGTGAAGAGGGGACGCAGCAGGGCGCGTCCATGGTAGTGGGGGAGGGTGTCTAGGATGCTCGACCCATCTAATAGCGCCATGTGATTTAGGGTTGTCCTATAGGATTCCTTGCTGGTCTTGGCAAGTGTCCAATACGGAAGATCAGGGATGGAGAGGTCGCACGATGGAAAGGTCGCGCTCCATCGTGCCTCTCACTTCTTATCTTCTTTTCTTGGTGCTTTCCGAAACGTGATTCTAGAAAGGGGGAAATAGGAAGGAAAGAAGATTCTCATCACGGGCATCCATCATTGTTTATGCTGGTCTAATAGTGTTCTCGTCACAGCCAGCGAGTATCTAGTCTGGCTGTGAAGTCTGCATTATACAAATAGAGGCGTTTCCTTCAAAGTTTTCAGCGGAGTGAAAGGATCGAAACGAATTTGTCAGCAGTTCGGAATTGCAATTTTATGTATACATGATACATGATGGTATATGTGTATTATCAGATCATATGTTAGATTTGCTCCTAAAATCAGTGTATTCATTCATGTAATGGGCGAGACTGTATAAGAAGGTTTGAACGTATATTGCAGTCCGCTTTAATGTTTGCCAGTGTGTGTTCATGCACGTGCGAGTGCAGATATCATTCTGGCGTCTGCATTTTACTAGAGTGTGAATGCAGCGGGTTTTGGTGCGAGAGGTACAGTAGAGTTCGTGGAACATGAAACCCACTTTAAGAGTGAGTCAGCCGGCGATGCTGCGTAACCGCTTCCACGGGACACTGACGCAGGCTCCCTTGCTCCTTCTTGCTCTCGCATCATCACCATTTATTTCGTTTTATAACTCGATTGTTTGAATTTATCATGCTCGTTCAGATTCTTGCATGTCTGCAATCATTAATTTATTTCTCCACCATCTGTCGGTTGTTCTAGTGGCCGATTGATTTAGCATCACCCTTTTCTTGGCCCAATGATACTTTTATTATCTCTTTGTTAATTGCTCTTTTTAGTTCGACCCATTGCACTGCCACCTTGTTTCCCCATCCGCTTACACCGAAAACTTATCTCTGACCCTCCAGCGAATGCGAAGTTCAATTTTTTACACCTCCCCTTGTGCCTCGATTTTTCCAGCATTGTTTTTTAATGTTTTAGAAAGGTGTATGTTTATGTCTGCACAGTTGCTGGAAGTTGTCGTAAGTTGCCGATTTCGGAAGACCTTCATAAACAAGAAAGTGTCATAGGTTATATTGTTTGTAAGACTGAAGAACAGCAACAGTTACTGGGTAATATAATCTATGATGTTCTCTCGTCGCTCTTTTTAACCTTGGAATGGAGTGTGTTATGACAACGGTGACATGTTGCCAATGATATAAAACTAGTACCATTCGACAGCTGGTCTCACGGAGACTTCCTTTCCC
Organism: Penaeus japonicus; assembly: GCF_977035675.1. NCBI lineage: Eukaryota > Metazoa > Arthropoda > Malacostraca > Decapoda > Penaeidae > Penaeus > Penaeus japonicus. The sequence continues at coordinate 7,891,031 of NW_028234414.1, forward strand.
CGAAGATGGTTGTACTTATTCTTTGAGTTTGATTGAAGCCATCCTCCGATCGGTGCCGCTGCTGTTGTTGTGGCAAATTTCTAGCGAGTTTGTATTGTGATTAATGCTGGGTCTTCCGCACGGAGTTTGTCTTGGGAGATAGTAGGACATAGGAGTAATGGAAAGTTAGTTAATTGTTTGATGTAGCAAGCAATTTCAATTCCGTTGATGAGTAGGTCCCAAAGAATGTAGATTAAATGCACTTACTAGAGTTTCTCTAGGACATAAGTGTTTATTACTTGATTTAATCAATTCAAGAACAAAGGCTGTGGAGGTCTTTCATCAGACATTAGATGTTTATATGTCATAAAGATTTTTTGCCGT
>NW_028234414.1:7901393-7906393 GCF_977035675.1 Penaeus japonicus
TACATTATTGTTGTTAGTGTTATTAATATGACGATGATTTTATTGTTATTATTATGATTTAGCTCCGCCCATCGAACACACGCATTGTTCCCCGCTCGAATTACTCAGAGGCTTCCGGTGGGAGTCGAGACGTAGGAGGGCAGCGACCCCGGATTTTCAAGACGGTCGTAACTCCTTAAGAAACTTGATGGGGACTTGATGAACTCGCTGAAGGCGTCCGGCGGCCTGGGGAAGGATCTCTGAGGAGAATTGGGAATGGGGGTGTGTGAGGGGGGGGATCTCGACTCTTGAGGCGTTGGTTGATGAGAAGAAAGTAGGTGAAGGAGGGAAGAGTGTAGTGGTTGGCGGTAGAGGTGGGCCGAGGCTGTGTTGGGGAGGGACGAGGCTGACGAGGATGAATAGTTGTGTGAAGATGCAGCTTTCATTCATCTTCATATATATATATTTAGTTTGAAGTCGTCACGTAAAAATGTTTTTTTCAGATTTTGCTTAAGACGTTGCTGATTCCTCTGGGCCTTTTCTTCGCTTCTGAGGATCTATAAGCATTTTAGCCTTTTTTTTTTCTTCGCCAGCAACGGCCGCCAAAAGACCGACTGTCTCATATACGGGATTCAGAGCTTGTATCTCGCTTTCGCGACAAGATCGATGCTCTTGTATCAGCTAACAGTTATATCTGGGAGAATGGGAGTTTCTCGAGGAGATCAGTGGAGTGAATTTGGGACACTCCATTTTGTTTGGGAGCAGAAGGGAGGAGGCGAGAGGGAGGGGAACGGAGAAAAAGAGGATGAGAGAAGGCAGGGTGGAGGGGAGAGAAGGGGACGGAGTCCGTAAGGACGAGAAGAAAAGGTAGTGGAAGAAAAATGACTGGGGAAGAAATTGTGAAATGACGATGGGATTCCGTCGGCGATCAAAAGGACACAATGGGAGAGGCGGACATTTTAAAGTCTGGCAAAACGGCCTCCGCTCAATGGTAAAGCTGCACCAAATTTCGTAATCACAAACGCGTGTCGCTGCGGCAGGGAGAGCGCGGAAGGAACTTGGAGGATGTGGAGACCGTAGACGGGACAGGGATCGGAGAGGACACCGAGTGTGGAAAGAAGGATTCTGTGGCAAGTATATAACAAAGAGTGGTTATTGTGCTTACGGGATGTATAGGGACAACAGAGTAGAAAGGTCATGAGGGAGAGGGAGACGGAGACGGATAGGGAGAGAAAGCATTGTAACTGGAACTCTCCTGCAGAGACTGGTTTCCTTCTAGGTGCGATCTGCGCCTACAGTGCGTGCAGGGCAGACTGGGCTGGCCCGACGGGAAGCGGAGCCGCCTCGACACTCGTCTTGGGAGGAGAAAAGAAGTCACGGTGGTGTTTCAACAGGTCGGAAAGGGCGTGTTGAGGGATGTATGGTGCCGAAGAGCAGGGGCGACGGGCGGGAGGCAGTAGGGAGGGAGGGAGGGTAGGCGTCGGGGGAGCTGGGGGAGGGGGGACACCACGCCACAGGGCGGGCCACTGCTGCGCTCTTCACCATTGATTACCGCGCACCCGCCCGCGCCCCTTATGCTGTTCGCTCTCCCGAGTGCTGCTCTCAAGATGCTGTTCGTCATGATGCCTTCCGTTATGTAGCCATGTACTCATGGCTGTGAACAATGAGGCTTGGTTTTCCTCTGTGATCGTTTTTGTTTTCACAGTCTAGCAGGGAGCGCTTTGCCGCAGCTGTTGCTCTCAGTGCTGCATACCACCGACTCTCTTGGTGGCTCTGCTGCACACACAGTCTCGGTTACTGTAAGGTACGGGCGAGGAGAGTGGAGGCTGGCCGAATGGAGCTGCCGCTGCACCAAGAGGCCTCCTTCCTACTAGTGCAGCTTTTCGTGGCGAGATGAAGCTTTTGGAGCCATTTGCTGCCACTGCTGTTACACCTGTCCAGCCGTCGGCTTCGTGCTGCACCTCGTCAGCATCTCACTCGTCCTCTTGTTTTGTGTTGGGTTTCTCTGCCGCGTCTCCGGTCACACTTGGGTAGCTCTCGTGGCATTGATCCGGCTTTGGTATCTGACACAGCTTTTCATGTTGTTTCTTACGGATTCCGTCCTGATGCTGAGCCTTGGCGTCGGACCAGCTGCCTCGCACTCGCTAAGGCTCTCCCCGCCCTTCCCCCTCACTGTCCTGGTTGTTTCTACTTACTTCGCCCAGGCCTTGCCGTTGAAAACACACGCACACTTACACACGTACGAACACGCGTACACACACCCACGCACACGCACACACATACATGCACACATATAAGCGCACACACGCACACACATACATGCACACATATAAGCACACACACGCACACACATACATGCACACATATAAGCGCACACACGCACACACATACGCGCACACACGCACACACATACGCACACACATACGCACACACATACGCACGCACACACTTACGCACATACGCACACACACACATATATGCACACGCACACACACATATATGCACACGCGCACACATACACACACACACACACACACACACACACACACACACACACACACACACACACACACACACACACACACACACACACACACACACACACACACACACACGTCCGCTCTCTATCTCCTCTCTCCCTCCTCTTCCCCTCCCCCTGCCCCCCCTTTCCTCTCAATCTCTCTCCCTTCCTTCCTTTCTTACTTCCTCCCTCTTCGTCCTCCCTCTTCTTCCCTCTGCCTATCCACCACATTATTATGTCTTCCACCGCCGGACCGTAATTGCCGTGTCAGTTTGCCTGATCTTCCCGGGCTTGCGTAGACAGTGTGCAAGGTGTGGGACGAGGTAAGAGGCGTGGCCACTGGTCAGGGGAGGGTGTCGGAAGCCTCGTAGCCCCATTCAGTTGAAGGTGTCGTATTTGTGTCTTGAGTGTGAATTATCTGTAAAGGAAGAACGATTACCAGTCTGTTTGTCGGCATTTTTGGCCCTCCTTCGAAGGAAAAGGAAAAGGAAAGGAGGGCGGATGAAGCCTACCTATTTCTCGGATATTTTACTTTGTGTGAGATGCGTTAGCTTGACGCGAAGCCCTGCAGCCACCGGGGATGCAGCCATTGTGGAAAGAGCTGTTAATCTGTCCCCAGAGGAGCGAGATCCGGCAGTTTTCCCGCGTGCCCGAAGTACCGATAATGGCGGTGGAGGCAGAGTGGAGGTAATTGCTCTTAGTTCTTGCCTCCCAACGCCTAGCCAAGACAAACACGTTTTGTTCTTTCCTTGTCTTTCTTTCCACGCCCTGTGATGAAATATTCAATGGCTTGTGTGGCTGTTGCAATAAGGCCTGATGTAGTTGAATAATAGAGGAATTGTAAACGTTGAAGACGTCGCAGGAGAGACCGTGTCGAGGAGGCGCGGCTTCCCCGGTGTTGACCTGGCCGGATTCAGACAGTGACTGGCTGTGGCACTCAGGTTGGCATTCGAAAACTGCTCCTCCCAGCCCATTTTAATCCGGTCATAGCGTGGCTCGTGCCGTCTGGTAGCCTCTATAACCCCCATTTTTATTTATCTATTTATTTATCTCTTAAAATCTAACTTATGTGTCCGGGGGAAAAGTTATCCGCATGATGAACCCTTAATAATGTTCATAGATGAACGCCTCGTCTCAGTCATGTCTAGGGAAATGTTCAGCTGGTCGATTCATCGCTCCTCATTTTATCTCAGGGTTTAATACAAGTGATGTGGTTTGAGATTCATAGTGATGGCTCTTGATTCTCTTGGGCATCCTGGCCAGTCACGTGGCACCCCCGTCTGGCACTGCGGCATTCCCTCGTCGCATCACCTAACCTTAGATGACAGCTTCAAGTTCCGTCACATTTACATATTTGTAAATGCGAACATCGTTTACAGCGGAGAGTTGTGAATCTGTCAGAATGGACGCGGTCTTGCGTCGCCCCTCATGCTGACAAGGCTCGCGCGTCGGGGGAGTTGGGATTTGGGGATGTATTTGCACGCAGGCATGTATGAGCGAAAGCAATAAATAAGCAAAGAGGAAGAGAGAGACGGAGATTAAAAAGTGCAAATACGAAACTGCCTTAAGCGACATGCGCTACGTCCTGTTACGGTACACGAAATGATAACATATGTTCCAGAGATGCATTTTCGACACGACACGCATATTGCATGTATATCATCTTCCAGTCGCTTCATAAATCGGATATCGGGTTGAGACCTCGCGGCGGGAAGTGCTGAAGTTGACGCGTTTTATGCAGGAAATGATTAAAAACATGCCAATATTCGCCCTTGCAATACTTGCAATACGTCAATAAGCCGCGAAACCGCGACGGCCGGACTCTTCATATCCTAGCATTCGTGTTCTCGTTCACCCGGAGAAATGGGTAGCTGGAAGAGAGAGGGAGAAGAAGAAGGCGGCGAAGGAGGGAATTCTAAAGTGAGAGGATCAGAGTACACTCAGGCGCAGGCAGAAGGTCAGACAGTTTGGTGGGAAAGCTGTCAAAAGGCCGTTAAGGCAAGGCGGCTGCGAAGGCGCTGCTGGCGGAGGGACGAACGGCCGAGTCACCAAGTCGGGGCAGCATTATTAGATTTTGAGTTTGGGGCAAATCGGTTTTACGCCACTCGATGGCAGGCGTTTGACCTATTGTAGCCTATTATTGGCCCCCCCCCCCCTCTCTCTCTCTCTCTCTCTCTCTCTCTCTCTCTCTCTCTCTCTCTCTCTCTCTCTCTCTCTCTCTCTCTCTCTCTCTCTCTCTCTCTCTCTCCCCCTCCCTCCCTCCCTCCCACCCTCCCTCTCTCCCCACTCCCCCTCTGTATGTAGTATGTATGCATATATGTGTATGTGTGCGTGTGGGTGTGATATTTATATACATATACGCGTCTGTGCGTATTTTTAGACGTATGTGCTTTTATTGCGATTTTTCCCATCTCCCCGAGGAGGGAAAGTCTTTACTGCTCATTCGCATTTGTAGAGGGTGTTTTCAATTAGGCTGAAATTAACTTAGCAAGGAGATGAT
>NW_028234414.1:7916393-7923893 GCF_977035675.1 Penaeus japonicus
CTCGTAAAGCCTGAGTGTGAACCCTCGTTCAAAAAACACTGCAGGTGATCAGAGCTTTCTGATGGCCGTAGAGTCGGGGAAGAATCGTTTAAGAAATCGAAATTGTCAAGGAGGCCAGTAAAACAAGTCAGGGTTCAGTTCCTTCTCTTCGGGATTGGCTTTTGCTGATGCTTTGGGCCGAGGCGTTGATGTGTGGGGAAGGTGAAAAAAGAGAAGGTGCTCGAAAGAGAGTGTGTGTGTGTGTATGTGTCTGTCTGTGAGTGAGTGAGTGAGTGAGTGAGTGAAGAAGGAAGAGGAGGAGGAGGAGGAGTAACAGGAGTAGGGGTGGGTGTCGGAATGGAACGGGGATAGCGATGGTCAGGAAAGAAGGGGATGTAGGGGTTGTTATGTTAATGGCGCTGCCTTGATTTCCTCTTCCTGAGAACCCTCTATTCATAGGGTGTTTTTTGCTTGTGTGTTTTGGTGGTGTTTTCTCTGGGGTGCATGTGGCGTTAGCTGGAGGAGCAAGCATACATGTAACAAAAGTGTGTAATTATTAGTGTGTATTTGTATGCTCATGCTAATGTATGTTATACACTGTGATGTGATTTTCTTTCTCTCTCTCGGTCAATCGGTTTGTATTTTTATATAGATACACACCTCTTTTTCTTCCTCTTTCTTTCTGCTCCGGGCTCTGCCCCACTTCACCTCTCTCCGCTTGGCTCCGGGTCTTGGAGGGAAGGTTGGCGCGCCCGCTTGGTTCAGCCACCTTTTAGGGATTTTACTGTGTAGTATTTTAGTATCAGTGAATGAATTCGTTTTTATTTCGAGATTGGAAGTTCGATTGTTTTGAGTGTTTGTAGAGTATCTGATTGTAAGAAAGAACTGATGATTGTAACGCCATGGCTCCCACCTGTGGAGAAGAAAGAAGAGGTGAGCAGTTTTCGTTGTGGGAGGTTATTGCAGGTCAGGGACGGTGTTGCAGGAGTGAAGCCGCAATGGCTAGTGCCTGATAATTGCTTTATTTTCTACAGCCTTGAACATGCTTTCATCAACATTCTTTGCAGGACGCCAATGGTTTTTGTATTTGTTTAGTTAGGCAGTTAGCAATTTTAGACTTTAAAATTGATGTGCTGAATTTTATGTCTTCACTTGTAGAGGCGGTAAATGTTGAGTGACATATCCAAGGCCGGAAGGATACATGCCCTTCTATCTTTTTGACAATTTGTTAAAGTGACGTGGTGCCCTCCCCTTCAAATGTGACATGACTGCGAATTGCCACTTTTAAAACCGCCCTTACTACTCGTTTCGGTGTATATTTTTTTCTTTTTCTAAGAGTTCTAGTCCGCCTCTCATATATATTGTGTAAAGAAGGCTAATATGGCGATCCTCTGGTCCTCGTCCCTCGCATCTCCTCCCCGTCTCCCGGGCCTCCTTCATTGCCTGCTTTCCTGCGTTTACAGCCAACGTGAGCGAGGCAGGCACGCGGCGCCTCTCGTTGGATATTACAGGGCTAGGAGCGGCTGTGGCTACTGCGAGTGCGGTGTTTAGGGGAGGGGGCTTGTTTGCACTCGGAGGGCGATGGCGATTTAATGGAGGTGAGGGGAAGGCGTTTTGCGTCGTCGGTGGCATGCTAAAGATACTCTGTGGCATGTCCGCGGAGGGGAAAGGAGAGAGAGAGAGGGGGGGGAGGGGGGTGCTGCAGCATTAGAGAAGGATGTTGCCAGGACGCGTGGCTTGTTTTGTGGAACGTTTCATACCGAGAGCGACTTCCACGCGAATTTAGCCTAAGCAGCATGTGTGTGTGTAGATGGATAGATAGTTGCAGCCCGCAGTCCAATTCCAATAGCACGTTGCCCCAGAAACGAGGTCACTAATGCCAAGGTCTTCTTGTACTAGGCAACTCTGTAGATTTATTCATGAAGTTAGCCGGGTTTTTGTTGCGCGGCGATCCGACAACGTTCCGTCATTATCTAAATGTATGTAGTAGCGCCATTTTTCCTTTAACTTCCGACGCGTTCTGGTGAAAAATGTGACTCAGAGCTGACTCTATTTGGCGTTGCTGGCCCTGACATTGATTCCTCCTGCTTTGAGGCAGCGCTGCGTCCGGCCCACCTCCCGAACACTCGCCCCTCTTCGCCACGAGGGATTAGGGCCTGGGTGTCTCGTGGCTCGAGTCCTGCGGTCGAGCCAATGCTCGCGAAGACTTCCGCGCAGCGAAAGGCCGCTCTCGTTACTTATTCTGGAACGCCAGAATGCCGCTACTTAATGCGCTGTACTATGTTGCTGCAGTAGGACTGTGGAGTCTTCTCTCTTTAGCATATGTATGTATGGGGAGTCTTGGCTTCTGTGTTGCGAGGTGCGTACAAATGCTTGCAGACGACAGTTTCAGTTATAGTTGGAATAGTTTTCACGTCCCGACCATGTGTTTGTAAAACTCCGCTTGTGTAGGGAATGGCATTTGGTAAAGTGATTGATGGATAGAGGAACAGTGTTTGCCACAGTCAAATTAAAATATTACTCTTACGGAAATACCGTTTACAGGAATCGTTGCTGACGGATGCAGGTTTTAGCTTATTTTTGCATTTATTTACCTTCCTTGCCAAATATATAGACGGGGAAGTTTCGATGTGCTTTTCAATCCTTTTGTCTTAGGCATTATTACTTTGTAAATTTAGGATGTAACTTATGAAATGATAAGCATGTTTTTTTATTCTTTAGTATTGGTCACAAGCCAAAGTCTTCCCTGTGCAACCAAAGTTCGCAGGGTGTGTTGTTTGATAAATACACTGTTCTCATTGCAATGTTTGTTTTGTCTTTTTGTATAGGCGCCAGTTTCGTTTTACGCCCTTGCCTGCCGGGGCCGAGAACGTTTGACCTCTGGTGTCACGGCGGCGGCCGAGATTGTTTATTTAGTTTAGTCGTTTATTTGCTATGCTCTGAGGTATTTGATGCATGGCCGTAGCAGCTTATTACAATGTTACCTTATAAATTTAATATAGAACATTATTATCGCTTCTATTACGTCAGTTGAGAAAAGATTATCCTGTAGCCCTTCATCAAATGATCCGGTACTCCGATATATAGTACATACGTTGACAGACTTTGATGCAGTTGATGTACAGACATTTAGGATATGATATAAACACTTTTAGTTTACTAATATATCAGATACGACGAAATAGTTGGATAGTGAAACGTGTCCTGGCGACACCGTAGACTTTTGTGCCCGTGAATAGTACCGAGGATCTTGCTTCGGATGTATATGAATGATCTCAATCTCGGTAAATTCCTGGAAAAAAAGGGTCTCTGAGTTTTTTTTAAGGTTAATGATGTTCATTGCTGTTGATTTATTAAGCTAAGTTTACTGCAACGTCATGTTAGTCTTACGTTTTATTTTCGGCAAAACTTCACTTGACTTTTAACCATACAAGAGTTGCTTGGATTTTTTCACCTTAAGAATTCTAGATATGTTGCCGATGTCACTGAACCAACGCAGCTACCCTAAAAAAAAAGCTGGGAAGGAATGGCTACTGGTTGGAATGTAGTCGACGAGTGCAGCGAACGATGCAACATTCCAGAACCGGAGTGGAAATAAGCAATAGTAGTGCCTCTGAGGTAGGGAGGGGGGAGGTATCAGCCGCATTTGCATTAACAATTCAAATAACGAAGTTGTTATGTTAATTACCGTCAAGATCAGCAAGCGGAAGGTGTTGTTTGTACACAGGACAATAGGGCACTGGAACGGCTAAGCGGAGCTCAGTTTTAGACTGTACCCTCTTGCTTGTCTCTTCTTTGTTATTGTGGTTGGACGTGTCTGCTAATTTCTATTTATGCCTGTGCGGTTTTGCGAATGGTTATATGTCTGCGTGCTTGTTTATTTTTATGTACTACTTGAATGGTTATATGTCTGCGTGCTTGTTTATTTTTATGTACTACTTGAATGGTTATATGTCTGCGTGCTTGTTTATTTTTATGTACTTCTTGAATAGTTATATGTCTGCGTGCTTGTTTTATTTTTATTTAATTCTTTACTTTATTCGCCGATGTGAAGCAGACTCAGGAATGGCCAGAATGTTTGTCGTTCGTGCAACATTGATGTTGCCGGTAGGCCGGCTTGATTTATTATACTTTGTACTTCTTCAATATAGTTAGTGTCAGAATGAAAACGAAGAGATAGAGAGATAAAGAGAAAGAGGCATACAGAAAGAGAGGGGGGGGAGCAGAGGGGGAACAGCCTAAAACCAGAAAAAATGATTATTGGAAAACAATAGGATTAACCGATTTGTCTTCCCAGAAGCCACTCTTTCGGCTGAGGTGTGCGTTTGATTCTTGGTGGAATGCCTATGTGGCGATGAAGGAAGCTAGATGACCGGGGGGAGGGGAGAACTAACGAGGATGAGGAAGCGTTATGGGAGTGATAGTGGCGATGGAAGATGAAGGGCGGCTTGGCTAGCACTGTGATAGCAGCACGGCCAGGGAGGCGAGGCCGCCAGTGAGGGACTAGGTCAGGGAGGCCCGCTGAATAACGAGCTCGGTGGTGGTATTGACATAGAGTGAGGCAGGTCACACACACACGAGGAGAGTTCCTTCTATATATTACTTGTGCCAACAGGGGCCAGCTGAGGGAGGTCAGCCGCGCCGCCACCGCCACCGTAGCGGACTCTCCTGAGCATACCCAATCTTACTGCAGTTGAGCTTGCCGCTTTTGGCCAAAGGAAGAAGCAGTTTTGGTCCGGATTCGCTTCCGATTCCCGCGTGCCTTGGCTGCGAATGCTTTATGAAGCTTCGTTGTCTTCAGGTCTAATCTAGAGTTTGTCTCCCGGGTAACGAGACAAGTTCAGCCATTTCTTAAAACGAAAGAAAAGCAAAGCTATCAGAGACAGATGCATAAATTCAAGGTCAAGGGAAGAGATACTTATGAAGACAATATTGCAGGCTGGCAGCAGGTGTCGTCCCTTCGCCGATGCGCAATGCGGAACACTCCCAAGGTCCTCCTCCTATAATCGGCCTCGTTATGCCTTGTTCTCCACGTTTAGACTCTAGCTGAAGCCTCAAGTCGTGCGGAATTTATACCCTCTTCTGTTTTTGTCTTTCTTGGCGCCAAATGTGGTTTTATTCATAAGGCTAACGGTACTCATAGTTCTCGGTTATGGGTTATTTGATGCTTTCAACGTAGCCATTGCACTATCAAATACTCTGCGTATCTCCTCTTACGTATTGTTTACCCTGGCAGCTGTTTTCGTTGAGGCGATTAAAGTGATGCATGACGCCCTTCAGATATTTGATAAACGGTGTGGCCGCTGTGTCATGCGAGTGTGATATGAATGAAGCGCCCTCCGCCGCGGGCTGAAGGTCGCACAACCATCCCCGCTCAGTGCCAGTGTGAGGCGAGACCAGCCTGGTGGCACTATGAGAAGACTAGATGAGAGAAAGAGGTGATAGCCCCCGCCCACGGTGCCTGTTTCGAAGGTGTGGGCGGCGTGGGCGTGAGGGCAAGCAATTGTAAAACGAAGGCGGTGAGAGGCATGGGCAGGCCATGCGGGTGGAGGGCGCGGTAGCAGGACCATGTTCAGCGAGCTATGCAGGGAGACGCTCAAACGCTCCGTCATCGATGGCATACACGCCTTCCAAGACCTGCTGCACTCCAGGACACGTAAGTACCCGAAGGGATGGAGGGAGGAAGGGAAGGAAGGAGAGAGGGAAGGAATGAAAGGAGGAAGAGAGAGAAGGAATGAAAGGAGGAAGAGAGAAAGAGAGAGAAAGAGAGAGAAAGAGAGAGAAAGAGAGAGAGAGAGAGAGAGAGAGAGAGAGAGAGAGAGAGAGAGAGAGAGAGAGAGAGAGAGAGAGAGAGAGAGAGAGAGGGAGGGGGGGGGGGAGGGGGGGGAGAGAGAGAATGAGAAGAAGAGAGAGAGAGAGAAAGAGAAAGAGAAAAAGAGAAAGAGGGAGTCGAGATGGAGAAATGAAAGAAGGAAAAGTAGAAAGAAATTGAGAAGGAAGCAGAATTAGGGAAGGATAAAAAAAAAGTCACTGAGCTTGCGTTTGTCCGCCCGTGCATTGCTAGCAGGGAAAGGTAGGGTCGACATCGAGAGCAGGTTGTGAAGGTGGGGGGGGGGGGTCATCAGCAGAGCGAAGTCACCTTAGGATTCCGTGCGAGTGTGGCTTCGGAGAATCCTATGATCCCTTATAAAAAAAGGTTATCCGAGAAGTGATCCTCCAAAAGGGGGCGACACTGTGATGTGAAATCTTTACTTCGGAAGTTTTTTTGTTTTCTTCTTCTTCTTCTTCTTCTTCACCTCCCCGCTCGGGAGACGATCTAGGGTCCAGAGGGGAAGTTCGAGTGCGGCGGATCGCGTCCCTCTGCGGGGGAAGTTACCGCTTCCCCTTTTCCCCTCTTCCAGTTGGCTCTAGAATTCTTTCACAGGTCTATGGGGGACCCCTATCCTATTTCTCTCTCACTCACTCACTCACTCTCCCCCCCCCCCTTTTTTATCTCACTCACTCACTCTCCCCTCCCCCTTTCTCTCTCTCTCACTCACTCTCTCACTCACTCACTCACTCACTCACTCATTCTCTCTCTCTCTCTCTCTCTCTCTCTCTCTCTCTCTCTCTCTCTCTCTCCCTCTCTCTCCCCCTCCCCCTCTCTCTCTCTCTCTCTCTCTCCCTCCCCCTCTCTCCCTCCCTCCCCCTCTCTCCCTCTCTCCTTTTTTCTTTCTTTCTTTCTTTCTTCTGGGTTGCTTGCTTGTTGATTCTATTACACAAGAGACTTTGCGAGCTTTGGGTGACAAGAATAGATTATACCATTCTGTGTATGCAATTGCTTTACCATAATAGCTTGTACCGGGGAAAGTTATGGCAAGAAAGATGAATTTTCTCCGTGAGTTTCTTTTTTTTCTTTTTTTTATTTATTTTTTCTTCGCAGGATAGGTTCGTGTATGCGAACGATAGTTTTGGTGTGAACGCTGGTAAATACAGGCTAATCGTTATGGATGGCTGATTCTGCAAATTTTGTCAGTAAGCACATGCGCCTCGCGAGCCTAGGTAAAAATTGTTAACAGAAAAAAAGCGTTATTTATTCAGATAAGTACAGCCTTTTAAGTGCACGCATCTCCCTTCCATTAGACGAAAAGTAATTTGCGACGGGATTCCTCTTTGAAATTCATAATTCTCGTAAGCCATTCCCCGGAACATACACTTTACTCATCTCGACACTCTGCGTTTCTTCTCAATAATTTCCAGGGAGGAGAAATTCATGATGGAGTTGCTTGCGGCCGTACTCTTCATTATCACTTCATTCTGTGTGATTAATTTTCTCTCATTACGCAACCGGTAGTTAATTTGTGTGTCTGGGAGGCACCGTCTCTTCCCGCGGCGAGTTATTACGGAAATCGGCCTTTCGTCGGAACATCTGCATAAAATTTTCATAATTACCACTTGGTTTTTTAAGTTTTAGTTTTATGTTCGCCGAATATTGGCCTTGTAAGGGTAGTCGTTCAGAGGATGATTAGGTCGTATTTATGT
>NW_028234414.1:7928893-7936393 GCF_977035675.1 Penaeus japonicus
CTCAAAGCCTACACATTCTTCCACTGACCCCCCACCCCCACCCCCATCCCTTCCCGTGCATCACCATCTTCCGATCCACTTAATTGTTCACGGAACTTTTGCGCGAGTCAGATCGTAAATTAAGGAGTGTGTGTGTGCTTTTTGAGGAAGTTTTAGAACGACTGTTTGCATGCGCGAATGTGTTTGCATTCGTTCTCACGTTGCGTCAGGGGTTTAAGCAAAAGAGGGGAATGAGGGAGGGGAAAGGAAAAGAAATGGGTTTGGCGGGAAGTGAGATAGGAGGGGAAGGATACAAGAAAGAGAAAGGAAGAGGTGAGAAGAAAGGAAGGAAGGAAGGGAGGAAGGAAGGAGGGAGGGAGGAATGAGGAAGAGAAGGGAGAGGAGAGAGGAAGAGGGTTGGATGTGGTTGCTGAGGGCAGGCTGGAGGGTCGCGAAGAGGTGTTGTGGTTATGGCGCCTTTCATTACCGTTGTTTGCGGGGCCTCCGCGCTATTCCACCGCGCCATCTTGCTGTCATTACCACACCTGCTTCACTTCTCCTCCTGTTCCTCCCCTTCCTCTCCCTCCTCCTTCCCCCTCCCTCTCCTCCTCTCCTCCTCTACTTCTCACTCCTTACCCTTTCCTCGTGGGTCATGGAACCCATCGTTTGTGCCCGGGCAAGGAAATGATGTGCTCTTACAGCAAGATTTATGACCTCATTCCCTGAAGAGATTACCCCCAGATTATCTTTCACAGATTTCGGAGGGACTTTGGTGTCCCTCGGGAATTTATTGGTGCAGATTCAAATGAGATTTTAAATAGATAGCATTTTGTCAAGCGCCCCCAAGAGCCAACGAGCTCGTTAAGTGGCTGGAATATCGGTATCACCCCCCCTTCCCTGGCCTCCCCCGGCCTCCCCCGAATTCCCAAGCTTGAAAGACGTTGAAATATGCCCGGAAATCCCGGCATCATGTTTAGAACATGATACTGAGCGTCCACGTGGCAGCTTACGCTTCCGCCACTCCTTTCTCCTAGCTTTGCACGCCCCGTCGCCTTTCTGAGCACCGCTTTGGGCGATGTGTCGCATAACGTTCATTCAGGAACGTTCGCCTTGGTGTAAATGGGAGAAAAGTACAAAATATCCGTGGATCTCTCGCGTCTTGTGATTAGACTCTCACCCCAAGACCCTGATCCTCTCAGCACGTGACTGCTGCAGGAAAAGCTCTCCTGCTTCCTTGCCCCAAATCCTGACGCTTCTTTGCCCCAGCCCCCCCCTGACACCCGCTCCTCTCTGTCCTCGAGATGTTACTCTTGAATAGAAGGTCGAGATGGCGCGCGGGTTATTCCTAATAAAGCGAGGGCCATGAAAGGAGTGACAGCGATGAGAAGAGCAGGCAGAAGAGTTCAATGGCGAACCACAGGGACAGAGGAAAGAGAAGGTGGAAACGTCCAACGGTGAGCGAGGCCGAGCACAGCTGGAGGAGAAAGGTGGTGAAAGGGAGAATAACATACGACGAGAATGGACATGGGAGTTAAGGGAACGATACAGTAGGCAGAGATTTAAGGAACGGAAAAGGAAGCCGTGAACTGGGAGAAGGGAGAAATGGAGAGTTAAGGGTAGCGAAGAGCACAGGGATAATTGTATTGATTTCCTATTTGAACAACTCAGAGAGTCCTAGGAAGGCGTCCAGAGAGGCCTAAGGACGTGAGGTGACCATTTTCAAACGGATGGCCCTCCAGCCCGATGTGGTGACTTGAGGCACAGCGCTTCAGAAACCATCTCATCGGGTACTCGGTACTTGGTACTGCTTTTCGAGTGAATCCCCTTATCACTTGTGAATGTATTACATAACGTTACTGCAAGCGATGCAGTGTTATATGTTGCTTTTTTAGAGCTCGTGGTTTCCCTGAGGGGAAAGTGAGGACCGCGAAACATGGCCGCCAGAGACAAAGCTCCCTGGAAGTTCTGTTTCTTCCAACTAATTCCTTGCCAATTGTGCTTTTTTAATTTTTTTTGTATCTTGGAGTCTCGTAGAAGCGAGACATTTTGCATAAGATTGCAAATAACCACAGCAAAGAAGAAGAGCTGCGAGAAGATATTCAAATTCTTCTTCAAACTTGAATTTGATTTTTGCATATTGCAAAACTGGAGAAGATATTTGGTCGAGTTCGAGCATATCACACACACAGCTCGTGGCTAGAGGGAGGGAAGAGGGAGGGAGGGAGGGGGGGGGGCAGAATTTCCGAAAATTGGAATACGTGTTCCGTCTCGCGCGCTCCCAGAGAGGAATAAAGAACAGGTTTCGCAGCGGGAATAAGTTGGCCATTAGAGCGAAGGGGCGCTGCGACGGCGGCTTCGAGAGGAAGGTCGCGTCGTACGAAGATTTAATTTTCTGCGCCAAACGAGAAAACAGAAGTCAGGACACGTACTAGTGTGCGGCCACGGCGCGAGTTACGCTCATTTCGGTGTAACCACCGCGGAAGGGAAGGGAAGAGAAGTAGAAGGAAATGACCACCAGACAACTTACCTTCTTCGCATGTCAAAGATAAGAACAGGCTGATAACAGTGCCCCCCCCCCCCTCCCCTTCATGACTTTTCCCCTATGTTCTGCCCTCTGGTTTCGATGATTAGCCACACTGATTCCCCGCCGTGGGCCTTCCGCTGTGATGTTGCCGCAACAAGCAGGTGGTTGTGGGGCCCTAATGAGCAGACTGACGTAGTATTGATGTGAGCTGGGACGCCCCCTGCCTCTCCGCCTTACCTCTACCTCTCCGTCGTACCTCTGCCTCGCCGCCGCCTATGTCAGGCTGCACCATCATCTGACATTGCAGCCTCTGTCGTAGCCTCTATATTTTCCCCTCGTTTTCTTTTATTTTGTTTCTATAACAGAGCGTTCCCGAACAATGGCTGGCAGAAAAAAAATCAGATACCCTCCGTTCTCTAAGGTTAGAAGAAAGATCTGCTCTCCTAGAACATGTCGGATTAAAGGACATGCATTATTAAATAAAACAAAAAATAGTGGGATTTCCCTTTGCTCTTAGGATTAAAATCAGCTTTGGATAACATGTGTCATGTGTATTGGATATTGGAGACAGAGATTATCGTGAGGGGCGAGGGTGGGGGGAGGAAGAGGAGGAGGAGGATGGAGTAGCTGTGTCATGTCGAAAGAACTTTCTCAGATGAGGTCCTGACACTAGGCTTTTCCCATGTTTTTTTTTGTCTTTTTACGCCTATTTCTCCTAAACTCCCTCCATTTCTCTCTTTTCTCTTTCCTCTCTCCTCTCTCCTGTCTCCTGTCTCCTGTCTCCTGTCTCCTCTCTCCTCCTCTCCCCCTCTCCCCTTTCCCCTCTCCCCTCTCCCCTCTCCCCTTTCTCTCACAAGTATGACACGACCAAGTTCACGTGCGTTAAAAGTCCATCCAGCGGCCTGTTTCTCCCAAATGAACCTGGACGTGTAACTTCCATCCGAGGGGAGAGATTGGACGGGGGAATGGAAAAAAAAAGGAAAACGGTGTCCCAAAAAATGACACAAAAAGGGGAAAAACAAAGTGTGCCGGGTACAAGGTCTTTTGCAGACACGGAGGAAATCACAGGGAGAGTTAATACACCGCAAAAGTAACGATTTTGTTTCGTTATTGTCGCAGAAGAGTAACTTCAAAGCTTGGATAATTAGGTTTCGCTGCCCCCTTCCCCCCTTCCCCACCTCCCTGTCCCTCCCTCTCCCCAACACCAAACTTGGGCTGTGATCCCAGACCCGTTTTTTTTTCTTCATTTTATTTATTTATTATTATTTTTTTTATTATTATTATTATTTTTTTTTGGGGGGGGGACTCCTTCTTTATTCTCAAATCTGGGACCATGTCTGGGAGCATTTTTTTATTCTTTTTTTTTTTTGCCACGATGAATATATTGCGATGCGCGAGCCTATCTGAAGGGGGAAGGGGAGGGGAGGACGCGCACCCCCTTTCTGGCCCTGGAATGTGACAGGTGCGAGGCGTGCGCTGAGCAAGGAGCATACTGCAGTAACACCGCGCTGTCTCGTCCACTCAGCCCTTCTTCGGCCGTGGTAGGAAGAGTGGTGAAGATTGTTGAAAGAGTGGCATTGATAAGGATGGTTATGATGATGATGACTATGTTAATGATGTCAGTTGTTGAAATAGTGACCGTGACAGTAAAAGGCTAATCATCATGATAATACAAACAATAAGGGCATTATAAAGAAATTGTTGATATTTATGGCATTTCGAAAGTTCATTGCCCTAACCTCCCTTTTCCTTCCCCCTCTCCTTTTCTTTCCTCCCCTCCCGTCCCCTCCCCAGCCTTTTCCTCCTCTCCAGTCCCCTCCCCTCTCGTCCCCTCCCCACCCTTTTCCTCCCCTCCCCTTCCCTTTCCTTCCCCCTAGATCCTCGCGACGTGGTTCTCTGAGGGCATCATTGTTGCTCCATAAACTCGTCATCGATTCGTCCGTCTTGATTTCATAATCGTATTGTTGGCCGAACCCAGCGGAGGCCCTCGGGCTTCGTGCGTGTTTGTTTGTGCACGTGTGTGTGTGCGTGTACGTGTGCGTGTGTGTGTGTGTGTGTGTGTGCGTGTGCGTGTGTGTGTGTGTGTGTGTGTGTGTGTGTGTGTGTGTGTGTGTGTGTGTGTGTGTGTGTGTGTGTGTGTGTGTGTATAGAGGCATGCGCGCGTGCTTGTGTACTTGTGTTCAAGCCTTGACATGAACACAAAAGACATTACTTTGGCATGTGGCCTACATGAAGTTGCGTTGTGCTGGTACGTGGAAAGGGGACCGTGCTCTTTTCAGCTTCACATTGACTAAGTCACTTTCACTCATTTATTGACACTTATGCACACATACACATACATAATTCTCCCCCCCCCCTCTCCCTCCCTCCCTCCTTCCTTCCCTCCCTCCTTACCTCCCCCCCCCCTCTCTCTCTCTCTCTCTCTCTCTCTCTCTCTCTCTCTCTCTCTCTCTCTCTCTCTCTCTCTCTCTCTCTCTCTCTCTCTCTCTCTCTCTCTCTCTCTCTCTCTCTCTCTCTGGTACCTTACACGCACACACAAAGCCCCCTTGCAGCAGTTGCTATGGTTACTGCTGCTGAGTATTATGGTTTAGTCTTGAAGCGGGCGGAATTAGGTTCTATATTAGACTGTTTCACGGGTTCTTGTTCAGTTCGTCGTGATGTTGCATCACTTATTGCATGATGGCGGTGTATCTCCTTATGCGATTCCTATCTGAATTGAACTGATACATTTTAAATTTATGTCAGTTCAGTGAAAATGAGTTTAATTTATTTTCCAACAATTATGATTCTTTCTTGCCGAGTTTTGTCCTCCTGAATCCTGTTTATAAAGACAAGAGGAGAGACGGGAAAAAGGAAGAAAAACTCCCCCTGGCGTTCTCCCTTACAAGCCGTGTTGAATCAATAAATCTGAGCCAGTGATGTAGGAATTTGAATTCCTTGGTCTTGGGGCAGGTGGCTTGGTGACGGCTGCAGGGGAGCCGAAGGACGAGGACTATAGCAGTCTGAGACCAAAAAACAACAAAGAAAGTAATGTGAAAAAAAGAGCCAAAGTAAATACAAATAATGTTAATTTTGCCATTTTTATTGTGATTTTTTTTTCTTTAGCCACTATGGTGTTAGACTTTTCGTTGCCAAGGAGTGTTAAAAGTGCACCCTTAGAGAGTGGCGTCGGGGTCACGGTCACGAAAGGTCAAGGTCACGTCCCCCTAGAGCTTTAGAGTGAAGGAAATGAAATTTGGAAAATCACTAAGGAAGAATGCCCCTTAACAAGAGACGGGGACCTCGACGCTATTAAAAGGAGGCTTATTCGCTTCGTCGAGTCGCATTATTTCTTATCGACGCTGCAGTATCGTTATCACGTTGCATCCATTACCAGTTTACTGCGTAACACAAAGACGGGAGCGGCAACATGAGAGAAAACCGGCCAGATCATCACGCAGTGGATGCGGCGCAGGTGTTTCTGCCTTCATGTGTTGGCGAAAAGGGATTTCTAGTTTGTCTTTCATCGTCTTTTGTAATAATCCCAAGGGCGAAAGTATTGTAAAAAAAAAAAAAAAATCTTCAGAATGCCACGCGGTTATGACAATTCCGTTGCTCGACAAGTGGAGCCGGCGGTGCCTGAGAACGGACAACCTTGCATGATTGTGCTTAACACAGCGCCAATGTTGTGATTAAAGTTTTAATGCAATTTTCACGTGTGTGTTTATCCCGTCATAACTGTCGTGTGTGTGCTTTTTGCATCTGGGAACGCCAATGTTTTCGGTCTTGCCCCGTATTCATTGTTGACCTTGTTTTGTTTTACCTTTGTTGACCCTACACAACTCTCTCCTTGAGTTCTGATATGTCGCCTCCTTTCCCTTCCACACTTGAACTTTGCCCTGTACATGAACCCGTTTCTTTCCCTTCGCTTTGTCATGAATGGCCTTGTTTTCCCGGGTCAGCAGTGCGCCATGCCTGCAGCGTGATCCCTTTTAGCGGGTCTATATTTCTCCAGCTGATTTTGTCAGACGCTCCGCAGCCGCTCTCCCTCTGGTGGTCCTGGCCCTCTCGTCGACTGACCGCTGCGCTTTTTCCTTCAGTATCCCCCACCCCCCAGGTCTCCTTGATGACTTCACTCAAACCAAAGCCAAAGCACGCCGAGAGGGGCCTCCTCTTTTGAAGAGGCCTCTTTACCGTTCTGCTGCTGCCGCTGCGGGCCTCCCCATGACGCGGATGCCAAGGACACTGGGGGTTGTTGCGGAGCTCAGAGAATGGCATCCTGCAACCGATAAGGAAGAAGTATTGCCATCGGCTCTCCCTCCTTCATCTCCCCCCCCCCCGTCACTATCCCCCCTCCCTTTCCCTCGCACATTTTCTGCATGATACTGTTTTTATGACCCCGATGCTTTTTCTAGGAAGTCATATAGATGCGATTTTATAAGCTAACTAAGGCTGACGAAAAGAGAAACTAAAGATGGAGATAGAGTAGCAGATGTCATGGAGGTGGTGTTTGGGACGGTACACACATAGGGCGGAGTTGATATGTCAGCCACAATACATTAATTACACCCTGGTGTCTACTGTGACGATCACAAAAGACGTCTGTTTTTTTCGGGTGTGTAGATGAAGTCAGAGCAGCGTCCACGAAGCGTAGGAGGAGGAAGGCCAAGTTCGGGAAGAAAAGTCCGTGAGCTTAGGAGAAGAAAACTTGCCCTCGACGCTGACTAGAGAGTGTCAGGAGCCAAGACAGCGAGGAGGGGAAGGAGAGTGGCAGTGGGGAGGGGAACAAAGGGTGATGCTGAACAAGGGAAAGAGTTGGAGGAGGAGTGTCCGGGAGATTATAAAAGGCAGAAGAGGGGGCTGGGGGAGAGCCAGGTGATTGAAGGGGGGATTGGGGGGAGGGTATAGCCTGAGAAGAGAAGAGGGAAGGAAGGGTTGGGGAGTGGCGATTCCGGGAATTCCCCTTTTGGTTCTGAGGGAGCGCAGGGAAGGGGATAGAGGAAATGGGACGGGTGATG
>NW_028234414.1:7943893-7951393 GCF_977035675.1 Penaeus japonicus
GGAAGAGGTCCTTGTCACTCTCAGGACCTGCCAGCATGGTGGCCTGACTGGAATGTCTTGTCCTGTTAATACAGGCCCCAAAGTCCTTTCCTCGGTATATTTCATGTCGGCTTTTAAAATTAATGTTTATGGCACGGCACTTTCTCTTCTAAGCAATCGATGGCGTTTCTGGTTTAAACGTTTTGTTCTTTTTTTTTTCTCTCTCTCTCTCAACCCCTTCCTCTCTCTCTCTCTCCCTCCCTCCCTCCCTCCCTCCTCTCCTTTTCTCTCTCATTTATTTACCGATTATTCACCACTGTAACATTTCTTCTCGGGTGTTATGGAAGTGGGCGATATCCCCTGCGACTGACCTCGCTTCGGGGCCCAGTCCGGAGCCAATTTTCCCTCTCCTCTCTTTCCTCCTTCCTTCGCTGTGTCCACGGAAGAAATGTCGGCGCGACCCAGTGCCGAGGGTGAAGCATTAAGGCTCAAGAGTCACTCATGCCTCGGCTGTCACTCCCACCCGACTCTCACGCCTCGTGACGTTGCCAGAGTTCTGCTCGGGCTGTTTATTGCCCTTTAAACAATCTCTCTCCCTCTCTCCCTCCCTATCCCTCTCCCTCTCTCCCTCTCTCCCTCTCTCCCTCTCTCTCTCTCTCTCTCTCTCTCTCTCTCTCTCTCCCTCTTATTCTCTCTCTCCCTCTCTCTCTCTCTCCCTCCCTCCCTCTCTCTATCTCTCTCCCTCTCTCTCTCCCTCCCCCTCCCTCCCTCCCTCCCTCCCTCTCCCCCCCCCTTTCCCTCCCTCCCTCCCTCCCTCCTCCTCCCTCCCTCCCTCCCTCTCTCCCCCTCTCTCCTCTCTCTCTCCTCTCTCCTCTCTCTCTCTCTCTCTCTCTCTCTCTCTCTCTCTCTCTCTCTCTCTCTCTCTCTCTCCCTCCCTCCCCTCCTCCCTCTCTCCCTCCCTCCCTCCCTCTCCCTCTCCCTCTCCTCTTTTACTCTCACCCTCCCTCTCCCTCATCCCTCCTCTCTCTCTCCTCTGTGATTCTCTCTCCCCCCCCCCCCCCCTATTTTTACCCTCCTGTCTCCCTCCCACCGCTGGCCTAGTGTCCTTGTGCGTGTTTGTGTACGAAGGGAGGTTCCTCGAGCCCCACCTGGCCAATCCCTCCGCGATGGCTTCCCTTCGGCGTACTCTGGACTGGATCCCTGACCTCATAATCATATTTTCCCGGACGATCTCGCCGGGCAGGAGGCAGGGGGTTCTGCCGCGGGGAACGGCCTTATGCGCCGCTTCCGGCAAAGTGATCACCACTCGTTGCCGTGTTGACGTTGTCGATGGACTTGTTTTCTTGATTTCATTCGCTGCTCTTTTTTTTTTGGTGTAGGATTGGAGTTGAGTAGGGTCGCGAGTCGAGTTTTATTGTGTCTGTGTAATGTACGTTCGGCCAAAAGTCGAGAAAAGTCCTTCGCTCCTTCGACACCGGCTCTTATAACCCGCTCGCTCACATGGATAGGTGCTCGTCCTACGAAAGGATCGAGACTTTTCCCTCCTAATTGCTCAGCGCCGAAGTCGGTGTTTTAGCAACGGGCCTCCCACTGCCGTGCTCTGGAGACGCCGATAGCCGAGCCACAGGCAAGACGCTCGATTCCATCAAATTCGAGCTTGAATGCTCAACCCGATGCGACATCATGGCGTATCTCTCAACTAGATTGATTTCTGTAAAAATAAAAATCTAATAACAGTTTACGATCAGGTCGGGGGGCTGTATTGCAAACATCTGGGACTGAAGCATTTGCAATTAATTGGAAATTCGCATTTTTTAATACTCGGATGTCCTGAGGGAGAACTTAGCTATAATAAGATTGGATTAAATTCACCGCTGACAAGTTCACTCTCAGGAAAATACTTCGTCAAAGTGTCGAACTGAGACTTGCACGCGGGCCTCCTTATTAAACGGGTCAGGGCTCGCGCCGACGCGATGGATTTTGGTCAAATTCATTCTAGTTACCTGCTGACAGACTCGGGCCAGCCAGGTAATTACTGTCAGCACTGTATCGCACTCGCATTTCTCGCCTTTGGTGCCCATTGTGTCAGAGCGGAGAAACAATTAGCGGCGGGGATTTGTAGCTTTATCCATCGCCCGATGTCGGTGGACGCTGCTGAGTAAGAACGTGGTTAGGGAGGCCAAGAGGTATGGCATTTACTTTATTCGGCCAAGTAATATAGCTGTGTAAAGGTCTTTACGAATGTAGACATCGCACCTGAATTTGTTTCGTCTGTAACTGACTGAGATAAACACCAAGTGAATTTGTTTCCTTCTAAAAAAATGAATATCTATCAGCTACCGGGTGAAAGGGACTCACCAGCGGTCTCTCGTGTCCATCGCCGGTAACCTGCCATCGTTCTTTCCTCCTTCGAGTTTAGTATTTGGAGAAATCGCCGCCTAAAGAGGGAGGGAGGGAAGGAAGGAAGGAGGGGGGAAGGGAAAGGCCACGTCGTCTCTCACATTTAAAGGGAAACACTCAGCCCCGCGCGAGTTATGCTGACCCCTCCCCCTCCCCCTCCCCCACTGCGGCGGTTGTACTGGGCCGCGTGTGCAAGAGACAGCGCCAAAAGCCGGGCGCTGAACCCTGACTTCCTTAGGAGAGAGCGGCGCAGAACTGAGGGAAGGGATTTTGCTCCTTGATTTTATTGAACGAGTATCAGGTCGCCTTCCAATCCCGCGGTAGCCCTGCCCTATATCACGCTGTGGGTGAAATTCGACTTCGCCCCACCCCCCGACTCTAACCTCTTCCCTCTCCTCCGCCCCACCCCCACCCCCCCTCCGTTGAGGTGGACTGGCCTTGAGAACCAAGTGTCAGTAGGACAGTGTTTGATTGCTGACGGACGAGCCTTGGATCATTTTATTAGTTGTGTGTGTGTGTGTGTGTGTGTGTGTGTGTGTGTGTGTGTGTGTGTGTGTGTGTGTGTGTGTGTGTGTGTGTGTATTTAAGTATTAGTGTTATATTATTAACTGCATGGGAAGTAAAACCGGAGTCTTGATGCAGGGGGCGTGTCGTTTTCGCCATGTTTATCACGTCGTCGGGATATTGCACCGGACTATAAAATGGGAAATCATTTTTTTCTTTCCTCCCTGCAGGACTCTGATGCCCGAGGGATAAAAATTGATCTCCGGGCAAACAGCGAGCGAAAGAACTCTGGCGGGGATGTCTCATTTCGGAGATTAAAGCGAAGAGGACTCCGTGTTTCTCGCGGGTCTTGAGGCGAAACGGAAGATGAAGAAGGCCTTCCAAGAGGGAGCGCTGGCTTCTGGCGAGGCTGAAACCCTTCGATGTGGTCGAGAGACGCGGTTGGGGGGGGGGGGCTTATACGATACTTTCTGATTGATTGTAAGAAGATCCAATGGGGATGATACTGCTTGCATAAGAGTTCTCTTGTTCCCTCATTCGTCCGCGGACTCAAAGTATTCAGCTATTTTTCAAATTAATATTTTTATTAATTTGTTTATTTTTTCATACTGTTTCAGTGTCGACGTCATGTTAAGGATCTCGATTGTCGGTGGACCTTTTTTTCGGTATTAATGAAAAAGTTTCAGCCGTTAGTGCCGGTGTCCAACTGCGAACTTGCTTTAATGGAAGGAGAACCTTCAGGCTATTGTGTTGTTTTTAATTCCTTGCACTCTTTTCGGTTCAAGAGTGTTTGCGTGGAAGAGAGAAGAGAAGACATTCTTGAGTGTGAGTAAATGAGTTTATCTAGTGATTGGGTTCCACCGCAGATTCTTTTTCTCAGAGACAAATAACCCAAAGAATGACGTTAATCATGTTACCAAGCGTCAAAACCCCTCAAATAACTTCTATCAAAGCCCTGTCTTTTGTGTACCAGCAGCTTTAATACATTGATTTGTCAGCCACTGACGAACATGGCATGATTCCAGCTGTGGTGATGACGTCCTTTCTTTAGTGTGTGTACTCGCGTTTCGTGTGGCACTCAGCCGTCGCTCCTAAGCCTACGCGGACGCCGTGGCATAATGGAGCAAGGAGTGTGGTGATGGAGGCAGCCGAGGAGAACGGGGCGCAGTGAGACATCCTCTGGGAAGAAGGGAGGGGGGGGGGGGGGGAGAGATGGAGGGTGTGTAGGATTGGGCCCGGACTAGGCTAGGGAGTTCAATACGGACTGGCTTGGATTCTGAGTGGCAGCTCTTGATTGCTTTGAATTGGGCTGTTGGGGAGGCCATGCCGTATACTAGGCTTCGCGGAGTAGTGCCAGGCCAAGTTGCGTTGTTGGCAAGTCAAGACTGGTAATCAAAGGTACCACGAAATCTCTCGTTTCCGCCCATCAGCGTCGATTGGAAGAGGCGGCGGGCGGCTGGATGGAGAATTATGGGCGCTGTGCTCGGCCGTGTAGATTACTCCCGGGGACTCCCTCCACCCGGAATTAGTGCAGCATACCAGCCCGACACTCGTCCGTTAAAGGGAATGTTTTTATCGCCAATTGATAGTCCAGCGCGTGTGAGTGATGCCACTGGGAGTCAGTGGACGCGCGAGCTGGGGGATGGAACGACGAGGAGCGGGGCCGCCCGTAAACGCCCTCCCAAAGCCTCTCCTCTCCTCTTAATATCAAGGGTCAAAAGGACTGTCGATGCTTCCCTACCGCCGCCTCTCCTTCTCTCCTCCACTTTCCTCTTCTCTCTTTTGCGCCGCTCTCCCCTTCCCAATATCCTTTCTTCTCCCGCTCTCTTCCCGTCCTTCTCTCCTCTCTTTTCCTCATCTCTCCTCTTATATCATCACATCTCTCCTTTCCTTTCCTCTCCTCTCCTCTTATCTCCTCGCCTCGTCTCGTCTCGACTAGTCTCCTTCCTTCCTTCCTCTCCTCTCGCTTGGTCTCCTCTTCCCCAGTGCCTCCTTGCCCCCTTTCTTCCCCTTTTAGATTTTTTTTTTTTTTTTGGTCCCTCCTTCGTCTCCAAGCATACAAGCGGGAGGTCGGGCCCGAAGGACACGCGAGGGCGCAAGAGGCGAAGCGCGTGCGGTCGGGGAACCGTAACGATGCCATGAGACGAAGTGAGGAAATTGGACACAGGGGAGCGGAAATAACAAAGCGAGCGTCAACAAAAGTCGCACTGACAGACGTCGCTCGAGCGCTGTATTGGATCTTCAAGTCCGCCCTTGGTCACGCAGGGGGGATGCATGTATCGAAGGTCGTCTCGCCGCCATGAGCGATGGGCGGGAGCCCCGTCAGCGGCGGAGGAAGGGGCGAGAAAGAGCGGGAGCAAAGTGACTCTCAGTCCTTGTTTGATTGTTGTTGCACTGGGGAAGGCTGTGTGAATGGGCGCGAGGCACCGCTCTACTCGGTGCTCGGAAGAGGAGGATCATAAAAAGACGGCGATATTGCAGTTTCATTATCCTGATGAAGGGGTTCATGGAAAGGAAGCGCATTGGAAGAAGAAATAATTGCGAATGAAATGTATTGAATGAAACTCCCGATTTTTTACTTGTATTTTTCATGTAGGTGTCGACAGTGACGACTTGATACTTACGATGTCGTTCCTTTGCAGGTGGAGGTGGTGATGGTCGAGACAGCAGTGGCGGGGCGGGGGGCGGTGCTCCCTCCGCCAACGGCCACTCCGGCCAGCAGCAGCAACA
The DNA here is from genome assembly GCF_977035675.1 of Penaeus japonicus. Lineage (NCBI taxonomy): Eukaryota > Metazoa > Arthropoda > Malacostraca > Decapoda > Penaeidae > Penaeus > Penaeus japonicus. The sequence continues at coordinate 7,949,507 of NW_028234414.1, forward strand.
ACAGCAGGACCAACAGCAAAACTCATCCGCCGCCAGCAAGAAGAGCCCGGCCAAGAAGGGTAAGTGGCCACACCACTTTCTCCCCTTTTCCTCCCTACACCCGCTGGGGCCACCTCAGCCACCCCCTCGCCCGCCGCCTCCTCGCCACCACCTGTTGGTACTCAGGATGCACCCACGGGCGCCAGGCTATAGGTAACACACACACACACATTGAGTGAGTGAGTGTGAATTTAAATGCGTGTATAATAAGAAACTAAAAATTGGCCAGTATGATCCTTCGGGCGTAAGCGGCGTGGGCTGAGGTGGTGGCAGTTTGGTGGCACTCGCACGGCACTATTTTCTTACGGTGGCTCGCTAGGCATCTTGCGTACCACATTGCACATGACTGTAGCTGTAATGTACACATTGTATGTTGATATACTTTGATTTGTTTACATTGGTCGCTCACCCATCAGGGAGCATGTACTGCATGGTGATTTACATATTTATATTTATTTTCATGTTTTACACTTTTGGTTGCCATACCTGTGCATAAAGTCATTTGAAGTGTCTTCAAGATATATGTGCCCAATATGTTTACCTTATATGAATTTTATTATTGATATGTTGCACGTTCCATCATAAATTAAAGGCATATTTAAATGCGCAAATGACCTTTTCATGTGTGATGGTGCGAGTGTGAAATGAAGCGTGTAACAGATCATTTGGAACGGACGGAAAGGGAAGAGAGACAATGTGTGAACGAACCAAGAGCAATGAGCTTTGGAATGGAGTGGGCGTGTCTTCAGATCGTGGTAGGTATTGTGTTGGTGAGGGTGTGATATATGGGGCGTCGTCGGCCAAGAGGACCTGTCGACTGCTGATTAGCTATCGACGTCGCACCACTCCACACTGATACGAGGCGCGAAGGAGCAGAATTAGCCCTTCTGGCTGTGCTAATGAGGGTTCCGTTTGTACTCAGATTCAGTAGACATGATTACACGTTTTTTCTTCTTTCTGGTCGTTGGGATAATTGCTCTCGCCATCAAAGTCTCTTGATTTGTACAGTGACAGACCTGTAAATCTTGAGTGGTTGAGACGGCGTCCCCACACTCTCCTCCCCCAGTTCTCCCCTCAGGCGCGCCAAGACGTACTCGGTCGTGCTGCTCCTCGAGACGGCACACTCAGAACACTTCCGAGGCCGGACCGTAATGGCGAGGGCACGCGGACAAGGGCTGGCGTCTTTTTTGTCCTTCGCCATTCATACGTCCGCCTTTTGATCCAGAGGGAGAGAGGGAGCTGCAGGGAAAAGTCCCGCGTCATTTGCCATTCAAGAGAAATCCCGCGCGAGAGAGGGCGCGGGGCGTTTCTCCCGCTTCTTGGTCCCGCTAATGAAGGAGGACCTGGGAGGGCGCTCCAGACTATAGGCGCAGCGCATTCCTTTCTCTCCAGACTGCTCTATTATTTTTTCTTATTTCTTTCTGTTACTACCACTGCCACCGTCTATCTCCGTCTCTCTTTGCCTTCATAAATTTCTTCCCCTTCTCGGCTTCTTCTTTACTTCCTTGTGTTTGGATTGTCGGTTGACTGAACTGTACAGAATGTTACAAATACTAAGTGTTATTATGCACAGAGAGATGAATCAGACAGAGCAATCAGAAAGAGCGTGTGGGATAGAGAGTGATTGAGTAGTAGGAGAGGGAATGAAAGAGAGAAAGAAAGAAAGAAAGAAAGAAAGAAAGAAAGAAAGAAAGAAAGAAAGAAAGAAAGAAAGAAAGAAAAAAAGAGGGAGAGAGAGAGGGGGGGGGGAGAGAAGAGAGAAGAGAGAGAGAAGGAGGGATAGGGAAGGGGAGGGAGGGAGATCAATATGCCAAGGTGAAGGACGCGTCGGCCACGAAGTCTTGTGCC
>NW_028234414.1:7971393-7986393 GCF_977035675.1 Penaeus japonicus
AATCAAACACAGAATTTTATGATTTTAAGTCTACATGTATGGATACGCCAGATTACTGATCGGTGGAAAGAGATGCATCAAGTTATTTATACATTTGCACAGTATATTCATTCACAGAGCACATTTGGGTTTGGAACAGCAAATCAAGCACTTGCTCATTTCACAGACTTCATCATTGCACCACACCTATGGTCAGTCATACAGAATGCTCCTTCTTTATTCACTCCAAGAGAAAGTTACGACTGCCCTTGCTAAGCTGCACCTTGCATGTCTGTTCAACAGTGCTACATTGTTGTTACAGACCTGCGTATGTCGAGCTCGATGTATGAAGTGTTTCACTGGGACGACAGCAGCCCCACCTACCAAAAACATCCCCCTACTACCCAAGGTACCCGGCTGACCAAGTCACGTGACTCGTCACTGGAGCGCAAAACCCCTCCCTCTGCCCTCTCTTGGGTCAGATCCTCAACCCCTCAGCCTCCTAAATCTACTCACCACCACTCTTCCAAAGATGCCTCTGCTCTTCCTTCTTCAACATCATCCTCATCCTCAGACAAAACCCCAACAAACTCATCCCAATCACGTTTCTGTGTGTGGGAGTTTGGGGATAACTTCACTGCGCTGGGTCCCGCAAATCAAACTAGCGGTGGTAGCGGCAACCTGGCCTCTCCCTCACCGGCCACGACACCCACATCTTCCACGTGCTATTCTCGTAGAACTGCTTCTGTATTTACTGGGGCTGGGTGCACTTTTGGTGGTGAGTTTGCAAGTTGGCTAACCCAAGGATGCCTCCTGAAGGAATGCTCTACTTGTAGATGTCTTACTTTTAACAGCTGAGAATGGTGTTCATTGCTTCTTCTTATATTTAGAGACCCTTAAGTATTCGATAGTTTGTCTTGTGGCATTTGTTGGACTTAAGCTTTAATAATGATAACTCATATTTACCTTTAACCAACTTTTAAAAAAGGTGTCTGGAGAAATGAATGCATATTAGGCCTATCTGGAATGGTTAAGATTGGTCATCAGAGTTAATCACTTCCATTAACATTGGCTTCTAGAGAGTGGGATCCATTTTCACACCGTGATCAGTAAAACAGTAGAGATTGTTAATTGAAGGGCCCTTTGGTCCCAAGGAGTAACAAAAGTCCTGTATACTCCAAATTGATTAAAAAAACAATTTAGATCAAATGCTTTTTGATCTTTGAGTTCCCCTAGTCCTTGATAGATCCTTGTCTATGTGCATTTGTCTGCAGTCTTTTTGCTATGTTTTTATTTGTCTTATCTGCATGGTACTGATTTGTTAAAGCATGTTTATGCTCGTCCTTTTTTTCAGGTGCCATCTCAGCTACTTTAGTTGGTCCTCCAAATGTTCCTTTTGTATTTCTTTCAGACTGTATTTATTCTGTTGCATCATTGTATGCTTTTTTGTGACTGTAGAGAGTTTGTTCATGGAATAGCCATTTATTGTGGAATCTTTTGGTTCATTCCAAATATTGGTGTTTTTTACTATTCATTTATTTGTTTGAGCTACTCAATTAGAACTTCAATTTGACAATAGAACAGATGAATTTCAGGAACATTAATGTCAGAGTATTTTGTAGAGCAGTCACAAATCTGTTTTTATGAAAACATTTTAATGTCTCCACAAATATGAATACTTTATTGCTGCATTTCATTTTGTGAAGAAATAGTCTTGAGACAAGTGTCTATGCTAAAATAAATTACATTCACTTTAAGTCAATCGGCAGCTTTTGTTTTGATGTTGTCATTGGGTTGGATGTGTGGAATTGGTATGATGTTTTCTATACTGTAATATTTTTCTGAATATCTTTCCAAAAGCAAGTTTGTCCTTAATTTTTATTTCATTTTGTAATCATCAGACCTTCTATTCTTTATTTTAGGAAAGGGGAGTTGTTACAGATCAAGGATTAATGAAATTATAAAGAAGATCTTTTTATAGTTTCTCATTTATTTCCAGAAAAGATTGAAAAGCAATTTATCTATGCTATTATAGGCACTGTAGTGTAGAAATAGAAATCTAATAACAAAAAAAAAGTTTCTATAAAGCCCTGTGTAATTATATCTGTAATTCAGTTCCAACATGTGCATATTTTGATGAATAGTAGATGCTTCTAGATTTACTTTTATAAAGATATTTAAATGAAGAAATAGATGCTTAAACCTCAAGAGTTTTACATATGAGTTGAGCAGTTCTCAGTGCTTTTATAGTGACAATTAATTATGAACTGTACATTATAAAATTCCACCTATGATCTGCAGGGAATATATTGAAGTGCCAGTTTCCATAATCTTTATAAAATAACTAATTTGATGGTACCAAAATTAGTCACTACTATTCAGAAAGCCTATATATCTTTGCTCTTTTTGCCCCTATTATGTACAAAAGAATATGCTTCCCATGTTAATGGAACTTGGAAATATTGTAAGCCTTGAAAGAGGATAGATGTTTAATTAATGATAATGGTTATTATTTTAATACTAATCTATGAATGCGCGTGTGTGCAGGTGAAGATCTTATGACAAGATCAATGACTGCAGCAATCCCTGCCTCAGCAGCAAGACGACGCACCGATCTGATGCCAGCAATGCCGAGTTTGCGAGACTCGTCTGGCAGCACTCGAAGTAGTCCTCGCCACCGATCGCCAGGTAGGGCGTTGTCACTAGGAAGGCTGGATGAACTGGCCCGGCCACGCCAACGCAACCCCCCTCTTGCACCCCTGCATGAGACTACCCCTTCTGTGCGCATGAGTCAGCCTGCTCGCACCATGTCCAAGAGCATGTGTCACCTGGGGCCGCGACCTGCCAGAACCCAGACTGGTCACGCTCTTGACATAACAAGTGGCCAGTTAGACAGAGGAGTATCTCGCAGCTCTGTCACTCTGGCACAGCCTCGTATGACGCGTGCTGAGATGCTTAGACAGAAAAAACTGCGAGGTGTAGCCTTGACTTCCAGTGGAGACAGCAGTACCAGCAGTACGAAGAGTAGCTGTACAACACAAGGTAGGTTGCATGCCAGGCTCTGGGACCCAGACTCACCCTCTTTTCATGGGATCACATTGAACACTTGTATATAATAACTTGCAAATGTTACTCTCTCCAAAATGCTTTTCAAATGAAGTGTCTATTTTTATTCATGTTTTTACAAAAGGAACAAAATATATATGCAATATATAAAAAATATGCATGGACAGATGATAGTTCCTACAGATGTAATCTGGCAATATGTATGAGGTACTTGTGTTTTATATATATAGTAGACTGGCAATAGATAGAGACTCTGCTGCTGATGGTGACTGTGAAGCTTGTTCCTGTAAAAATGTTCCATAGTTTGTTCCAAACTGCAAGGCTGCTAGAAGTTGCTGTACTTGTCTAGAGAGTGGAACACTATAATTGCTACTTTGTGCAGATGTTTGTACCACCTTCACCATAATTATTTTTATGGGTATTGTAGAGTATAATTCTGACTTTCACTTTGATAATTGCTAAAAAGATTTTGATGTTCTTGATGTGAAGAGAAAATACCATAACTAGAATAAGTGTAATGTCATTTGTAATTGCCAATAATAAATATTACTTCTTGGATTATCTGGGCATCTTAGATTAAACATGTTGCCTTAGATCCATCATGGAACTATTATTTCACCATGTTAATGACACTTGATTATTAATTACCCACATAACATTTGAAACTGGTAAAGGAATATTATTTATCACACAACTTGCACTAATGAATATTAAAATTGGGAACAGGAGTTCCCCATAACTCAAATAGGGGAAAGAAAGTCTGAGTCCCACCCTGCTTCTTCTGCCCCCCCATTTCTCTTCCTTGGTCGCTCAGCCTGTCTCTGCTTCCTCTGGGGTATTGTGCTGTTGCATTACCTGCTTGACTTTGGTGGTATTCTGTGAGTGCCATGGCTTCTCCAGCATGATGGTATGATTCTCTGTAACACGGTAGCTCCACACAACAAGGAAACTTTCACACTTGATTCAAGTGTCTTAAAGACACAATTAATGTTCTATTTTATTTTATTTAAGGTTTTGGGAAAAGAATTTTGTGACTTAGTGTGTGTTTGTTTTTTATTATAGTCCTCAAGTGTTTGTTGATTTCCTGGAAATGATTTATTCTGAAGTCTTTGTACTGCCTAAAGAAATGAGTATTACTAATTAGAAGTGAAAACAAGAATGGTCAAATATAAGCAAAGGTTTGTCAATACTTATGCAATATTGGTAAGTTTGGTAATAAAAGATCCTTCTAGTATGAAAGGAGTAAAATATATAATTTTATGCTAATTCCATGAGTCTGTTAACTTGCTTTCTTTTAACAATCAGTCAAATGCTACTTTACTGCAAATAGAAATTGAGGCCATGAATCCAGCTTGTAGATTTATGCTCTAGGCAGGAAACTTGGTTGTGTGGTGCTAGTGAGTACCTTTTGTTCATGTCATCTGTGTACTACTGATGGCCTGATTGATTACTTATGGACAGAAATCATACTACTGTACTGTCTTGGTCTATCCAGAGGAGACATAATGTAAAACAGAAAATTATTATTTCACAAACATTGATTGATAGATTTCTCTGTTTAGTGGATCTTTCTGAAATTTTCCCACTTTCTAAAACTTTTTTATTTCTGTTTTTATTTCTGGTTACAGTACTTCTGTTTTGATGTTCTACATACACTTGCACTTCTGTTATTACACTTATTTAGATACTGCGTTTGTTAGCAAATATATACATGCATATTTTATCGTTTTTAAATCTTTGATTACAATAGATAATGCTGGTGTGAGTTCTAAAGTATAGTTATCATTCCAAAATATATTCAGATGGTTTTAGCATAATTTAGCAAGTGACTTCATTTACTCTATAAGTATTATCTAAAGTGTTTGTCTATATAGCACTTTTTTTTTAAAGGGATAGCATGTTTTGTAAATATGATGACTTTAAGTAATGAATAGGAGTCTTAATTTTTAATCAGTGAAAAGGAATTGGGAAAGTTTCATTATCAGTTACCACTTTCAGAAAGATGCAAATCAAAATCAAGTATGGAATGAATAGCATGATGCTCTTTCCCCCATTACATGTTAATGCTTGGCACCCAAAGTTAAATGCTTCACACTTAAACAGTCTATGACACACCTGAATTACAAAATCATATGGGAGCATTAGTGTTCTTACACTGAAATGCTCACACACAAATCACAAGTATTTACAGTTTTACACTCCAACCACCCACACATTTGCAACCCCTTTCTTTTGGATGAGAAAACATGGATTCAAACACATGTTTTGCCTTTTGAGCTTGTGTTTGCTTGTGAGATGAAACTTCCCACTGAGATAATTTTCTTCACAAAGTTTAGCTTGATGGTAGGTTTGCTTGGCTCCCCCCTGAGTCTTGCCCATCAGTGAAGTCAGTCAGTAGGCTTATGTAGACTTCGAGGTAAGTGACAAGAGGTGGGGACACCATCAACGGAAATGAAGGTACAGTATAAGTAGCTTGGAAGTCTTTCCAACTGGCTGTGTTTGGAAACGATTCATGTTAAGTCAGTTGATTGATATGTGGTAACAAATTAACCAATATGGTATGGACAACTACTGATATTAACAAAGTATTGACCTACTAAAAACATTACTAAACTGATTGTGTTGATGATTGAATGTTTGTTTGTGTATATACATACTTTGTATGTCAAAGAAAGGATGTTTGTCGAGCAAGTATTTATTTTGTTAATGATTCTATAATCTTGCAGTACTGTATCTGTAACATACTACAGCACACATCTGCTAACAAACAATTCCACTTAGGTCCTTCACCTTCTTTTTTCCTCTTTGACATACTTCATGTTCTAGAACTTTGAATGTACTATATAGTATCCTATCTAAATGATATTAATGTAGCATCTTCTTGCTCTGTGTTCTATGCTTTGTGATAGAATAGAGATTCAAACTTGCTAAGATGGTCAATCTGATGCCTTATCTACAATTCATCTGCATTAAAATCAACTCTTTAACTAGACATTGCTAGAAAGACCTGATGAGCATATTGTCCATAAAACTTTCCATGGATAAACTTGTCATGTGATATATGTGTTTGTGTGTCTGTCAAGCTTATGCTGGCTTCTGTATATTGTTTGAAGCCCAGCTTAACACAGCGTGCTGGCTTGCTCTGCCCCCACAGGCATGCGCAGTGGAACGGTCACCCCGAACTCTCCCTCACGTCCCACCTCAGCCCTGAGTCAGGGATCAAACAACAGCAGCCAAGTGTCCCTCAGATCCCGCACCTCTCCCCGCAAGCCTCGCCCTCTCAGCATTGCTGGATCTTCACTCTCTTCAGCTGATAAACCCAGAGATGCCGTTACACCCTCCAGGGAAAGCAGGCCCATGGAGAGGAAATGTATGTGTTTTCTACATCTAAACTTCTTTGCTTTGCCTTGTGATTTGCCTGCCATTTCAGATCTTCTGTTCTTCTTTACTTTCAAAAATGCTTTTGTAGAATGATTTCAAGGCCTGAGCCTTCCTTGATTTTGCTTACATACTTCTTGTCATTAATGTCTTTCATGCTCCCTATTCATATGATATGAAAATTATTTCAGTGTCTGTTGGCTCAACTTCATCAACAAAACCAGCAAGAGCCAAGAGTGCAGGCTCTGACAGAAGTGCTCCATCCACTCCAGCACGCACACCAGTAAAAGCTACAACACCCAAGAAGACTCCATCACAGGTCAAGGCTGAGAATGCAGCGAAAAAAGCTGTGGAGAAGAGTAAGTCAACACCAAAGACAAAGACTACTCCAAAGACCACCCCTCTGCATTCTCCAGCTGTTGAAAGCAAACCACTCCCTGGATCAAAAGAAAAGAGGGCCTCTCCACAGAAGGAAGACAAACCTGCTGAGCAAAATAACAAGGAAACTAAACAGCAGAAGGCAGAAACTGATGCCACTGCAGAACCAAAGCCTGATACTGCAGATGCCAGTCAGGAAGCTCCAGTTCTTGCCCCTGTTGAGCAGAGCAAGCCTGAAGAGGTTGCTGAACCCACTGTTGAACCCACAGTTAATGACACTGATGCTAAAGTGCAGCCCACTGAGGAACCCACACCTGCCACTCCACAAGAATCAGCTGCAAAAGAGCCTCAAGACAATGAATCTCCAAAGGAAAAGGAAAAGGAAAAGGAAAAGGAAGGTTCTCAGGAGAACTTGGAGAAGACTGAAGAATCAGAGAAAACCATGATCAAGAAGGCATCAGATAAACCTGTCACAGGGTATGCAACAGAGGAGGATTACAAGGCAGCCCTTGCAGAAAAGAGGCGCCAGGCAAGAGAGGCCAAGGAACGAGAGCTTGAAATGGAACGCCAGAAGCAGGTATGTAGTCATCAGTGAAAGGAAATTCAAGTATATTAGAAGTTATTCCCTTCAGGTATTTTTCTGTAATTCTTTTGATATAATGATTTGCATCTGATATTTTGTTTTTTGATATTATAATTATTGAGATGTACTTGTAATACAAGAATTTTACACTTATTTCTTGCTATTTTTTCTTAATTTATTTTCAAGTTACCATTTCATACTTGTGTTGTTTTCCAGCTTTCACATAAAATATTTAGATATGCACAAAATTGCCATTTTCTCAATAAAAGAAAAAATCTCTAATAGCTTTACTAGTTCTTCTGTTTAGCAATACATGGCTTTGTGTTCATTGAAATGTGAAGAAGATTCATCATATAGTATTAATAATTGTATGTTTAGTTGGCAGAAGAAGAGCGTGAAAGAAGAGAGGAGGAGGAGTACCTCAAGATGATTGAAGATCAGAAGAAGGCTGAAGAGGAGCGTTTGAGAAAGGCAATTGAGGAAGCTGATCGCCTCCGAGAAGAAGAGGCAAAGAAGAAGGAAGAGGAGGAGAAGCAGAGGGAAGAGGTATTGTTATTATTAAGTTTTCTTGTCATTGTGTATTACTATTTTCATCATTATTATGATGTAATAAGTTATAAAATTCGGTTAATTTTCTTGTTTTGTCTCATAGAATGAGCGCATAGAACAGCAGAAGCGTCTTGAGGCAGAGGAAAAACTACGCCGTGAGGAAGAAGAGCGCCAGGCCCGTAAGAGCCGCGTTGCAGCCATCATGGCCAGGACTCGTGGCAAGGGGGGTTCAAACACTCCTACCAAGGTGAGTGTCTTTTGTCTTTAGGGTGGATGTAAAGGCATGTGGTTCTTTGTATATTTGTCTTTATGTTTTTTTGTTGTTTCTGTTTAGGACTTTCATAGAAGTAATTCTATGATATCATTTGTGAGTGACTAGAGACAATAAAGTGGTTGAATTTATGAGTTATATGTAGGTACAGGTATTTATGGTAATATCAGAAAGTGCAGAGATAAAGATTTATAAAAATTATCATAAAGAATAGACCTACACCATATGATGTAGATATCTTGTTGTAGAGTTCTATTCCATATTGTTTTTTCAGGTTTTGTTGTGGAACAAAGTAGAAGTTCAGATTTCTAAGTCAAAGGTAAAAAAAAGGATGAAAAAGAAATAAAAAGTCAATGATTCCAGTAATGCATTTATTGCTAAAGTATTATTTTGAATTTTAGACAATGTCGCTGAGGATACATATTTTCAAGCCTTTTGTAATGCTTGATCTTCTACATGTTGCCCTGATTAATGAATGCTAATAATGTTTTCATCCCAAGAAGCCTACATGGATTCAGAAGGGGAAAATGCATTATGTGTAGTAGGAACTTATGTTGGCTTGTTGGAGTAAAATGAAAAGTCTTGGGATGTTTTGAAGTAGTTTCCTCCTATCAGCGGATTATGACATGCTAGCTAATTTACTGCTAGATTCATATATGGCATATTTGACTCCTGATACTCTTGTTCTAGGAAATGCTCACTGATGTCTTCACTTACATTCTTATTTACTCTTGCATCTGGCCCTTTCATGTATCATTTCCCCTAATCTTTCTCTCAAGATCTATCTTTCGTAATTGATTCATTATCATTAAAGAACAATATTGCAGGATGATTAAGTTGTGTTATTAGTGATGTTGTTATATTAGAATTCACCTTTTTTGTAAGATGACTTGATAATGTAAAGGAATCAGGATAAGCTCTGATATACAAATACAATGTAACTGCATCAGACCATTATTGGTTTTAGCATGTTGATAGAGTGAAGGTCATATTAATAGTTCATTTTCATTCAAATGTAAGTCTCTCAATTTACATCTGATAGAATTGGAGGATGTGGCATATTGTTCTAATGGATGTTTGATCATGAAAGTCACTTTTCCCCTGGTCATGCCTACTTCTGTTATCTGAGTGCATATATTGACTTCATTACTAGTGATATCTTTTGTATTCCAGGCTGAAGCCAAGACTCCATCTGATGAAACCAAGGGCTTCAATGAAGGTGATATGAGCAGCAGCATGACAGACTCCATGATCAATGCTCTTGTTGCCCAAAGCGAGAGTTCCAGCCAGCCCCCAAGTGATGCATCATCAGAGCCTGCTCAGCCTTCAAGTGATGCCTCATCCAAACCATCACAGCCTGATGCAGGCCCAGTCTCTGAGATTGCTGTTGTGGCTGGTGTTGAAACTGATTCAAAGGCACCCGCTGTCAAGTCGGCTACACCTCCCCGCGATGTGACCTCAACTTCCATGGGTGTTGAATTGACGCATTCAAATGTTGAGGTGACCCGAGCCTCAGAGAACTCAATGGTCGATGACCTGATTAGTGGTATTGCCTCAGTTAAAGTAGAAGAGCCACATGTGAATGGAGATTCCCCAGTGCCCATGGACACAACTCCCACACAGTCTGTAGACTTGTTGGGAACTATTAGTGATGTACATAGTGTAAATCATAACGGAGTAGATAATACGCCTGCACAGACCAGTCAAGGGTAAGTGTATCTTTACTGAGTGTGCAGTTTATCTGCTTCATTATATAATGTATTGTATAACCTCTCAGCAAAGGGATTTTACAAAAATAGGTCACAATGAACCCCTTAGTCTATTTTAAAACATTTTTTTATGTAGTTGTTTGTAGCTCCATAAAGAGGAGCATAACATGAGAAAGTAGTTAATGAAAGGGTGGGCTGAATGTTTGAATGACTGCAGTGTAATTCCTAACCTATCAGGTGGTCAGATAATTGAAAAATAGGTGCTTTGCTTCAGTTTCCCCTCAAAACTTTGTAGGTGAAGACAGTGTTTCTTATCTTTTTTCTGTTCTTTTTTTTGTTTTTGTTTTTTTGCTTTAGAGAATTACTTTGTTTGCATGAATAACTGAAGACGTGATTATTATTTTGGTTTAAAATCCCAAAGCATAAAACCCTCTTGAGTAAATACATAGTTATGGTCAAAATAGAGTGATATTATTCCAACGGTCTTTGTTGTTCTATTTTATAGCTTTTATAAATCACACCTCTCGGCTCTGTCAGAAAAGAATATGAACAAGTTTCATTTTAGTTATATTTGTACAGTAAGGAGCTCAGTAAAAAAGACACATACACAAAAAGGATATAAATGTGACAGCCATAGTTTTACTGACAAGACTTTAAATAATAGAGAGTAAATGTTCAAATTCAAGCTGTTAATTGATGTGCAGTGAAACCTCTTTAAAAGCTCCATGAACTTAAATTCAACATTGTAACAAATTACAGACCTCAAGGAGTGAAAGGTTGGTAATGTAAGCATTTGTATACTACCTATCATTAAGGTCACTTTTTTTTTTCTTTTTTTTTTCCCCCTCCTTTTTTTGCACTTTTCTTTGATGTTCACAGATTTCATCAAGTTTTTATAGTGCAGATAGAAAGGTAAAGAGACAACAGACTTACACTACAACCTGCATTAAATGGACAAATTTTTAGGGAATTCATGCCAAGTATCGTAAACTTTTTACGCATTAATAAAAGCTTTATTTTATCTTTGGATGTCATTGTATGTTTATAGGTGTTCATTTATCTATAAATGATCATTACAAAGTGATGGTTAGTAGTAATCTTGGCCCTTTAAGTCCAAAGCCCTCACTTTTATTATGTTGTTCATGAGCATGGGATCTTGCATCTATCTTCCTTTCTCTCCGTCTTTTGAAATAGTTTTGCTTGTAGCAGCACATGAAGCAAGACAGGCAGCATACTTAACCAGGAAACAAAATTTTGTGCATCCCAATGACACAAGTGTAAAGACTTTTTTTTTTTTTTTTTTTTTTATCACGTCTGACACTCCAGATTTCTTTCTCATTAAATGGTACCCATTTCCTCTCCAACTTTAGTTTGCATATTTTCTTTTCCTTTTTTTTTTTTTATCTTTATCTTTCTTTATAGGTGTACTCAGAAACCAAAGTGCTTTGTACAGAAAATGAACCCTATGATTACTTTTTATGTAACGATTTCCAATAAATAAACAATATAAATTTCATTAAAAGCTTTTGAAATTTGATCAAAATTCAGAAGGCAAGTGTGGGTTAATGACATCACAGTATTACTCTGAAATTAAAAACATCTTTGTTTTTTGCAAAACGCTATTTTTTTTTGTCATAATTCAGAGAAATCATGCAGACGTTTCTCATAAGAGACTTAAAAGAGGCTTTGCTGTATATACATTGAAGATAAAATTTGTTCTAAATGACAACTCTGTTTGAGTGACCATATGGAATGTGCAAAAAAGTAGATACTTGATTTCTGCCAAAAGCACTAACTATACACGATGTAAGAAATTCTGCCTGATATATGGGTATATGCTATTCCACTCAATAATGAAAGCTAGTTTTATTTTTCTTATTATTTATCTTTTTATTCCAGTTGGTGCTAAACCATGCTAAATATTGTTTAAAAGAGATGACAAAAACATGAGCTCTCTTTACCCATTGGTCGCAGTTTTAACCAGGATGGCTGGTTTACATTGTCTGGCACGGTGCCATCCGCGTCTATGACCGACTCTGCCTTTGCAGCAAATCTTGCCATCCGCTGCTAATGGGTTAAAGTTTCTAGAAATATTTTGTCATTCAAGTCTTTCATTAGTGTGAGTGTTTTCATGAAGACAAAATAATGTTACAGAATTTAAAGTGTTTCTTAGAGACAAATAATTTTTTTTCATCTGACAATGGAAACAACATTGACTACAGTTCCTTATATTCCTCTTTTGTAAATAGGAATAATTACAGCATTATGGAAACATTACATGAATATTAATGTAGATAAGGGAAATAAAATTCACTTTAACAGATCTAGATCTAGATCTAGATATATATATATATATATATAATATATATAGTTCTTATATTTTTATGCATTATTATTTTAATGATTATTTCTTTGAATATTGTTATTTGACGGTAATATGAGAGGTCCTACAAGACTTGTATTAATTTCATGGTTATATTTATTTGAAATTATATTGTTTTGGTTGGATTTGATATATAAGATTGTATATATTCTGTGACATCTGTAGAAAGCCTCCCAAAATATGTAGGAATATTTTTGAAAATAGAAAGTGTTTAGATTTTTAAGGTCAAGGAATGTGATTCAGTATTTACATTCTGGAAACTATTAAGTTTGTACTGTGTAAAGTTTGTGGAATCTAGGAAAGTTTCATTACTGAAAATCAGCTAAAGGTATATTAATAAGTTGCTTGAACACAATCAACTATTTGTGATTATTATTGCTGATGTTACAAAGTTTTAAGACAATTGATTTTATGAAATATATGCATTAACCCGCTATCACCGAGTGACAAGATATTACGTAAAGTGATGGCAGTACTTGCTGTCAGTAACAAGATATTTTGTCAGGGCTTTCTGTATGGCCGGCATGCTGGGTGATCGGGCACATAGTGGTTGGCCAGGGCTAGAGCAGGCAAACAACCTGAGGCATTAGGCTTACGAGCTTGAAATACTCCGGTGTTTAGACCATTAGGAGCCAAAACCGCCCCGTCAGCAACGGGTTAAAGATCAAAACTTATATTTGATAAAGCTTAAATAACTTCATATGATCTGTTAATGATATAAAGCTCTATGGATGTGTCATTCACCCTAAATATATTCAGGTGTTATGTATTATGTACTACAACAGAAATTGTAAGAAAAAGAAGTATTTAAAAATCGCTCAGTCATATGGCACATGCATGTTCAGATAAGTTTGTCAATCTGTGGGTTTTCAGAAAAGTAGTCATGGATTTTATAAGTTTCAGGATAAGCTTTTGGAAGTGTGTGATAGTGTATAGAATTCTATCATATAATATTCACTACCTGATTTTGCATAGCTTAAAGATAAATAAACGTCTTTCAAAATTTTAGGAGTTTTTTTTCTTTTATTTTCAACTTGCATATCTGTTTCACACTGATTAACTTTAAAGTCTAGCAACCCTCTCAAGATAAGTATTATGAAGTACTGCCTTTGTTTGAAAGAGAGAGTGAAAGATTGTTAGATTGTGAGAGAGATTCTTTAGTTTTTGAGATCAGAATTCATTACATTTCTGCAATTTCTGCTAATTTATATTCCTTAAATCTTAACCTTTACTCCTCCTCACCCTCAGGACGGACAACCTCCTAGGTTCCTTAGATCCTATCAACTCGTCAAACAATACCACAGCTGTCACTCCAGCAGCATCAAACTTTGAACAGATCATTGACTTGGGTCAGACCAAGCTTAGTAATGAGGATGCAGTTAACAGCAACCCTCCTTCACCATTTATAGCATTTGAGCAGAATTTGAACAAGAAGCAGAGTCAGGATAATACAAGCACAGTTCCAGGTATGAATCTTAATTCTTCTCTTTCTGTTTTACTCATGCCTTTTATTTTTGAGAAAGCTTGTAGAATGATCTTTCAGTGATATTGAACATATTAATTATTCACAAAATGAGTCCTGTTACAGCAAATCTATGTCTTCTTTCCAGATCTGTTGCTGTAAGATCTGCAGTTTTGTTCATATTCTTGTATGCTGCCTGAGTGTGATTATGAGAAACTCCAAATGTGATAGTAGCACTGGACCTTTGAAACTCAGCCTGTTGTGGTTGAGAAATTGGAAGGCCTCCCTCCATCACCCAACTCACAATTAGGGGTTAAGGGTTCAGTTCCCAATGCCTCAGCCTCTCGTAGTGTGGCTTTTGTGCGAGTGTGATACAGAGGATCTGTTTAACATTTCATTATCACTCGGCCTTTCCCCAGTCAAAAAGGAAAATTAGTTGCCTTAATTGGTTTTTATAGTGCCAGCATTTGTGACTTGCAGAATTATAATGTAATACAGTGTGTACATGCAAGTACAAATGCTGATAAAATGCTGGTTATAATCCTCATGTAATGTATCAATAGTCTTCTCAGAGATCTGTCTTTCCAAAGGTTAGTATCCTGTAGTATGAGCCAAAAAATTGCTTTACAGATTTAACAGGCAAGAAGAATATTATGACTGTGTTATAGCAGTGTTTTCTGCTCTCCAAAATAGATATTATCCATATTCTTAATAATTCTATGACAGTAGATTGAATGCAAAATGTGCTAGTTATAATTGTGCTAAAATATATACAGAATAATTGACAGTTGTGTAATATTAACAATGAAAGAAATATGTATAATATATATAAATATATATCAACTCCATGTTTTAATGTTATAAAGTTGTCCTTACATGGATTAAATTGAGCAAGACCAGTGTTTTATAAAGAAAAAGAATCTGTCATATACTGAATGGGTGCTAGTTGGTGTAGCAGGCTTGCCATGACTAATAATGAAAGAGAATTTATATACGTACAGGTCCATGCAATCTGAAATGAATATAAAAGGCTGCGGTGCATGAAACGATAACCAACTTCAATCAGTAGTCATATTGAGAGTGACCTGTCATTTTAGGCTCAGATGATATTTTGGGTGACCTTGGGGGAAAACATTGTTTATCTGTAAGGGTTATGAACCAGTCCATACATAATATACATGTATTGAATTTGGTCTTTTTTAAGTTTTATGAGTATGGTATCTTTTGATTGTGGTAAAGATA
>NW_028234414.1:7991393-7996393 GCF_977035675.1 Penaeus japonicus
AAAATTATTATTTTGATTGACTTCATTCAGTCTCAAAATACAATAAGCTTAGGTCTATGTTTCTATACTATATCCTTTCCTTTTCTTAACCCATTCACGCCGGGACGTATTTTCGTCTACTCCCGCTTCCGCTGAGAAGATAACAAGCACACGACACTTTGTTCCAGGGTGTTTCCTTGCTGCACGGAGTCACGCTGAACCTCTCAGAGCGTTTTTCACCCACCCTATTCTTATGTTTTTTATGAATGCGTCTACAAAGTAAAGGGTTGTAAAAATATTTCCATGTTCAGGAGTTATTTTAGTCAAAAAATATATTACAGCAATGCTTTTCTAGTGTTACTGTATTGAATATTGCCTATATTCTTCACTTCTATGTGTTAAGAATAATGATAAGTAGAAGAAATCTTTTAGTGGGCTATTAACCCGTTCCCGACGGGGCCAATCCGGCTTAAATAGACCAAAATTCCGGGACTCTTGAACGCATAAGCCTAACGCGTCGGGATTCTCGGCCGCACTAGCCGCGAGCCAGCGCTGCACGCTGGCTCTTCCCGTGCCCCGGGCTAGACAAAGTAACGCGTCCCCGTCGTGTAGCCCAAAAACCACTAGACGTGTTATCTTGTCATCCGTCGTTAACGGGTTAAAAAAGGTGTTTTATAATTTTTTTTTTTTTTTTTTTTTTTAAACGAAAACAATATAAATAATCATACATGTACATAAGAGTATGTACATGTACCTTGTGATGTGATGTAAAGTGATATCACAGTAATTGACAAATTAGAAATAGTGTTACATTAGTAATTTTCTATTTCATTTTATTTCTTGCACAATCACATTTGTTTTTACAATAGTTTTTCCATTCAGATCTTTTTATTCAATCGATCAGAAGCAGAAAATACTATGATGTCATCAATAGGACGTAGTTTTCTGTGATATATACATATATATATATTTTTTACATTATATCGCATTTTAAGACATTGACAGTCTAAGAAATTATGAAAAATAATTATATCTAAGAACACTCTAGCCTTCTGTTGCTGATGTTTCAGCAACTACCTTGCCTGGAGCTCAACAAGAAAATGCATGACGTCTCAGCATGTCAACCAGGTCCATGGATATTTCCCGACCACGTGGTAGGACGTCAACCACCGCGAATGGGTTAAACACACTGTTTCTCTATTCACTGTTTATATTATTACTATTATCATTATTACTAATTTTTTTTATCACCACTGTAATCATTATCATTATTATTTTGTGTTTTTTAATCTTTTTTTTCTTTACATAAGCAGTTTTGCAGTACATATCATTACTATTATGTTATTAATGGAATATATTATAATTATAATAACAGCAGTGATAGAAACAAAAGCTTTTATCATGAAAACTTCAAGGATTGACTCCTTGGTGACTAAGCACATGTGGAACCTTTTTTTGTGTGTGTAAAATATAGATAGATAGATAAATAAATGTTAGATATAAAATAAAATAAGAATAAAACAAAATAGTAGTGGGCAGAACGTATCAAATCTCATTCAAATCTACTCCATATTGTGAAAAACTGTGAACATCTCTTCCCATAAACTGTACAAATTCCTTAACACTACTACTCAGGAACAACTACATATTAGTGCTCTTATATCTCAATATTTGCTACTTTGTAACATGTTTGAGTAAAATAGCTTGAACTACTACTGAAACACAATGCCAGTTTGTTATAGTTCCAAGAGATTTAATAAACATGTACTCATATATAATGGAACAAAGGTCTCTCTCTTAAAATCAGTTCTAAAAACCTAGTACTCATTTATAAAATAAGTGCAATTCTTCACTTTACTACTATCATATATAGCTATATTACTAATCTTAAAAACTTCTTGTCCAACTGACCAACCTGGCATTAATTACCATTTTTCATATGTATTTTATACCAAAAAGTATCCTACAGTATTCTAAAATGCTGGGATTTTACAAACCATGCACAAATAAACCCACTGCAGGGAAGCTTAACCCATTAGCAGCGGGTGGCATGATTTGCTGCAAAGGCAGAGTCAGCCATAGACACGGATGGCACCGTGACAGACAATGTAAACCAGCCATCCTACTACATAAATACTTAATTAAAAATGCAACCAATGGGTTATGGGAGATTCTTCTGTGCCTAAAATTATCAAAAATGCATATAACTCAAAGTGGCAAATAAATTTAGCAATTTAGACTTGAAAACCATGAGACAATAGATTGTTTCCTTAATCCATTCATGCTGGAGCTTATATTTGTCTAATGCCACTCCTGCCGGCTAGAAAACAGGTGTGAGATCTCTCCCGGTGCAATGCCATGTTGTGCCTCTCAGAGTGCACCTCATCCACCTGGGATGATAATAGGTTTTTATGTGTTTACTCATTCACGCCAGATGACATGATACCATGTCATGGGAACATTTCACTCCTGCCTGATGACGTCCTGTCACGTCATGATCTCTCCCTCAAAACAAATGTTTCACTCATTACGTATACATACACTCATTGGAGTTCCACTTGCATAAACACATTTTTCTTCACTTGTGAAAATAATATAATCCAATACAAAAACCTCCTATGATCACCCTTTTGAATTGGGCCAGTGAAAAGCACTCTGAGAGGCAAAGAGCACCATTGTACCAGGAGAGATCTCGTGCTATGTCACTGTGGCATTAGGCAAATACAAAGCCTGACTCGAATGGGTAAAGCAAAAATACCATTACTTGTATATGCAAATTATTCAAACAAAATATCAGGAAGTTTCCGTATATTTTTCTTTTCTAATCTTACTGCACCACCTTACCCATATCTCTAACCATAATTAAGATATTTAACATTTCCCTTTTGCGCATTTGCTTTGGATGAACAGGGTAAATAATCACAGCGTATCACATTAATTACTTTATAAAATAAAAGCAAAAATATAAGAAAGAAACAAAATGCTTGTGTTAAAAATAACAGATAAAAGCTTACCTGAGCGATGTGATACATGTTCTCCCTCTGACGATCGCCCTGGTGCTGTGCTGGGGATGTGGTTATTGCAGCAGACTCCAATGGTTCAATCAATTGCTCTAATTCTTG
This sequence comes from Penaeus japonicus, assembly GCF_977035675.1. Taxonomy (NCBI): domain Eukaryota; kingdom Metazoa; phylum Arthropoda; class Malacostraca; order Decapoda; family Penaeidae; genus Penaeus; species Penaeus japonicus. The sequence continues at coordinate 7,994,495 of NW_028234414.1, forward strand.
CTGCTGACCCTGAATGAAGTCTAACTCTGCTTGCAGTCTCTGCTGATCCACCTACAGGGAGAGCAGATCATTTAAATAATTTACATTCTATGAAACAGAGAAGCTGTCTTTCAAATAAAAATCAAGGGTTTCTGAACAACTATTATATGGTAAAAGTTTGAAAACTTATGTTTAATTAAAATATGTCATTAGATTTATAAGTTTCATGGAATAGTTAAACATGACTGTATCTACCCAGTTACTCACTTTCGGGAAAGCAACATTCACAGATCAAATAGCATTTGGGCTAAAATGAAGCATATATTGTGTGTATCTACATACACCTACACTGCATACATTTCTAAAATATGGTAAAAACTAATTTCCACTTGCCTCCACTGTGTTGAGAGTGTCACGAAGCTGCTGAACCTGGTCATGCCCTTTCTGGAGAAGCTGGTCCCAAGCATTGACATGTGCAGCCTGCCTCATCAGTCGCTCCTCCTGTTCTCGCATCTCAGACACCCATTTGTTCACCTTCTCTTCTAATCCTCTTACGCTGAGTGTGGGAGTTGCTGCTGTGGGTACTACTGTGCCAGATGCACTACTTGTGCTGAAGAGATAAACATTGTAACTGTAGTTGAAAGTTGATGAAATAATAATAATGACAAGGACACTGACTGCTTCACATACACTTCACTCTGTATCCATACCTCACAGACCTAAAAGAGGACTAGCATGATACCATTTCTTATGTGATATACTGTATTATCTGTATTATCTACATTTATTTTAAAATATAATATTTTATTAGTATTTAACCATTAATTATTACCCTTAACTCAGAAGTGGGGAGTTTTAATACTTACAAATAGTTTTCATTTGCCTGTTTTATAAATTAGGTATACTAAATTTTTCCCTGTATTAGTTACATATTGTGCTTAATCCATCCAAGGGGCTATAAATATCATGTCTTCTTGGCTTCAATTACTTTTAGGGGTCTAGGATGTTAGTTTTCTATCTAGTATTTTTGTCAAGAGGAGTCAGCACTACACTCCAAGAAGCATCAGCAGCTTGAAATCAACTTAAAAGTAGCTAATAACCTGGGCTATGTGCCATTTGTGACATCTGTACTGCATTACATAAAAGCTTATTTGGTTTCTCTTCTTCTGACATTTGAAATTGATTTCTTGATGAACAAGATACTCTGTGCAAATCTTTACTCCATCTCCTACACATATCTGTTGGTCCAACATTGTAAAAAGTACTGCTAAAAAGTTTGCATATACAAACCCTTAACAAATTAACCAATTGTGGATGGGAATCAACACTGTGTTGACAGTCAAGCTTTAATTCTGATAGCTATCCAGGCATGCCTGATGACAGCTGTCATGACACATTTGAGAGTGGGGGAGAGAGATGCAGTGTGTCTTTATTATACCTGGGGGTAATATTTTGATTTGGTGACTGATGATGGTAATTATGATAATAATTACTATATTTAACCTATTGTAGTTTAAACAGCAAACATAGATGGTACCACTCTTCCCTAGCATCAGCAAGAGAGCAAGCCATCAAAGGCATCCATCCACAGTGTCTGTGGAGCCTGGCAATGATGCCACACAGCCAGGTACACAATCACAGACAGGCAAAATGGGAAGAAGAGGATGAGCCAGACCACATGCACCAGCTGCAATGTGCCCCTGTGCCAGTGCTGCTGATTTGAGGTGTGGCACTTGCAACCATAAGGACAGGTTGCCAGCCACTTCCTCATCACTTCAATTATTTTTTGCTTAAGTTATTTTTTAAAAATATTTGTTTACTTTCAAAAGCCTGTACAAAATAAATTAAATCAGTTTTTGACATCCCACAAAACTAGAATACATTTACCACATGGCCTCAATACTACAATTTCAGTCTATT
>NW_028234414.1:8003893-8008893 GCF_977035675.1 Penaeus japonicus
TTTCTTGTGTTTTACAATTGTGATACATATGAGCAGAAAATATTAGCATGTGCTGAAAAGAATCACAGCCTATTTCCTGTTACAGTAAGATCAAGAGAAACAAGTAGAGATCTATTTACTTTTCAAAAACTATGGAATATGCAAAGCAGATGTGAAGATTTAGTTATCTTCACCTGAATCTTCTTACCAAGCCCTGTGGCTGCTGCAGCTGAAGTAGTTGTTGTAGAGTTCAATGTTGATAAGAGTGATGGCATTCCTCCTACAGTGCCTGGAAAAAAATGTGTATTTAAAGGAAAAAGGCATCCAGAAGTCTTTAGCTTCCTGGCAAATTATTTGTAATTTCCAGCTTTAGTAGAAATTTCCACATATACTTTTTGTCTTTCTCCTTTTTAAAAATTTCATGCAAGAATAAAAAAAGAAGAAAGATAAGAAGTCTGCATGTTATAAGAACTTACTAGGGTAAGACTTTGCACCAACTGTCAGTGGTCCTCCTGTTGATGCTGGCTTAGTTGTGAAGGAAAACAGTGTTGAAGTTGAAGTTGCAGCCTGTGATGCAGGCTGTGCTGCTACTGGTGTTGAACTTGGAAGAGAGAATGAAAACCCTGCAGACCCTCCAGTGGGTGCTGCTAATCCAAGTCCAGGAGCAGCTGATCCAAGTCCAGGAGCGGCTGATCCAAGTCCAGGAGCGGCTGACCCAAGTCCAGGAGCAGCTGACCCAAGTCCAGGAGTGGCTGATCCAAGTCCAGGAGTGGCTGATCCAAGTCCAGGAGTGGCTGATCCAAGTCCAGGAGCAGTTGATCCAAGTCCAGAACCTGCTGATCCAAGACCAGGAGCTGCTGATCCAAGTACAGATGTTGCTGTTCCAAGTCCAGGAGCTACTGTTCCTAGGCTAGGAGCTGCCGTTCCAAGACCTCCAGCATTACTAGCTGGTGTTGATGCAGGTGTGAAACTAAAATTGCTTCCACTACTAAAGCTAAATCCACTCCCAGCTGTTGAGGCTGCTGGAGGATTTCCAAGGAGGCTGCCACCAGAAGCTGTACTGGCTGGATTACTGAAAAATGACCCTCCCATTGGTGCAGCACTTGTGGTGGCAGGAGTACCAGTCTGAGCAAAGCTAAAACCTCCTCCTAAAGTTGCAGTAGGGGCTGCTGGTTTGCCAAAACTGAATCCTGAGCTTCCTCCAGCTGAACTTGCAGCTGGTGAACTGAAGCTGAAACCACTGCTTGGTGCTGCAGCAGCAGCAGCAGCAGCAGCAGCAGCAGGTGTTGTTGTTGTTGTTGCCTGAGCAGGTGTCCCAAAGCTAAAGCCACTGGATGCACCTCCACCTGGAAAAATTGCATGTATCTTTAATCTCTAAATTAATGTGTTATTCGTGAGGTCTAGTTAAACCATTAACAACAAGTGGCTTTGGTTCCCCTGGACAATACACCAGGGTATTTCGAAATGTGCAGGCCTAATACCACGGGCTATTCATCTGCTGAGGTGGTAGCCAGCCATTACACACCCGAACAACCAAGGTTATGACATGATATCTTGTCCCCAGCAGGAAGACCAGCTGAGCCATGACATGATATCATATCATCTATTGTTCAGGGGTTGATGGGTCAACAAACAGCTAACTTCTATTTCAAACATAACTGTATGGGTTCACAAGTTCATTTATGTCTACAAACACTACTACATTCTCTACATTTCCTTCAGTAAGCCATATGTGAGAGAGAGAGAGAGAGAGAGAGAGAGAAAGAGAGAGAGAGAGAGAGAGAGAGAGAGAGAGAGAGAGAGAGAGAGAGAGAGAGAGAGAGAGAGAGAGAGAGAAGAGAGAGAGAGAGAGAGAGAGAGAGAGAGAGAGAGAGAGAGAGAGAGAGAGAGAGAAGAGAGAGAGAGAGAGAGAGAGAGAGAGAGAGAGAGAGAGAGAGAGAGAGAGAGAGAGAGAGAGAGAGAAAAAAAAAAAATCTGTGTAGGGAATACCAATGCTCAATACATACTATAGGAGAGTAATGATGTGTATATAAAAGTAAATATATGTAAGAGGGATAGAATTAAATATGAAACTTATATAAACATACTCATCTAAACTGCTCAATCACTTAACCCTAGAATTGAAGTCCACTTCTAATGCCTGAACATGAAATTGTACGTTTTTTCTTTACAAAAACTAAAATAGAGTTTAACTTACCTCCAAAATTAAATCCTGACATTCTGTTGGCTTTATGTTGAACCTGAAATATTTAAAATAAAGGTGATAATTTATAAACAGTTGTAATTGCCAACTTTCTCATAGCTTCAAAATAATTTGTATTTCACACATGGCACAGAAGGGTTAAGGTATTTGAATCAAGCTGGGCCCCTTCTGGCCAGCCAGGTTCCGTTCTAACACCTTCCCTCCCATCAGAAAGTTTGACTCCTGTTTTTCTTTTTCTTTTACTTTTTAATGAAAAATTCATTAAAATAATATAATTTTACAATAATGGCAGGGTCGGGGAATTATACCTACACAACAAGATATAATGTTACAATCCATGACTACTTTTTTCTAAGGTAATATCAAAGAAATTGAATTATTCAATAATAAAACATAGTACCAATATCGGCTTCTTTGACCTTCATCCTTCAGAGATAAACAATTGACTGATGCATTTTTATTTTACCTGATATGACTTATTTGGAAACAAATAATCTAAAAACAAAAAATAAACATCATATAGGGTCAAATCAGTGGATTTCACACAACAAAACAAAATATTCTAAAATATACACACCATGCTAATTTCAAATCTTCTCAAGTGTATCATGTTACGATGCAGCAATCCAGCTACTAATTACAAACTAAATAAATATTCTGTCATAAAAATGTTTTGTGCAACTGCTTAAACAATCAGGATAATCATATACAAAGACCATACCATGCTAGTATCTCTCCAGCACCAAGTGATTATGCTACTTGCTACAGCAGTTCTTTTATTCCTCTTGGTAATATTTTTCAGCTAAATTGTCACACCTTACCATGAGAGTTAGCAGGGTATATCAATCAAGCAAAAAAGCCATACAGGAATCAGTGCCAAAGACCAAATTTGGTATATACCAAGCTCGTGTATGCTACAGAGCCCAAAATAGACTTAGGGCCTACTTTATCTAATAAGTAAAAATACCTTAGAATCAGAATTTCACCATTGGTATTGGCTACCTTGATTTGATCCTGATTTGTTTTTCTGGATTTCACCTTCAAAAATAGGTTACCTGTACATAAATAAACTTCCACAAGAATGACTCTACAGCATGATTCATAAAATTGATAAAAGCAATGATATAGAATTTTAAAGTGATGCAATTATTGACAAAATTTAATCTTGATAACACACTAACATTGGAACTACTTTTTGTTTACAAAACAAATGATCTTACACAAAGCACAGAGCAAACCAAAGAACATGAAAATATAAGATAACATGATGTTTCCACACTTACTACTTGGTGAAGTTGAACTCTAAGTGAACTGCTGAAACTTTCAATACATTAACCCGTTCCCAACGGGGCTATTTCAGCTTTAAGTAGCCGAAATGCCGGGACATTTGAACGCATAAGCCTAACACATCGGGATTCTTGGCCACACTGGCCACGAACGAGCGCTGTGCGCCCGCTCACCAGGCGCACCGGCCTGGACAAAGTAACTGGTCCCCAGCGTCATTAAGGGTTTAACAATGGAATATATATTCACCTAATGCCGCTCCCTAGGCTATATAAAAATCATGTGCAGCTTCCTGCCAAGAAATTTCTCGAGGTGCGAGACCTTGCTGAACCTCCCAGAATAATTTTCACCCACCCTATTCTAGGCTGGGTGAAATGTGTACAGTAAAATATGTACATACAATGCAACTATAATGTTAACCCATTGCAGACGGAGATAAATTTGCTTGCCCAGCCTCCAGGATAGGTTTTATTTTAGAGAGAGACCGCTTGAAGCAATATAATTTGAAGCATCCCAGTCTCTTTCAGTCATTCATTGTAAAACTAGAGCGGTTTTTCTGTTTTATTTTTTTGTGTGTTTTACTGAGTTTAGAGACTTATATGTGCCATATGACAGGCTCTATCAGTGCTGCAGTTGACTAAAATTGTAGTATATTATCCATATTAGCTCATTATTTTTTTTATACTCAATGTGATAGAAGTATTTCTGTTTTATGGGAGGACTAAAGGCAACTTTATTTTTTCGTATTTTTGTGCTGTCATGAACGAATACGAAACATATAACCACCTACAATAAATATAACAACAAGAGGTAGGGAAGAGGAATGAAACCTGTGCTTATGACTGTGAGTGCCACAGTGAAAGGCATCCATATTGGCACAGGAGCACATTTTAGACACTGGGTATGGATTGAGTCACCTTCCTCTTCTCGTTCTGCCTGCACATCCTTCATCGGCGGTACTTTAGAGCAAGGGTTCATCAACTTAGTGTGTGCCATCGCTCTATAGAGACAGTGCTTGCTAGAGACCGTGGATGGGTGCCATTCAAGGCTCTCTCACCTGCTGGTGCTAGGAAAAAGTGGTGCCATCTAGGTTTTGGACGTTAAGCTTGCACGATATTACGGTAATTATAGTAATTAGGACTGCAGTAGCCATCATCACTCATTCCTTTTTCATAGCAAAATAAAATAGCACAGTGATCCAAAATCCCCGAACGTCGTGTACGTCATGACGCCCGTCGTCAGGCCAAAGCTCCTACGTCATGTATGTCATGACACCCGTACGCAATGGGTTAATTTACAAATGTTACTATGCACAAAGTGTATATACGGTGAAAATTCATGACGTCATAGGACATCACGTGATATCATGTTATCTGGTGTGAATGGGTTATAATTTCAACAACACCAAACTTATACAAAATACACCAGTATCACTCAGGAAATAAATCTACTCTGGCTTATAAAGTTCCGAAAGAGCCGTCTTCCAAAGCTCATTGGCGGATTGGGCCTCAATTCTTGACAGCCAAAAATAGTG
>NW_028234414.1:8038893-8043893 GCF_977035675.1 Penaeus japonicus
GTTCATATAAGAATCATTAATTTCCAAGTTATAGCCTGAGGATGCCCCGCGGACCCCGGAGAGTACAATGGAAAACAGACTTTTTCTTGTGAGATATTAATGGACTTTTTTCTACTGTCTGTGAGCTGAAACCGTATCGAACTGCATCGCGTTCATATCATCTGGATATCGCAGGGAATAGGTTTTAGTCTTTAAACCAATGGACATGAAAATGAGGTGACTATTTGTAATAAAGGAAAAGAACGGCGTCTGGATGTTAAATCTTGTTCAATGATTTACCTTCTGTTGTTAAGCCGGGAGAGATAACTGAATACGTAATACCAGGTATATAGCTATTTCTGGTGCCCATGAAGAAATAAAAAAGAGATAAAACCTATTGATACAGTAAGGTGGAGAATAAACTCCTGTGTGAGGATAAGGCATTATAGGTAAACAAGAATGAACAACCTTACGTTTGGTATCAGGTGCAAGCTTGCAAGAAGAGTCGTCGGAACAGCCGAGTTTCCTCCGCCGTAAACCCAACAAAGCGAGATCATTGTGTTTGGAAAATCACCTCATGAATATATTTCCATAAAACAGGATGCAGTTGCGAGAGGGACGTGAGAGCTATTCAAGAACCAGCCACCATGCCATCCCAAGAGTTTTTACTTCTTTTACCGTCATCTGATGCAGCCAGAGACGGTGCAGTTCTGATTACGTGACGTTTGTCCTCAGAACAAGGGAAGGAAAGAGGCGGAGACATGCCAGCCTATGTCCTGCTACAACAGGCAGCTATGCTCGGATGAAGTTCTGATGAGTTTGTTTACTATTTTCTACATGCTTCTTACTTGAGTTGCCAGCCTTCGTCATGGTTTTGTGTACGCGGTTTGTGAGTCACTGTCAAATTATACTAATAACAGAAGCACTTCCGTTGGTCAATTAGCTAAGATCAGGTGACCAAACAACTCGTTTTTGGTGTAATTTGCCCATTGGGATCACAGTAAAATAATGGTGAGACACAATAAATACTTGATCATTAATCATAATATTTTACAGAGCTTGCATTCACATGTGGATGTCCTTATTACTGAATGACCGTAATAGGCCTATATTTCCAGTTGCTTTCTCATGTGTTTGTTCTATGCACAATTATTTTCTATACCTTTCTTTTCAGAAGAAAATTTACATGACAGTTACCTCAGTGAATATAAATTAAACAAAATCAAATCACTGTAAATGTCTCTAAAGGAAGCTTTACGTTTTAAAATATCAGTTGCATCACATCCATTTTTATATAATGTCATGTTTTATATTCTAGTTGAGCCTTCTCTCAATATCAAATACTATAATACCTTCCTATAGACCCGCACCAGTACGACATTTTTGTTTTTCAAAGTTCCCATTGTGACTAAAACACCACTACTCGCTATCCCACTCCCAGTGTCTATCGCACACTGACATCCAAATACGAAGTCCATTCGCAAAATTGTTCAGGAACCAGACCTGCCTTTGTCAGCTCAAGACGCGTAGGCCGAGAGAGAAAGAAAAAAAAATAGAGAGATAGAAAGAAAGAAAAACATGGAAAAGGGGGCAAAAACTGAGTGTGAAATGATTTTCTCCCCGATCCTTCCGCGCTATTTTTAACTGTGGCACCGTAGATATCAAAAGTCAGCATCAAAAACGAGAGGTTCCCAGATTCAGCCCACGCTCTGGCTGAATGCTTTCTCGCTGTATCCTAGCCTTGAAGCCTGTTTTTTTGTCTGAGGTCTGGTGCTCACCGGCTCCAGCAGGGGTGGGCGGGGTGGGCGGGGTGGGGGTGTGAAGCCATTTTTTCGGCGTTCATCCTGCTAATTGGGTATTCGGATTTTTTAGAATGTATCTGACGAATAGCAATGGAACCCTGATGGGACGTTATTTATTCTGCTTGTTCTAAAACTGGTCAACCACATCGAATATTATCAAACACATTTTTTTTTCCGTCATTGTATCATGACTTCAGGATACATACAGATATGATTCAAGAATGATAAAACGAAGCTCGTCACGATCAAAGGGAATGTTTTTTTTTTTTATAGCAAACGCTCGACTTTGCTATGAACTGATTAAACGTGTCCACAAGGTCTTTAATATAAGATCTTAGTAATGGATTCGATAACATGACCTAGGCGACGGAAATGACGTAAACTGATCTTGGTGAAGGACGCATTGAGCGGTGACCTTGATGGGGTGACCTTAAAGGGGGCCGCTCTCAGGGGACGCAAGAGCATCGCTGACACCACACACACACACACACACACACTCACACTCATACACACACACACTCACACTCACACACACACACTCGGATACTCACACGTACACACACACTCACACACATACTCAAACATAAACATACATGTATATAAGCATATATACATATATATATATATATATATATATATATACATATATATACATATATATATATATATATATATATATATATATATATATATATATATATATATATATATATGTTTAGGATCCTGTATATTTCCAGTCCTATAATGATCTAATTCTGATTAACATCAAAGTAAAGAGGTTAAATTCCTCAAAACCTTCAGTCGAACGGAATCTCATTCCTTCTCAAACAGCGATACTAGCGCCAGACGTCGATCATGAAAATTATTCATTTGCAACATATACCAGGTAATCTATAAGTTTCCATAGCATATAGCTCTAAACTAGCGCACTGGAATGACTTGCACCTCTTATGCGACGTTGAGGAAAATTACTTTGATCAAAAGAACAACGAAAAGAATTTAAATTAGACGTTGCTTGCGGTTAAAAAAAATGACATAAATCTCGAAGTGAAAATGCTCTCGGTAGGTTGCCTGTGATTTACTTAATTTGTAACTTTTCCTATAGATAACTTTTCCTATATATATATTGTAATATTTTCCTATAGTGAGACGTATTGAAATAAACATGAGAAAAACATGTAATCATAAACTTTTTTTTTTTTTTTTTTTTAAGACTAGAATATATTCAAGCCACGGAATCAACATCACGGAAGGGAGCCACTGTCTCCTGGCGGGAAGCCGCTCTCAGGTCAGTCTCATCGTGGCAGAGTTCGCCCAATATTTTGATTTAATGATGATTTTCCTTTTCAAGTCTGATATTTTTCGATGTTTTCCCATTAATTTCTATTCCTTACATAACATCTATCTTGTTATTTCGCCTCTTTGAAATTCCGTCAATTCCTTGGTTTAATTAGATTCTAGTCTTCCAAAGAGTTTATAATTATGTCTTTTTTTTATTTAGTGTAATTTGTCTTGAGTGAAGAGTTATAAGTGAAAAAGGTTACAAAGTTACATCGTCGACTTGACTGCCTTTTGTTATTTTATTTAAACTAAATAATATATCTACGCGTCATCATTATTAATTGACATAAGATATATCTTGATGAAAAGTTAATGCTAAATAACAAGTTTCAATTTACATAATCGGTAATCATTTAAGATACAACGATGCTAATCAGACAAGGTACTGTCAACCAATTACTATCAATCTCTCTATTGCATTTTTGCTTCGAAATAACAACAAACACTAAATCGAAATGTCAAAAACCTAGATGCTAAACGTTCTAGAAAGAAATCAAAGATTCTCTCTTTAAACAACCCGATAATAAAAAACCAATACATTCAACCGAACTCGCACGGTAGATTAAGGAAAGAGGAATATCTACGTCAAATCATGAGTATGAATTACAACCGAGAAAGTTTGGTAAAAAATATATACTACTTATCTAGAAACCAAATGAAATTTAACATTACCAATGACTAGAACTAACATAACAGTCAAAATCAGTAGAACATATAATATCCTGATAGGTTACTGAATTTGGACGATGGACCCATTAGATAGTAAGCACAAACCTCAGCTGATTTCATCAACACAGACAAGTTCTCCCTTAACTGGAACTTCAACAAACTTACAACAGCTTGTAAACTAGCTCTCCAATCATAGACCAATTTCCCTACTCAGCTCCAGTTTCAAACTTTCAGAAATTATGTGCCTGTTTCCCGTCCCTATTGATCTCTCAGTTCCATACGCATGAAGATAGTTTGGATAATCGAATCCAAAAAAGGTGCTTCGCCTCCTCCGAAAGAAACCAGGGATTTTAAGGGAATTCAGAATAGCTTAAATACTCATTTTGGCAATTTTCAGTTGAGCTTTCTTTAAACCTCATCAAATAGTACTCCTATCAAAGAGGAGAACAAGAAGCACTAGCGGTCGGGTAATGTCCCAAAAAAGTGGATAAATGAAATAAAATAACGCCTCCCGGAATCTAATCTGCAACTTAAAAGGCCAAGAAATGTTTCACCAAGACCTAATACATAACAGACAAAAATAAGCCAATATACGATTAAGTACCGTTGAGCCACTCAAGATAAAGAACGACTACTGTACGGCTACTTAATTACGAACTTAACCAGAGGCTAAGAGTAAAAAACCGTTGCAATATATTTTACACTACACTGAAGCCGTAGCATACAGACAGACACGCACACATGTACTCACACGAAGACGCAAATCTATACATCAGGATACACACCACTAACCAGGCGACACTCACTGCAAATGCATTAGTGTGTGCTTGTAAAGATTCAGACTTTTTCCCATTTATTACCAATAGGAACGTCTATTTCTTAAGAGGTAAGACGTCCACTCCAGCGCGGACAGAAAAGACAACTTCGAGGGAAAAATCAGAATTTGCATTAACTTCATTCCCGGAAAGTGAACTGTTTACGCAAGCACATTGACAATTCGATTTGGAGACCAAGAAATATTTTCGAGTTCAGTGCATATGTGTAGACATATTTCGTGTATCGACATCTATATATCTGTCTATGTATCTCTATCTCTATCCATCTATCTATCAATCAATTAATCAGTATATATAAACACACACAAACACACACACACACGCTCGCACGCACGCACACACACACACACATACATACATACATATATATATA
>NW_028234414.1:8061393-8063893 GCF_977035675.1 Penaeus japonicus
AAGATTCTTTTAGAAAGATGGAAATGAAGAGGAAGCTTATATACATTGAAGTGCATATGTTCTATCGCACTTTAGGAACACCAAGAACTTACGTTGTAACGTAAACAAAAAAAACAAGCTCAGTAATATCGTGTCTCTCTAGGCTCGTATTTATTTTCCTTTTCTATCAATGAACAAGCCCAGTCCAGTTCAATATGTTGTCTATACCTTCCAGATATTTATTAAACACTTTAAATTTACGGTTATCAATTCAATGATATCCGTTTCATTTATATTTTCAATAAGTATACCTCGTCGAGGGGTTTAGTATGTCGGGTCCTTCTTGTCACATTGTGTTGAGATAATTCAGTATCCAATGTAATATGAATTATATAATTTAAAACTTAAAATATTAAGAAAGAATATGAAGGATACAATACTTCAAGATTAACATCTACGAAAAGATTCCTCTGTTGCAAAGAAATAAGACTATTATTTTGTCTTCTATTTGAGTATCAGTATGGGTTTCTCTAGTGTTTAATACGATGTATAATTTTAATGTTATTTTACACTATTTTTTTTTTTCGAAAATTAAAAAGTATATAAAATAGCTATGATATTATCTTATTTTAGTATGGATAAATGTGTTCTCTGCAAATACAAAAACATATACAGCGAAACTATATAAATACCAAGGCAGCGACAAGAGGCGATCAGTGTCACGTTTTGCGAAATCCTATTATGGCGGCCATAGTTGCTGTCTTTTTATACGAAGTACAAATATGCACCATGCTATGAATATCCTATCTTGCATCACAGCATAGACGTGAAGCGTGTCGACTCCTCTTCCTAAGTTATTTATTGAGCGAGAGAAGTAAACAAAGAAATAAGCAAGAAAGGCAAAATGAGAAAAAAACAAAAAAGAGAAATAGGGCGATGAGATAAAAGAGAAAACACCATTCATAGTTTTGCCCATGTAATCTCTTTCAACGTGCGATGGCAATGCAATGGAACAAGGCGTTTCTCTTGTCCAATATGCAAATCACGGTGGTCCAACTACGGCCTTAGGTTGATTTTTGTTTGCAGCTTGCAACACTCACATTGATAAATTGATTTGTTCTTAAACAAACAAACGCAAAACGTATCTATAAGTTAAATAAAACATGATTAATAGAATGATACTATTCCTCATCTAATCTCCTGGCCCATCTGTAGACAAAAATATGATGAGCATTATTTCTCTATGAATTCAGAATTTCGATATCTATTTTTGCTTGTTGCTTCATGTGCAGGCTCTGAACTAAAAGATATATATATTTTAAAATCCCAATATAGGTCATAGGTCTTAATTCCTAACTGTCTGTCTGCCTGCCATTCTATCAATCATTCAGGCACCTCATCTGTCTATCTGCTTACCAACCTATCTATCTATACGATTAGATTTCTTGCCGTCGACTTACATTATTTGTTACAAGTGTATTGCCAATATAGCACACGGTTATGAATTTACATGACCATGACACAGAAAAAAAAAAAAAAAAAAATTCAAAGCAAAAAGTAAGAAGTGATTACATTATAATAGATGATTACAGAAATAATTGCTCTGACTTTGTTTATGGACTAGCAAACGGCTAAATACCTCATTATGTGTAATAGATTAGTTCAGCTTAATGAGCTTCGCCCGGGCATTGTTTATGGGCCGCCCACGTAACAGATGGCTATAATTCGCGTATTGTCATGCACCTAAACGGCTAAGGTAATAAGTCCAACTATACGACACGTACATTAACGTCAAATGGCGCTAAATACAAAATGGATATCCATTCAAAATATCTTGGTTTATTCAGAGCAGGGAGTATGAACCTATAAGGATAAGAGGTTTCGGATCTCGTTGGCCATTGCATCTACATTTGGAAAACATTTCTCATTCCTAAATTAGAATTGATATGATAGGTACGGATTCTACATGAAAACAAGTGTGGGTAGGTTGGAACAAACACAGAATATCCAATGTAGTTAATGCGGATATACTCTGGGAAGTAGGCCTACTGTAAGGTCTGAAATTATGCGCGCCAGTAGTATACTAAAACATCTAAACAGGTGGATTCCTAATGAAGGTTCGGTATGATACTAAAACCTCTAATTCTTATCGATTGCAACATTGGCAAGTTGAGCGGTGCTTAACAATATACCCCCCCCCCCACACCCCGCCTTCCTGATGGAAAACCGAGAAGGATATAACTAATTAAGCACCGTAACTCATGGTATTAACTTTCCCCTTAATTTAATTAACTTCTTTTTTTCCCGAATGAGCGGTGTGCGTAGGAAGGCAACTCAGACTCATGCGCTTTATTAATGTTTTTTTCCTGTTCCTTTTGTTCTGCGATTAAACCCGTGAACACAAAATGTAGTTTTACGCTTTTTCGCCTTATAATTATCCTGTTTTTTAGCCGCTGAAGTCTTAATTAAGGACACGGATCTCTTACAATACTCTCAACGGCTCCCGGGGTTAGTTGTGAAG
>NW_028234414.1:8106393-8108893 GCF_977035675.1 Penaeus japonicus
TTAAAGGAGGCATCTTTAACATAATGCAATTCCTTTGCCTTATATTTCTATCAGATCTCATGATAACAACATCACACTAACACTGTTACTTTAAATGAGATTTAAAGCCACTGCGACAGGAAACAGGCAATCCTAAAGGTGCATGTTAGTTCATTCAAGGTCAAGGAGCATGGGGCTAAGGTATAGATGAGATTAACCTATATCATATAAAGTCATTAACTATTTGAAAAGTCTTCAAACCGTATATCAGAATGATCATATATTGGATCGTATCGTAGATCGTATATTAAATCGCATTCATTATAAAATATTTTTTTCTATAGCTAACAGTGTTTACAAGAGCAAGGAATTCACCGCGGAGTGATGTTCACAGTATACACAGCAAAATCATACACATCTAGCTTTGATTAGTAAGGCTAAGTCAGTTCAGCAGTTGATTCCAAAGTTTCTGTATGAAAAGTATTTTCGAGAACTAATTTCGAAACGTAAATTTACCAGTGATTAAAGGAGCTGCACGAGGAAGGAAAGCGTGTTGAAACTCCTCAGCTTGAACACTTGAATTGACACGAAAAAATTTAGATGTTGCTTGTCAAAAATTCGATTCACCATTGCTGTTAAATATCTGCTTGCACACGAAAAAAATTCTGACTTGGATTTTATAAGCAAAGATTCTAAATCAGCTACTTAAATACTTATCATTGAAACTTTCTACGATATATATATATATTATATATATATATAATATATATATATATATATTATATTACTATATATTATATATATAATATATATATATATATATATATATATTATATATAATATATATATATTATATATATTATATATATACATATATATATTATATATATATATATATATATATATATTATATATATTTATATTATATATATATATATATATATATATATATATATATATATATATAGACATATATATTTATATATGTATATATATATTATATATATATATATCTATTATCTATTATATATATATATATATATATATATATATTATAATATATATATATATATATATATATATATATATAAAATGTGTATGTGTGTGTGTGTGTGTTTGTATTCATGTATACACACGAATTGAAAAGGATTATGTTTTTGCTGTTCACCAGTGCATTGGTCATTCGTGGTTCTAATCCACAGTTCGGAAAAAGGTTTATTAATACTAGCTAACATTTCCATTTATTAACCGAGATCATGAATACATGGCATTGAATAGCGCTGCAAGAGCGGCTTATTTCGCTAACAATAAATGGTTAAAAGCAAACGCTTAAGAGGAGAGGTATATATATATATATATATATATATATATATATCTATATATATATATATATATATATATATATATATATATATATATATATATATATATATATATATGTATATAAACATGGATAAAAACACACACGCATAAATACACAAACCCACAGATGAAGAGAGTGACAGAGAGAGAGAGAGAGAGAGAGAGAGAGAGAAACAGAGAATGAGAGAGAAAGGGAGAAAAAGAGATAGGAGAAAGAAAGAAAAGGAGATAGCTCTAGAAGGGAAGTATAAAAGGTTTTGGCAAGCATTCAGCTTACCCGTAGACCTACATAGCACCTTGTTATTGACTTCTGGAGCAATTTTCGTGCTATCTGCAACAACACTATTGAAGGCATCATAATACCTATGACCGTATTCGAGGTTCCTTAGACCCCGCTCTTGGTAGATATGATTGTGTATTTTCTTAGCTAAAATTTTATGCTTCATTTTTAAGATTTTTAGTTATGTGTGTGTGGTTCTTGTAACACGCTTATTATTATTAAAAAAACATGAATGGACGTTTATTGCTTAAAGTATTTTCTATAAAAAAAAATGAAATGAAAATAGTTTTCAAAAGGCTATAGAATTATATACAAAAAATAGCTATCACTGGAGAATATTATGGTAATATTCTCTACCGTTAAACTTTTTTTTTCAGATCTACATGACAGTAATTCAAAATTATCCATGGAAAATTAATGCCATTCCTTATCAGAAAATGTAATTACATTTACAGGTTTTGAGAAACCCCGACGTGAGTGTTCTTCGGCTCCGTTTCCTTCGGGTTCTGCTTTTAAGATGATGTTTAGTCCTTTTTATTGTTTTTTTTCTTCCCTTTTTCCCTTTTCTTCGTCCTTCACCTGCTTCATCTCACCCACCTTCTTGCTCTCGTTCGTCAATATTAATATCGTCCTCCTTCTCCTCCTTCCCTTTCATCATCATTATTTCATCATTATTGACATCAACATCAATATCAATACCAACATCACCACCGCCACCACCATCACCGCCACCACTACCACCATCAGTATCATCATCGTCAGTGTCGTTATCATCATCGTTATCATCATCATCACCATCATCACCATTGTCAACATCACCATTATCATCACATCATCTTTCTCCTCATCCTCATCCTCGTCACCATCATCCCATTATCA
>NW_028234414.1:8136393-8143893 GCF_977035675.1 Penaeus japonicus
CTGTAAAGTGAGGTTAATTGATGTAGTCGAACCCGGGATACATTTCCAATATAGGAAAGGTATTAGTATAAATTCTCGATCGAACCTGAGGACACGCTGTAGACTTTGGATTACAAACAATGCGGGAGTTAAAGGATCCCACCTACAGTGAGCCATGGATTGCCTAATATGCAAATTAGTTGGCTGAACTTTTCGTGGTAGAGATGAAAAAAAAAAAAAAAATACAATACAGATATACAAGTAAACATTTTATGAGAACTAAATTGGGGGCTGACTTAATTTTCTTTGCCTATGTCTTTCTCTGTCTCACTCTATATATTTCTCCTTCTTTATTATACATTTTCCTAAATAATCACACACTCGTACGTTTTTGGTTATAGGTTAAATATGTATCCATCGTGAACACCGTTAGGGTAACCTAATGTTCTTGAGAAAAAAAGGGCCTTTTCTAGCGTGCTGGAGAGGAAAGTCTGTCGAAACTAAGGGCTTGTAATTTAAAATTAATATGGAATATCAAGCTAATTTTAACTGGAAGGTAAGAAACTCGAATCATGACATACAAATACATGTATACATACATACACACATGCCCATACACACACACACACACACACACACACATACATACATACATATATATATATACATATATATATATTACATATATAATATATATATATATATATATTATATATATATATATATATATATATATATATATATATATATATATATATATATAATGTATATGTATATATATATATATATATATATATATATATATATATATATATATATATATATATATATATATACATACACACAGACACATACACATACATACATATGTATATATATATATATATATATTATATATATATATATATAAATATTATACATATATATATATATATATATATATATATATATATACTTATATAGATTCATATACATACATAATTATGCACATATATATATACATATATATATATATATATATATATTTATATACATAATATATACATACATATATATGTATATACATATATATATATATATATATATATATATATATATATATATATATATATATATATATATATATATATATATATATATATATATGTATGTATACACACATATATGCACACACACACACACACACACTTGCACATATGTCCAGTAACGCACATAGGTAGTTTCCATGATGGTTGTAATGTATCTGGTTTGACATTTCTTTTAGTGGGTCGCGTGGTCAATTGGATTAGCAGCCGGGTCTGTCACTCTGACGGCTCGGGTTCGAGTTCCGGTCAGGGAGGTAAAATTTGGGTATATATATATATATATATATATATATATATATATATATATATATATATATATATATATACATACATATATATATATATATATAAACATAAATATATATATATATATATATACAATATATAAATGTATTGTATATATATATATATATATACAATATATAAATGTATTGTATATATATGTTTATATGTATATATGTATGTATCTATATATGTATAAATCACAAAAAAACACAAACACAGTAACGTGCACATAACAGAATTAATAAAACGCTGCCAAAAATTGAAAGGAAAAACTCATCAGGCATAAGCAATCCAAAAATTCATTTTTGTTTTGCTAACGCCTAATGAAGAACTTTCTTTAAAAAGTTCGAAACGTCGCGAGTTTTTCCTTTCAATTTGTGGCGGTGTTTTATTAATATATATATGTATATATATGTGTGTATATACACACACACACACACACACACACACACACACATATATATATATATATATATATATATATATATATATATATATATATATTCATATCTATACATAGACTGGATACGACTGTTAAGTGAAGACTCCGTCGTTGCTCTTGGTCTTTCTCTGCGACGTCAGGATGTTGAATCCTCCTCCTCCTCCTCCTTCGAGGGACGTTTCTACTCTCAGACTTTCGGCTTCGCTAAGAGCCCTCCTTTGTTCCCTGTCTTTGCAACTGTATGAGAAATTCTTTGATTCCTTTTCTCGTTCGATGCCCTGTGGCGTAGCCAGACGATCTCGCTCCCCTTCGCGCTCTCCTGAGGTTCTGAACCCCTTGTCTGATTCAATCCCTTTCAAGGTTTACTGGGAAGTGGACGACAAGTTTCCCCTCCTCGACGCCCTTGTTCACCGCTCTGCTGATCACGCGTCCTGTGTGTGAAAAAGAAATAAGAAAGAAAGAAGGAAAGAAAGAAAGAAAGAACATGCACAGTTGGATACATGTGCACTTCTCCCATCCTCTTCATATGAAGGGAGAGGCATCGTCACCCCCATCTTCCGACGAGCCCAACACAAGCGTGGTCCTTTTTCGCAGATTAAGAGACGGAAATCCATGGCTGCTCTTTTTCCAAATGTCTTTGATTCACATATCTCATGTGTTTAGCGGACCTTCTGTCATCCCGACACGGACAACCCCTGACCATTTCAGCGTCTAGAACACTCCCTGGCATGGAAGTAAGTGCTTCAAGGCAGCGCTGCCTATTGCGTGCCGAAGTGGTGGTGTGTGCCCTCCACATCCCATTCGGGCACGTACGCCACTCCCTGCTCCTCCTCCTGCTTGTCTAAGACATTCAGGGGCTACGAGCCGGGTTTTGTTTCAAGGGAATATCCCAACGAAACCACGCCACCTAAAGGGGTCGTTCCCAACAACGACCTATTCAGCCACCAATGGGGAACGGCAACATTTACCGATCCACAGATAACACCATCACCAGACACCTTCCTCGTGTAACCAGTACTAGACTTTTTCTATGCGTGCTTTCCATCTATGTCATCACCATCATCCTCATAATTATTTCATTAATTTTATTCATGTAGTATTACAATAACATTACAATCATCATGTTTATCTTTTTTCTGTTTATCATTATCGCTATTGTCATTATCATTATCATTATTATTATTACCTTAATTATCGTTGTTTTATTGTTATTTTTGTATTATTGTTATTTTTTGTCATCATCATTATTTTCATTACTGTTGTTGTTGTTATAATTATCATTATCATCATTGTTATTGTTATTCTCATTATCATCACTATTATTATTATTGTAATTATCTTTACAAGTACTATTACTATTATTGTTACTATTGTCAATTTCATTATTGAAATCATTATCATTATTATTATTATCATTATTATTTTTATTATTTTTTTTTCATCATTATTATCATTAGCATTATCAAGACTATCATTATCATTGCTATTAGTAATGCTCCTTATCATTATCATTATCATAGTTATTATTATCATTAGCATTATTATTGTTAGCATTATTATTACTATTATTATCATTATCATCAATACTATCATTATTAGCTTTATTAGCATTAACATCAATATGACTTGTGTCATTATCCTTATGGTTGCTATCATTATTACTATCATTATCATTACTATTATCATCACTATAATCATCATCATAATTATTATTATTGTCACTATACTTATTATCACTATTATTATCAACATTATTATTAACCATACCATTATCAATATCATCATCCTTATTGCCATGATTATCATTTTTTTATTACTGTCATGATGATGATGATGATTGTAATCACTATGATTTTTATCATTGTTGTTGTTGTTGGCAGTGGGGGGTGCTGCTATAATTATTGTCATGATTATTGCTATCATAATTGTCAATATTATTATTCTTTTTGTTTGTTATCATCATCATTATTGTTACTACCATTGATAATAATCACCAAGACATTATTATTCTTTCGTGACTGGTCTTAGTGTCATCACTATCCGTATCACCCTTACTAATTTAATTTTCATCAACATCTTATTCTCATCATCATCTTATTTTCATTTTGTCCTTCTTCGAATACTTCTCGCGAGCTCATTTTCCCCGGCTCTTGGTTCGTGTCAACATTGTGGTTCACTTCTCTTCTTATATTGCACACCCGCCTCCTTCTGTCCCCTCTCTCCTTGCATTAATTAAAATTGCTCAAAATCATACACGGGTGCATTCTAGAATATTCCACGCAGGCTTCCATCTTTGTTCTGAGAGGAATTTTTTTTTTTTTTTTTTTTTTTTTTTTTTTTGCCGCTCACTCCTGTATTTCTTTAGTCGTCAAAAATATATTCTCAAAGATACACTTCACGATGTCTTCTCCCTACTCACTCACTCACTCACTCACTCTCTCTCTGTTCCGTGTCTTCCTCGGCCCTTCCTCCTCCTGTCATTCTGTCTCCCAATCCCTTGTCACTCACATTTCGCGTCAGTCATCTCGGGTGATGGAGTGACATCTTCTCCTTTTCGTGATAAGAACCTTCGTCTCGTACATCCCCTCCCCATCTCTCTCCCTTCTCCTCACTCGCCCCCTTATTTCTCCCCCCCCCCTCCTCTATCATACCTCCATTCACCCTCTGTCTTAATTCCTTATTCTCCTCTCTTCTCCCGCCATACGCCTTTAACTTGCGTCATTATTTTCCCTTCCCGTTTTTCTTTTTTTTTTCTCTCTTTTTTTCTTTTTTTTCCACTGATTTTATATTTGAATTTGATTTCCTTCTTCTTTTTTTTTTTCTTGATTCTCTCTTGATTCTTTCTTTTCTTTTCTTTCTCTTTCTGCTCCCTGAATGAACTGTTTCACTATATCCATTCCTTTCTCACACTGGATGTAATCCTCGCCCCCTCCATCCCTTTTTACGTTGGAAGATGTATGGGTGACATGAGCTGGAAAAAAAAGCTCCCTTCACACTATAAGCTGGAATTGGAATTGAGATCAACCGGCATAGTTGACGTTTCTTAACCATCCTATCCCGTGCACCGTAATGTCAACAGCGACTCAGTATCATTTCAGGATCTATCTGACACAACCCCCCCCCCCCCCCCCCCCGACACACACACATAAGACTTTAAAGAGTCTTCTTTCTGACGGATTGAAACCAGCCGAACGTTACCTCAGCTCAACAGCTTCAGCCTCTCCCTTAGCATTTACTCAGGGCAGACGCCTCCCCCCCCCCCTTGTGTTCTTCAGCACCATTAGGCCCCAGACACGACGGCTCCGCGGCTAGCCTTTGTCTACGTCCCTCACAGCGTCTGCCTCTGATATATGGCTAACCCCTATTCACATTCATCATTTTTTTTTCTTCTATGTCGTCTTTAAGGATACTTTTTTTTTCTTTCTCAATGAGCACGACCTATTCAGTGAAAGGACAATATACATCAACTATATGAAATATCATACTTTTCTATTTTGATAAGAGAGTGATAAGAATAGTTCTTGGATTAAGATTTTGTAGTGATTTAGAGTTTCTGAAAAGCCATATTATTCGTCTACAGGACAAGGGACCTTTGACCTTTCCTCAAAGGTTATTCAGTGATGCCAATAGAACGGACAGTGCTGCAGCAAAAAGGCAGAACGCATTAACTCCAAAATCCATGTTTTGAGAAAATCGATGTTAAAGATTTGGCTGCATGTATATTTACTCCTATCATTGTTATTGATATACAAAACTGACAATACCTTTATTGACATTCAGACACCATGATGGTTGTATCAAATTCGTCTTTAAATGACGATTCCACAGATACCAAATTCATAAAAATCGCATTTTTGGAGTTAATGCGTTCTGCCTTTTCACTGCAGTGTCTATTCCACCGAAAGTGTCTGAAGACCTGTATTATGCAGATACACATTTGTAGAGGAATCTCCTGAGAATTTCACTTTTATCTTCTTTTCGCTAAGATAAGGCTTATTCAGTTTTGTTAATGTAATTCAGCACAATACATTCCAGCGACAAACCTTTTTCTCTTTCGAAGAAAAGAAGGAAACACGAACACAATGGGTAGCATTTGTTTATTTTGCGTAGCTCTTTGTCTTTGAGCCATTGTGTGTACTTGATACCTTTTGGAGCTCATTTTTGAATTTTTTTTATCAATATTTTGGGTGTGGTTTGACGTGAATTTTAGCTACCTTTGAGTGTCTTTGACGCACGCACACACACACACACACACACACACACACACACACACACACACACACACACACACACACACACACACACACACACACACACACACACACACACACACACAAACACGATAGTACATAGACCCCATATCCATTCAGCAGCATTCAACTTAACAGAGAAGACAGTTTTTTCCATGAAAAGATGTCTATATGTGTCCTATGTGTATGTTCAGAACATAGATCTTCAGTGCCCACGAATTACAGCACTGTTCTTCATCACACTGTCGTGCTGGAGTTTTAGTTATGTGGAAGTTGTACACTGCGTTGTGGTCAGCTGGTTAATACGTAATTAAAGTGTGCCTGAAAAAAAAACACTCAGTTGGTGGAAATAATTAACTGAGGTTCTCGATGGTTATATTGGCCAGCAATGAACTTCATTTCCGAAAATAGGCAATAGAACTATTTCACGATATAGTTTAGGTTAAAATCTAGTCTTTCCATCTGCAACCCTACTTTATTTTTTTTACGTGGACGCTTCATCATATTTCACAATAACATTGTACCAGATTAAGGTAATTCCTATCGTTAAGGCAAAGTTAAAGTTCATTTAGCAGCCATGAAACACAGCTTGGTATTAAATTTCTACTAGACACCAACTGGTATTGTTATTAAATATCTTATGATATAAACATGTACAAACCCAGTGAGCTGATCATATCTGCCGCTAGAGCCACTTGATCATTAATGTTCTAAACATCTTTATGTTTGTCTTGAACAAAAACAATTGTAACAAAACTTAACGTAACTTGAACATTATGAGTCATTTCCTTTGTTTATGTTTCTTATACCAAACAAGCTTTAAGTCAACAATATTCGCATTGTATACTGAATTAAAGCATATTGTAATATGGGATACAGTTGCATATACAATATCCCTATCAAAAAGATTGCCGTCCCTGATGATTTCTCTTCAGAAAAATATGATTTCAGTATCAAGAATACAATGTGCGTCAACATTTCGAAGAAGTTGGAACTACAAAGATCTTGTAACCTTCTCTTTAGCTAGTTCACTGAAAGTTACATTTATGCTGAATATTCGCTGAAAGTTGCATTGGTATTTATAAAACTATACGTCACAGGTACATCAAAACAATGAGTGAGGCATTCAAAAATTTACAGGCGATTTCTTCAAACTAAAGATCATTAAAGATTGATGGTTTCCGGGTTGCTGGAGTGAAATAGAAAAACAATATCGCGTTTTTTTTTTCTTTCTTTTTTTACTGATCTAACGAAAGATATAAACAGCGTCATTAGGCTAAAAAAAAAAAAAAAAAAAATCATATACCCCTCTTTTCCATTGATGCAATATCTGAATGGGCGAATCCTTTCATAGTTTGAGTTCCGGTATAATTGTACATATCCATGTAGGGTGAGAATAATGGGCTATTTGCAGATCAGGTGACATGGATTCCCTGAATGCAAGGGCGATTGAGATCCG
>NW_028234414.1:8153893-8163893 GCF_977035675.1 Penaeus japonicus
ATCATGATTATCACTATCATCACAACATTATTATCATATCATTATTATCATCACTATTATCATTATCATTACTATTATCATCATCATCACTAGTATTACCATCATCATTATTATCATTTCAATAGGTTTCATGACAAATCATGTTGCTATGATTGCTAGTGATTCAATATAATAGGTATTGTATATATTGGCAGGTATATAAATACTATCTGTATAACAATACTACAGATCTCGGTAGAGAATATTTGTTTCGCATTTACATACTTTTGAGATCCGTCTAAAACTTATCTTCAGTTTTCAATGAGAAAGTCTTGAAAGAAAGGTAGTAAACTCTGGGTTGGGATATCCGTAGACTTACATGGGGAGTTTTTCGAGAGCTGCTTGACAAACAATATTATTATAAATTACTTTAATGGTGATATTAATCAATTGATAATGATGGTGATAGTACAAATAATGAAATTGCTATTGTTAATAATGATAATGTTGATAAAGATAAAAATTATAATAATGATAGTCATTATAATAATGTCATTGATGAAAATAATATTATCAATAATAATGAGGAGGATGATAATGGTAATGCCCTTATTATTATCATAAGGGCAATAGTACCAATAATAACAATAAATATAATATATAATTATAATATATATTATTGTTAAAACAACAATGATAATGATAATATTATTATCATTATCAATACTGCTATAATGATTATCATTACTGTTACCATTATTATCATCATCAAAATTGTTAATATGTCTATCATTACTGTTATTGTCATTATAATTTATCTTGTTATCTCTATTATCTTTATGATAATTTTTACTATTACGTACACTACCATTATCATTATCATTGCTATCATTCTCACCATTATTTATATCACTATTATTACCATTACTATCATTATTCTTATTATCATTGTTACTCTGATCATTATCATCCTCTTCGTTATCATTATTTTCACCATCGTCATCATTATCATCATTGTTGCATGTAGTGAGGATTATCTATATTGACTGATTATCACTAACAAAAATTACTAATAGTGCTAATAAGAATATATTAATGAACATCATTATTATTGTGTAATTGGTGGTATATTTTAGCAATATGTCCATGCATGCATGAATACAAATATTACACAACTTCTCAAGCATTCATAGCGATCTTGAACGTGCAAATTTGTTCCCTACTTACATAATTCGGAGATATGTTTAAAGCTTAACTTCACAGTTTTCAATTAAACATGAAAGAATTGAGAAAGTAATGAAATGTGGATTCCAGAATGCGTAGATTTTTGGAAGGTATTTCGAGAGACGGTCGTTCTAAATCGATAATATCATTATTTCTATTATCATAACGAGGATATCAATAAGATAGTAATGATAATATATATTTACATATTTTTAGCGTATATTGAAAGTTTAACTTCAGAGTTTTAAAGGCAAGTACGCACTTTTTAAATGGCTAACTGCACAGGCATGGGCAAGCTTTGATACATTGCTGTAGAGTCATGCCATTGTTGTTAACATTGTATTACAAATTAAGGTAATAACATGATTATATTCTATAGTATATCAACTGTGAATAGACATTTGATAAATGTTGTAATAGGGTATCACATACCGAATTTCGGATATAGCATAAGTACATCTTCTAGTACAGTTGATGTCATGAAATAATTACATAACTCTGCATACCTCATGCTAGGTGGCCTGAAAGGTTGTATCATATGGCACTCTGAAATGTAATGCTCAAGTATTCGTTTTTACTTTTCGTTGCAAAGTCTACATTTAGTTTCTTCTACATTGCATTCTGAACTGACCTGCCAATACATTCTGTATCCAATTCTAATTCTTGCAGTCACAATATCACATTGTCTTGTCCTTGTCTTGTATGAACCATAAATGAATCTCTCCTGCGAAAACTGGTCAAAATGTTTTATGCTACAGCTTTCAGGTCTTTGAGAGTTTGTTAGCTCCATCAAGTCCTCCCTATTGGAGGTTCTTATTATGTGTGAGATCCTAGCAAGAGGTATGCCAAAGTCTATATCCACAATTTGCTTGTCACATCCTGCCCTCGCTAATGTTTAGCGATTCCAACATGCGATGGTATTCACACAAAATGTATAACATGTCCCCGTTCCTTGGCGCGATGTACATTTATTCTTATATCATTTACGATATTTCCAGCACCTTTATCAAGAGTGTTCAGAGCCAGGAGAACACTCTGCGAGTCGCAGAAAATTACTCCTGAGCCTTGAATTAACAGAAAGTCTGTGGCTATGAGTATTCCTGCCAACTCAGTTTGCGTAGTGCTCGCCCAGTCATGAACCCTCCTACAATCTTGGTGCTGCAAAATATTGTATTTATATACAACATAAGCACATCCTGCTCTACTTCCAGACTGTAGGGATCGATCAGTGTAGCATTCATAGTCAATATTCAGAGTTTCAAGATGCTCATTAATGGTTGCAAGGGTGTGTTGCTTAAGTACAGCTGGTGAAATTGTTTTTTTTAGGGACATCAGCATAAAATACGTTCAATGTCGACATTTTCCACGGTGGAATAGAACGTCCATATGGGAACCTACTCAAAGACATATTTAATTGGTGTATGGATTTGTATGTCACTTGCAACCATGAATTTGAGTGTGACTCGGTATTGTTATGCAAAGATGGATTCACTATCTTATGTTTAAGTTGCCTCTGGTACACTGTATTATATAGGGGTTCTTTAATTGCTTTGGCACCAGATATAGTATTAATGTATGGTATTCTTTCGTAAATAGATGGCAAGTTGAGTTCCTTTCTCATGTTCACAATCCTCGTTGTTTTGGGAGCACCGAGAATGATCCTCATGGCTGCATTCTGTACAATTTCTAGACAAGTTAACTCTGATTCCCTAAATGATATAAGGTGTAAAGCATGGTAATCTACGACTGACCGTATGTATGGTAAGTAAAAGAGTCTTGCAATGTTAACATTGACACCATGTTCTCTGCCAACAAGAGTCTTGAGTGGCTTCAGCCGCTCCCACAGTCTTTTCTTTAAGTTCATAATGAGTTCTGTGTCGTTAACAGTCACCCCGAGATACCTGTACTTGTGGCAAAGATCTAGCTCATTGTCATCCATATGAAAGTTTGGTAGTGGGATTGTAAGAGGAATGAGTGCCTTGTTTTTTTCAAATGAGATTATCAAACCGCACTCAGTAGCTTTTGTGGACAGTACAGTACATTAAGAATCTGTTGCATTCTATCCTCGGATGAGGTTTTAATGCAGATGTCATCAGCATAACAAATAATGGAATCACTGCCTTCAAGTGGTATATTGCTTAATAGTCTGTGCATTAAAATGTTAAATAGCATGGGGCTAAGTAGTCCCCCCTGAGGTGTGCCAAGCTCAAACATTTTAGAGTATGTACTTTTGATTCCCCTGAAGAGAACATGAGCTGATCGGTTTGATAAATACACTTGAATCCCCGTTAAAAGTTTACCTTGAATACCAAAGCTATCCAATTGCTCAAGGATAAGGTCTCTGTTTGCAATATCAAAGGCAGATTTAAGATCGAGAAATACAGTTTGCATGCCTTGCTGAGAATTTGTCAAGTACTCTGCAAAGCAGTGCTGAGTGCTACGTCCTGGGAGGAATCCATACAGTCTTGGAGATAACTTGGCATGTATGCGATACATGAGTCTGCTCAAAATATTTCTCTCAAGTACCTTGCATAAACATGAGGTCAATGAGACGGGTCGGTATTTATCAGAGTTCGGTTTGGGTATGGGAATGTTTAAGCTTTTAGTCCAGGAGCTTGGGAGTATTCCTTGGGATAAGCTTAGTCTGTAAAGATGTAAAAGTGGGTTACCTGAGCAGTGAGCCGAAGTACACTATAAATGATGCCATCCTCTCCTGAGGCAGTTGCCTTACCCTTGCGAAGTGCATTATTTAATTCCCACTCAGTTATTTCGGCAAAGTCGGAGGGGTCAGTGGCAGAACAGGCTATGGCAATGTTAAAATTCCTATTTATTTTCGTGTTGTTAAGTTTATCTCTTATTCTCTGCGGAAGTGAGTTCAGCTGAGAGGTTCTGGCCCACTGATCTAGTAACAAATTGGCCTGTTCTAATGGGCTGTGGAACTACGGAGTGGCGACAGCTTTACCTGACAACCTGTTGATTTTTCTCAGCTGCAGAAGTTTGGTGGTTAATACTCTGCAGGAATTGCTCCCAATGTTTACTGCGAATTTGAGCCTTTAATTCTCAGATTTTTTTTTATTAGCTCTGAGGAATCGTAAAAGATTTTCTGATGTCATGTCATCCCTGTAACAATTAGCAAGCTCCTGAACTCGTTTATGCTCCCTACTTAAGATGGGGTCATTTATCTACTTTGGTGCGTGAGGGACTGGGCAACTTTTTTCTTTGAGAGTTTTCTTGAGCAGACCCATGCATTGTAGTAGTCAGTGACAACTTTTATCAGGTCCTGAGAGTAATTTTCGACAGAGGTTACGGCATAGGTACTATACCAGTCATAAACACGTGCCTTGAAGTGATGCTCCAGTCCCGGTGGGATTGTAATTTTAGGTCTGGGTGCTTTGTGAGCTATGCTGTTGTTAACAGTATACTCTGTTAGGATTGCAAAGTGGTCACTGACTAACTCTCGAACCAGTGACGTACAAACATTACCATGTACAAGATCTTTGCCAATTACATAATCTAACCTGCCCCCTGCCAAATGAGTCTGTTTATCTGTGTCATATACAGTCATTGATCTTCTATTGACGAAATGTTTAAATTCCTCCCCATTGCTGTTACTCTGGTGATCGTCAAATTGTGTGTGTCTAGCATTGAAATCTCCCATACATAATGTTCCTTGATTATGGAAATTGGGTGGAGAACTAGTCAGAAACTTTGAGCTCCTGGCATACACATTATATAATGAGAAGAACCCAGAGGCAGTCTTAATTCTTAAATGATGGAACTGCACGTCGGTGTTCCCGGACTTTTTTACTAGTTCATGTGGCAGTGTTAGCTTTACATAAGTCAACAAACCCGTCATGGCTGTATTTACATATGAGCAATACCCTTTGAGTTTAGGCGCTATTTTCATGTTAGTAGCAGCTGCAAACGGTTCTTGTACGCAGATTACATCGACATTGTTTTTACGAATATAAAACTCTAGGTCATTAAGCCTAGGCTTAATGATACGCATATTCCATGATATGAATTTGATTGTGCGTTTATCCATAAATTAAGAGTTTTTTATTTGATAGTCTATACTTCACTCTGCAATATCGTCTGATGGTAACGCATTTTACTTTACAGAAAGCACACTTATACATTGCTGTATAACCATACTCCTCCTCACATAGGACAGACCTTAATTTAAAAGTACACTTAACCATTAAAACTATTAATTCTTAGTTTTTTTCTGCTTCGTAGCTCAATCCCTTCAATTGATGTGTTGATGGCATTCGGGGGACCGGAAGCCTTATCAGGGTCCGTGTCACGTAGTTCCTGACATTGCCTTCCCTCAGTATCAGCACAGGCTCCCTCCACTATTAATGGAGGAATTGTTATCATGACACCGTGTGTCATCGCGGGATTCTTTATCACTGATGGCAGCACTGGCCTCTCGACATTGGCCGTCCTTTTTCAGTTTTTCTATATCTCGCTTCAGCGTCTCTATTTCACCAATCAAAATAAAGTTTTGTTCTTTTAGTGTTTGAACTAATTCCACTAGTTGTTCTGCACTGTCATTTCCTTTCGTGGGTGTTGTGATGTCACCACTAACGTCACAGTCCACGCGCGGCCTAGCGGGGGATTCCCCGGTGCGGCCTGCGGTCAACCATGGGTGAGGGTGAGTGTCGGTGGGCTCGGCTGGTGCCAGGGGAGGGGAGGGGGATGGTGCCAGGGGAAAGGAGGGGGCAGGTGCCAGGGGAGGGGAGTGGGACACCGCACCCCCGCTGCCCCTGGAGGCCGCAACTGGAGTGGAGAACTTGAGGCCCGGAAATCCCTCTGTGAGGAACATCATCATCTCGTTGACCTTCTTCACCAGCTCTGCGACCGTGGCATGCAGATCGGAACCCTCAGCACCCCTACTCCCCGGCAACCGCGGGAAGTCTCGGATGCTGGTGACGTCATGGCGGGCACGGTCGGCCACTCCCCCGGCACACTGGTCGCTGATTGGACTGGGAGGCGTCGGCTGGTCTCTCACTAACTCCACAGGGGGAGGCGGGAGAGGTGCCAGACCAGGGAGGGCGGTGCACCCCCTGTGCCAGGCGGTCACCCCCGTCCTCCCACATCTGAAGCATGATGGGATGAAAACAGGGGCAGCTGTGACTCCCTCTGCCTCTACAATATTGCGAGGACACTTATTAGCATTGTGCTATTCACCACATACTGCACAGCGTACCTTATCGTTGCAGTATTTAGCTACATGGCCACTTTCCATACAGTTGAAGCAAATGAGAGGGGATGCCTTCCACGGACGCACGTGGCTGGTGGGCATGTATTTTCCGAAAAAATGTATGTACTGGGAGGTGGTTGCTCTCCTTTCCAAACTATTCGGATGCGGTTGAGTGGCTGGCCATCTTTATACGCTCTGATGGCCTTGTGAACTCCCTCGAGCGCATATGCATTCTCAAGGGCGAGCTCCTTGTTGTAATGAGTGACGAGGTATTCGTCATATTTCCCTCCCTTCTTTGGCTCATCACAGTTTTTGAAGGCAATCCCTCCAATTTGACCTCCAATGAGCATATCAAAATAGGCCTTTTGATGACGAGCAACATATAAGGCGAGGAGAGAATGTCTCCTCGCACGAGGTCAAGGGGTGTTTCCCCTTGGGACGGAGCGCTGTTGCCAACGCATTCCAGCCATTTAATTATCGCAGATTTCGTTGTGCCTTCGGGGAAGGCGAGACGGACATATTTTGTTCTTGGTGCAAGTATAGGATTGATAACATTTTCATGTTTCTTCTTCTTCCTGGGTTTACGGCTTACTAAAGTAAAGCCGGCATCATCATCTTCATCAGTACCTTCCACATGGGTATCGGTAGTACTGACATCAGTGGCTGCAGCAATTACTGCAGTACTTGCTTCTTCCATGGTTATGCATATATCATCCGTGGTGCTGTGCTCAGCATTGGGAGGGGAGGGAGAGGTGGCCACCAAGGCTTCTCCCTTCTCAATGTTTATATTTCGGTTGTCCCCCATGGTGGGGGTAACCGCGGCGCCTGGCTCGCTCGCTGCGTGACAGGTAAATTATGGCTCAGGGCACAACGGAGCACTCAGTTCTAACGGTCTTTGTAGCTATACTGGGCACTAGTAGGATAGATTCATTGAAATACCTTGGCGTACATAGTTCTACTCTTTTCACAGCACTGGATTCATGGACAATCACTTTCGATGGACAAGAGCGCCCTACATTCGTGCAAACTTTACACCTTCTTCGAGATCCTCGTATATAGCACTAGAGTTCCATGTATTAGGAATAGTAAAATATACAATGAAATTTGGGTTGTATAATCCGTAGATTTGAGGAGGTGCTTTCTTACAATAGTAAAATTATAGTGACCATATAATGCAAATAGCAGCGATACTGGTAAGAATAAAAATCTTAAAAAATGAGATTACCAAAATGATGATAATAATCACCATAACAATAATTACAATAGCTATAATAATGAAATAATAATTATCATATATATTTTCGCATCTACAATTTTAATCAGAAAATGATGATGATAACAATAACATTTATATTGATGATAATACTGACAACAATAATGATGATGATGATTATGATAATGATATTAATGGTGATGATTATGAAAACAATGGCAATCATATGTATTTGCATAGATAATGAAAAATAAAATGATAAATACATAAACTTTAAAAATTAATTTAGAGATGTTCGTAAGACTTTTGTGAAAATACAGAACTACAGATAACAACACTATGAAGAACAATAATCATAAAATTACTATGATGACATTAATTGTCTTAAGAATAAGGACAATAGGTGCGATAGTAACAATGATATCATGATACATACCGACAATGATAATGATGCAAAATTATAGTGATGATAGTAATGATAATGATAATAATGATGATAATAACAATTAAGATAATAACAAATAATGAGGATCATGAAAATAAAGATAACAACAATATTAACAGTAATTATAACAATGATAACGAAAGTGATAATGATGATGATAAGAATAGCAATAATGATAAACGTAATAGTGATAATGATCAAGAAAATGATAGCAAATGATAATAAAGATAAAGATAGTAATGACATAAAAAATAAAACTAATGATAATGGATAATGATAATAGCAATAATGATAATCAGTATAGTGATAATGATAATGAAAATAATAGTAAGGGTAATAATAATCATAATGATAACAACAACAGCCATGAAAATAAACAATGTATAGTAATAGCAATGGTGATGATAATAATCACAATGGAGACGATAATAATAATAATAATAATAATAATAATAATAATAATAATAGTAGTAGTAGTAGGAATGCTAAGCAGAAAGGTATTCGTAACAACATTAATGATAATGATGTCATCATGATAATGTTGTTGGTAATGATAATGAAAGCAAAGATCATTATAACTATCTTGAAGACAATAACAATAATAATAAACAATAATGATACTGATAGTTGTCACTGATAATAACAACATTAGGGATGGCAACTGCATAATTATATTGAATATAATATATTAAAGATAATGATGATAGCAATTGCAGTAATAATTGTAATGATGATATTAATAATTATTGTTATGATAATTAAAGCAATAATGATAATTATGGGTATGATAGTAAATGACTACTTCTATGATTATTATAATCATTATTATATCATGTATTACATATCATTAATTTTATTGTTATCTTAATGTTTTTATGATCATTATTATTTTTTTCATAATTATTTTCATCTTTTTTGTCATCGTTATTATTACCATTATTATTGTCATTATTATCATTATTATCATTATCATTGTTATTATCATTATCGTTGTTTTACTATTATTATTATTATTATTATCGATGTCTTTACTATTATTATCATTATAATCATCAATGCCGAAAAGGGTAAAGCAAGTGTTAAATGAAGACAAAATAATAGAACTAAGAAAAGAGCAAGTAAGACAAGGGTGCCAATATCCGCCTGCCGACCTTCCTGGGAGCTGGCACGCCGGCTCGCTCGCGACGTCTCCGGATCTTGAGTCTTGTCAGAGGAATCCCTCACGGCGCGGCGGGGGTGAGGCAACATTGAGAGTGGCAGTGGATGAAATATGGCTTCCTGTTGATTTGCTTTGTGTTTCGTTTAACATTAACTCTCTCTCTCTCTCTCTCTCTCTCTCTCTCTCTCTCTCTCTCTCTCTCTCTCTCTCTCTCTCTCTCTCTCTCTCTCTCTTTATACCTCTTTTTCTTTCTTTCTCTCTCTCTTCTCTCTTTCTCTCCTCCCCCCCTCTTTCTCTCTCTCTCTCTCTCTCTCTCTCTCTCTCTCTCTCTCTCTCTCTCTCTCTCTCTCTCTCTCTCTCTCTCTCTACCTCTTTTTCTTTCTTTCTCACTCATTTCTCTCCTTCCCCTCCCCCTTTCTCTTTCTCTCTCTCTCTCTCTCTCTCTCTCTTCTCTTTTTCTCTCCCCCTCTTTCTCTTTCTGCCCCCCCCCCCTCTCTCTCTCTCTCTCACCCTCTCTCTGTCTGCCTTCTTTCTCAGATTCCCGTGCTTTTTTACACCCTCGTTCTCCACTTCCTTTACCTCTTCAAACCTAGAAGTCGAACCGAAAGAGTCAGACGAAGAGACAGAATTAAACCCCCCTCTAACCCCCTCCACCTCCCCCTCCCCCCCTTTTTATTTGCCACCTCTTACGTCCTTCCCCTCTCACCCTTTTCCTCCTTTTCCTTTCCCATCCCATCCTTTTTTACTTCATGGGCGCCACCCGCTCCCCGGCGA
>NW_028234414.1:8183893-8188893 GCF_977035675.1 Penaeus japonicus
AATAATACGAATAATGATAAGAATATGAATAATGATGATAATGGTAATGATGACGAATAAAGTTATAATGATAACGATAATATCAATGATGGTGATGATGATAATAATAATAACAATAATGATGATAATGAGAATGCAATTATAACTCAACACTTTTATACATAAGAATCATCGAGTAATCAGTCACCTCTTGAGATCATCCCTGTGAATCATCTCTGTGGATCATCTCAGACATGTCTTTACGAGGCCGTCGATAGCATGAATTACCCTGATGACGTCATGAGCTCGTAGTTCACTGTCGTCTGAGCGTTCTTAATGAATGGCTAACGATGCAAGAACGCAGTCGAGTGGAAGGCTCTCCGCGCTCATCAAAGCTCTGTGCCTGAGTTGTATCTTGGTGATGTTTCTCATGTTACTGTGAGTATTATGAAGTTATTTGTGGCACGTGTTTTTATCCTAGTTACCCTCTTTCGTGTGCGTGTGTGTGTGTGTGTATACGTGTGTGTGTGTGTGTGTGTGTGTGTGTGTGTGTGTGCTGGTGGGTGTATTCATTTGTATAATTGTTTACTTGTGGGTGTTTTTTTTTTTTTTGTGTGTGTGATGGTGTGAGAGAGAGAGTATGTGTGTGATTGTAACATTTGAATATCCTGTTTTCTTTCCTCTTTTTCTACCACAGTGCTTATGGAAGAGAAAGCATCGAGCATTGAGTTAAATCACAATAACAAAATAGATAAAGAATATGTAAACAGACAGCTAGAAAGGAGGAAAGAGGGCGGGACCGACTCAAACAAAGGAGAAAGATCTATTAAATTACTCTCCTTGATCTTTTAAGAGTTTAGGATGAAATTAAACTCCTCCGGAAAGAGAAAGGTGTTTTGATCACTTGGTACAGTTTTATATCTGGACGAGGATTCTTAATAAAGATCATGACGTATTCAGTGAGTTAGAGACAGAGAAAGATAGATAGAGAGAGAGAGAGAGAGAGAGAGAGAGAGAATAAGACACAGACATACGGAGAGAAAGATTAATAAAAAGAGAGAGAGGGATAGATAGATAGAGAGAGAGAGAAAGAAAGAGAAAGAGAGAGAGAGAGAGAGAGTCTCTCCCTCATACAGACATACAGAGAGAAAGATTAATAAAAAGAGAGGGAGGGAAAGAGAAAAGTAGAAAGTGATAGAGAAAGAGAAAGAAAGAAAGAGAGATAGAGAGAGATAGATAGAGAGAGAGAGAATGAGAGAAAGAGGAGAGAGAGAGAGAGAGGAGAGGAGAGATAGATAGATAGATAGAGAGAGAGAGAGAATGAGAGACAGACAGAGAGAAAGATTAATAGAAAGAGAGAGAGAGGGAGAGAGAAAAGTAGAAAGTGATTGAGAAAGAGAGAGAGAAAGAGAAAGAGACAGTGAGAAAGATTAATAGAAAAAGAGAGAGATAGAGAAGTAGAAAGTGAGAGAGAAAGAGAGAGAGAGAGAGAGAGAGAGAGAGAGAGAGACATGCAAGTAGAAAATAAATGAGAGTATAATTTGATATGACCATGCCAGTATGTATTAGAAGGACAAAAAGTCTACGGTTTCTC
The DNA here is from genome assembly GCF_977035675.1 of Penaeus japonicus. Taxonomy (NCBI): domain Eukaryota; kingdom Metazoa; phylum Arthropoda; class Malacostraca; order Decapoda; family Penaeidae; genus Penaeus; species Penaeus japonicus. The sequence goes on from NW_028234414.1 coordinate 8,185,467, forward strand.
TCTCCAAAGAACAAATAATATGGCGACATATTACCTACTCAGATTAGTTCATTACATCTTGTCAGTGGAGGATATTGTAATTAAAAAGACAGTAGTTGAAGACAGATTAAATGCATGTCCTTACTATAGAGTTAAATGCTTCATTAAGAATTCGAGAAGGGAACATGAAAAGGCTCTGGCTCCTGTTTGGTTCATGAAAGAACAGGAAAGAGGGTTAAGATACTGATATTGAATGAGAGTATCATATAAGAAGTTCCTTGAGCCTCTTACTGCTTGGAATAATGGGAAGCTCTAGAGTTGCACATACATACTGTCGCATTGCATACACTACACGCAAGTATAAAATAGGGTTCAAACGGCATTAAGTAACGTTGTAAGAAGGTACAAACCGTAAGGGCCTGTTTACACGAGGAGCTTTCCAACGCGGCGTCAACGCGACGCTTGTGTTTGTGCGTGCGTTATATGTGTGTCTGTGCCAAACAATGCAGAGAGCAACAGACAGTTCCAACCAGGATGGATGTAGAAGAGGTAGCATGTGCTTGGGTCTTGCATCGCCGTTTGAAGCGGCGCAAGCGGCGAGAATATATATATATATATATATATATATATATATATATATGTATATATATATATAGTATATATATATATATATATTACATATAATGTATATATATATATATATAATATATATATATGTATACATGTATATATAATATATATATATATATATACATATATATATACTATATATGTATATATATATATATATATATATATATATATATGTATATATATATGTATATATATATAAAGTGATTGAAAACTTCCTCCACGTGGAGTATCCTAGGGGTTGCCATAGTAACGCACATTCTCTCTCCTCATTGGTACCAGCCCAGCCAACTAGAGAGCGCGCTGCTTTCAAAACGCCGCGGTAGCAAGGGACCCCGACGTTGACGCGGCGTCAGGTAAAACGGCGCGTCACGTGTGACCGGTTCCATAGATACCATTGACTTTGCTAACGCCGCCTTTGCTAACGCGCGTTGAAAGCGCCTCGTGTAAACAGGGCCTAACGATAAATCAAGATAAAAGGGAACAGCTGTGAAGTAGTGCAAGAAAGATTCATTTAGTTGCGTTGAGCAATTTCATTTTCTTATCATTATGATAGCGGTTTTACGAAATGAATAAAGGCAAAACTAAGTAAATTTCTAGACAGTAAGAGCGCAATTTACCCAGAGATGTATAACAAGTTCGATTAAAAATTCTTAACTTTGACGTCCAAAAGTCGAAAGACAAACCCCAAAGTTTTAAAAGTACAAATCAAAGAGAGAAACTCGTGAGGATCAAGAAAATGAAATGTAAAGGTATCTTAGAGTTTTAGGGATAAGGGATATGCAAATGGACATCTATACATTGAAATTTCTGAATATAGGGATTATGTTTCAGTGTGTGTGGAAGAGCGAGAGGATCACGACTTTCGACATTCACGACGACTTGCCTTTACTAGTGGTCTTACGAGTCACGTAATACTTTTCTTTAATCGACGCCATATAAATACACGTCTCTCTGTTACTGTTCTTTGTTTTTGTTGTAAGGGTGGTGGGAGGTGGTCGACTGTAAGGTCTGAAAGGCTGCTGTCAAAGTCTTTTTTTATGTTCAGTTTTTTAGGAATACATCCCGAAATGGCGTTCGCTCTCTTTCTCTCTCTCTCTCTCTCTCTCTCTCTCTTTCTCTCTCTTTGCATACACACACACACACACACACACACACATATATATATATATATATATATATATATATATATATATATATATATATATACATATAAATATGTAATTATACTTGTGTATGTTTTTGTGTGTATAAAATCTGTGTATGTGTGTGTATGTGTGTGTGTTGTATGTTGTGTGTATGTATGTGTTTGCATGTGTTATGTTTCCCTATGATTTCCATTCGGTCCCTCTCTCACTGTGTAGGCTATATAACGGTTGCGGTGAAATATCAAGATCAGTAAGACCTTCATGGATAGCCTTGATCATCTAAGCTCTACATTGAATAGGCTTAATAAATTTGATTAATGAGTATATGTCTGCAAGATGGACTCGAATACAAAGACTTAATTTTTTGTTTCTATAGTATTTACAGAAATACAAAGAAACTTCAGTTGTTGTCCCTGTGAAGAATTACAAAGGTAATAGTATAACGAAGTGTTGCTCTTCGAATGTAATTATCATTGATTGCACGAGTGAGTGTATTTCTGTCTCGTGGACACGTGTTCATTACATAGTTTCCATGAAGTAGCAAGACGTTGAAGCTTGAATATCAAACATGGAAACAATGTCAAGAAAGTTACCCGTTTTTCTTCCAAAACTTGTATATTCTTGTTTTGAGAGACTAAATTCTAGACATTCCAAGACAACTATGTCAAGAAAAAACACCTAGGCTGCAAAACCCGCCACACACGACGTTCAGAGCAGAGCCGGTGAACACAAAGAGACCTCACGACGCCTTTCCCTGAACGCCCATCCAAGGCAGACGGGCGCGAGAAACCCAGCTTGACGCCTTAGGAACTCGGCGAATAAAAGGTGAGAAAGCGAGAGCTTCACTTAAGAATGGCTTGTCATTTCCCGAAACTTACAGGAGAAAGCTTCTCTACACCACTCGGTATGTCCGTGTTCTGCTCGTGTCGACGGAGGGAGGGAGCAAGGATGATAAAGAAGGGAAGGGATAACCGAAAGAGAGAATGATAGCGGGAGGGAAAGTTGAAAAAGAAAGGGATAGGGAGAGTGACATATAAACCCTACGAGATAGACTGTTAGGCTGACAATCAGTGATGCCTTGGATGAACGAGATATGAGGAGTGTGAAGAAACATGAGTTAACTCATAAAGATAAGCATGAAGATAGGAAAGACTAAAGACCAAGAAACAAAGAGAAATAGATTACAAGATAGAAACACAAAGGGGGTGAGACACAAAGATGATCAAGATAATTAAAGAAGAGAGTGGATTTTTTTTGTCTCACTACACTATTAAGAAAAAAAATCCAATAAAAGGCGATTATTTCTCGGAAATACTTGCATTCTAAACTTTTTGGAGATGAATTAATGTCCTCATAACATTATAATACTCATCTGCATTTCGTTAATCAAACACGATTTCCTGTGAATCATTATTGTGTTCATTATTGCTAATATTTGTTTTCCTTTCCAGGTACGGATATGAGATAATTTGGCTGAACTCCTGGGGGTAAAAGGTAAGTGTTGTTCAACAAGAATATGGATTACGTGAATCTTAATTTCTGATTGCTTATCGCATTGTCACTTTCAGGCACTGAAATCTAGTTCGATAGACAATTATTCCGACACGCCAATCCACTCAGGGTGTAACCAAGACCCTTCGACATGGCCGCAGAAACGCCGTCTTAACATT
>NW_028234414.1:8208893-8213893 GCF_977035675.1 Penaeus japonicus
CAATGGGAATCCAGCTTCACCTTCCTCCTCTGTGACCAAAACAGCTGATGCAGCCTATTGTTCACTATATGCGGATGTACTGTGTACAGGGGTTTGTCTTTTCTTTGTGGCAAATTGCGACTGCAAGATCTGCTCAACAGCTTCTTACAAGGGTCTTAAATCTAAATACATTTCGGAAAAGATTCCTGGGTAATCATAGTTTGTAAACTTGAGAAAGATTTCCACTTTTCAGCTACAGTCATTAGTCACTCTGGACAGCAAAACATCCCAGTGGGAATATTGCTCGGCTAGAGTGAGGGCAAGAGGAATAAAAGGAAAATGTCAGATGAATGATACCGGGATAAATGATGATGATGATATCAACACACACACAAACTAGCACACAGAAAGATAAGTAAACGAACAACGAACAAGAGAGAGAGAGGGGGAGGGAGAGAGAGAGAGACGGGGAGGGGGGTAGAGAGAGAGAGAGGGTTGTGAGGGTTGTCTTAGTCTGTCGTAACTAACAACCCACCACAAAATAGGTAGTGATGCCAGACACAGGGTTTGAACATTTACAGGTTTATTCCACAACGCAGATAGTCTGACGTTATGGTGCACGATAGATATATTCACTACAGCACAGCAGAGAGAGAGAGAGGGGGGGAAGAGAGAGAGAGAGAGGGGGGGGGGAGAGAGAGAGAGAGAGAGAGAGAGAGAGAGAGAGAGAGAGAGAGAGAGAGAGAGAGAGAGAGAGAGAGAGAGAGAGACAGACAGAGAGACAGAGAGAGAGAGAGAAGAGCAGCCACCTCCCTTCCCAGACAAAGGCGGCCGCGATTGTCAGCTTCGGATTCCTCGACGGTCGCTCAGGAGCCGACATGTTCCGCGTTGGAGGAGATCCAAGGCCACCTGTAGAGCGCCAGTCTGGAAGAGTTGGCTTCTGGCCAGAGGTAGACCACGGTAGAGGTAGAGGGAGTCCGGCGCTTAATGGGAGGAGGCTCTTAAGGTCAGATGAATGAATGAATGGATGAATGGAAGGGGTCTAGGCTCTTAGGATAGGTCATGGCGGAAGGGTTGAATGGACTAGACGCTTAGGATAGGGCAACGTAGATGGGTTGCACAGGATTAGGATATTAGGACTGTGTAAGGAAGGATCACGGTCCCATCATTCCCTTTGCCTCAACAGTAGTGGAAGTCCGACCACCAGTCGGGACAGAAAGAGAATGTGAGTGCATTCATCTTGCAATATAGGAAAAGTGAAGGATAATTTCATGAACTGTTTCCAAGTCTTATTGGTAATGAAATTTAATTCCACTGCTACTTTAGAATGAACATTGGAACATTTGAGAAAATAAAGTCTAACATTAAGGATATCCTGAAAAAGGAAAACACTTCATTTAGAGAAGCAATCACTCCAAGAGAAAAACTGGCTCTCCCTGTAGTCAACAGATTTTTTGAATGGATCGTGACCGAAGCGAGACTGAAACGAGACCGGAGCGAGACTGGAACGAGACCGGAGCGAGACTGGAACGAGACCGGAGCGAGACTGAAACGAGACCGGAGCGAGACTGGAACGAGACCGGAGCGAGACTGAAACGAGACCGGAGCGAGACTGAAACGAGACCGGAGCGAGACTGAAGCGAGACTGGAACGAGACTGAAACGAGACCGGAGCGAGACCGAAGCGAGACTGGAACGAGACCGGAGCGAGACTGGAACGAGACCTGAGCAAGACCGGAACGAGATCGGAGAGAGACCGGAGCGAGACTGAAACGAGACCGGAGCGAGACTGAAACGAGACCGGAGCGAGACTGAAACGAGACCGGAGCGAGACTGGAACGAGACCGGAGCGAGACTGAAACGAGACCGGAGCGAGACTGGAACGAGACCGGAGCGAGACTGGAACGAGACCGAAGCGAGACTGAAACGAGACCGGAGCGAGACTGGAACGAGACCGGAGCGAGACTAAAACGAGACCGGAGCGAGACTAAAACGAGGCCGGAGCGAGACTGGAACGAGACCGGAGCGAAACTGGAACGAGACAGCAGCGAGACTGGAACGAGATCGGAGCGAAACTGGAACGAGACCGGAGCGAGACTGGAACGAGACCGGAGCGAGACTGGAACGAGACCGAAGCGAGAGTGAAACGAGACCGGAGCGAGACCGAAGTGAGACTGAAACGAGACCGGAGCGAGACTGGAGCGAGACTGAAACGAGACCGGAGCGAGACTGGAACGAGACCGGAGCGAGACTGAAACGAGACCGGAGCGAGACTAAAACGAGACCGGAGCGAGACTGGAACGAGACCTGAGCAAGACCGGAACGAGATCGGAGAGAGACCGGAACGAGACCGGAGCGAGACTGGAACGAGACCGGAGCGAGACTGGAACGAGACCGGAGCGAGACTGGAACGAGACCGGAACGAGATCGGAGCGAGACCGGAACGAGACTGGAGCGAGACTGGAACGAGATCGGAGCGAGACTGGAACGAGACCGGAGCGTGACTGGAGCGAGAGCGGAACGAGACCGGAGCGAGACTGGAACGAGACCGGAGCGAGACTGGAACGAGACCGGAGCGAGACTGGAACGAGACCGGAGCGAGATTGGAACGAGACCGGAGCGAGACTGAAACGAGACCGGAGCGAGACCGGAATGAGACAAGAGCGAGACTGGAACGAGACCGGAGCGAGACTGGAACGAGACCGGAGCGAGACCGGAGCGCTCCTTGACCGTTACCGCCATCGTGAGTGCTTCCATCAGCCGTATTCTAAGTCCCTAAGCGCGTTGCGTACATGACATGAACTTGCCGCGATTCTTATTCTAGAAGCGCGGGTTCGTGGCAAAGTCGTGGAAAAGCGTGGAAAGTATTGGAACAATCGTGGAAACTCCGTGACAAGGGGGTAGGCTTATTACGATAGTTACACGGGTGAAAAAAAATTATATATTTAATGTATTTTTTCTTACCAATACTTCATATGAGAATACTACGTTTGGAAAGTAATATCTATATTGGATATATTAGGCATCATTGTCCTAGACTTGGATTACAAACCCTTTTAGAAAAACATGGATTCTCTGCTGATTTTGAGTTTGTTTACCTTTTGGCGGACTTTTCGAAGGAGAGTGAAGTTAATTGAATGGTAAAAGTAGTCAGGAACGTAAAGGTTAAGTATATAATTATATGAAATATGTATACATTAAATCTATATGTATAACATATTAAAGATACGCATATATGTACAGTATATACAGAGACAAAATAAGGAAGATCTATTCATAAACACACGATCCCTCTCATCCCGTTTGTTTTGATCGAATTACCAACGGCGCGTTCGTGAAATGGTTGTCAATTCTTTAACTAGGAACAAATACAACGACTGATTCATACCAAAATTGCACTATCATTTGTTAGTGCTACGTATGATTGTAATTTCTCTTATGAATTTGTCGTTTAGACAGTGCCATTTATCTGAAACATATTAACTTTGGAACGGTTGGTAAACCTGAAGCAGCTGACGCAAACGTGCCGCGTTTTTGCGTCCTAGATTACCGCATTCGTGACATGAATACGACATGGACACAACATGAACATGACATGGCCACGACACGCAGAAAACGTCCAAGAATACGGCTGCATGTAAAACGCATGTAATAACATTTGTTTGGACCCTGGCTGGAGCAAGACCGCCCTAATGATGTGAATCAGGCCTCATAGGATACGATTATCACACGATAGATCAAGGTGGACACTTTGAATAGGATAAGACTGTAAGGATAGGTCAAAGTAGATGTATTGAATAGGACAATATACATTTCATCCTGATAACCCCGTTCTGCATCTTATCCTAATACATCTTTCATGACTTACCCGGAAAAGACGAATCAATTTAAGAATTTTAATTGACACGTGATTTTCTCTCAAGTGATTAAAGTTTTTGCCGGCAACGAAGAAAACTTTAGATGAATGGCAAAAATTATGTGATGGAAATAGAAGAACGATAGATTGAAGGTTTAAAAGTCGCTAATGAGTTACAGCACAAGCACTAATCAATATAATAATAATAATAATAAAATAATATCAAGCCTGATGCACGGCCCGACGCCCCTCTCCACCCACCTGGGAACTGAGTCAGCCCAAGCTATAGCTGTGCAAGCATGAAGACCGTAATGGGTCGTCATGCTTGCACTATACCGTCCCTGCTCATTACAGGGGCGGTGACATCAGGTCCCAGTGGGAATTTTCTAGCCAAACGCGATGAAGGGGATCAAAGGGAATATATGGAAAGGGGATCGATATGTTAATGATAAAGATTAGTAATGATGCAGAGAATGTGATGATACTTATGATGATGATGTGGTGAGCGAGGATGAAAATAAGGATAATGATAATCATGATAAGGACAGTAATAATGATTATTATTACCATTATAATTATTATGAACACAGTCATGATAATAATGATAATGATAATAAGACTATATTAATGATAACGAAGATAATGATAGTGATAACAATAATAATGATAATGACAATAATGATACTAACGATGATAATAATAATAATAATAATGCTGCCAATGATAAACATAATGATGATATAAAAAGGATAACGATGATAATATTAGTAATAAAGATATTAATGATAAAGACAGCAATATGATAATATTGATAATAATGTTGATAGTCAAAATAATGATGATGAGAATTATGATAATAACGATAATGATAATGATACTAATGACAATAATATGAAACGAAACAGAAGAAGAAAAGAAGACGTAATAGGATGAGGAAGAAGAAGAAAATATGACTAAAAGGCAGGAGAAGGAAAAGAACTTGAAGACGAAGCAGAAGAAGAAGAAAAAGAAAGTTACTCAGAAGAAACGGCATTGTCACAGCGTTCCCTCTATGACAAGTATCTCTAGAATCGAGAGGACCCCAGAACACATATCTTACTGGAGAAAACAACATAAAAGATGATGTAAATGCCACGAGTCGCGTTCAACGGCAAAGCATACATCAC
>NW_028234414.1:8236393-8241393 GCF_977035675.1 Penaeus japonicus
TAGGTCGTCGGTGACTTTTTACGTCTTTTAGATTCCGGCACGGATTGGTGCCTCGCGCCGGCTGTGGTAGAAGCGTGTCTGTTGATGTGTTTGTTTGTCAAGGAGAGAGATGGAGAGCGATACTGTAAAACATCAGAGAGAAAGATGAGAGAAAGCGAGGGAGAGAGAGAGAGAGAGAAAGAGAGAGAGGGGGAGCGAACGAGAGAGAGAAAGAGTGTGTGTAAGCCACTGATTTCCCGGACTACTACTGTTATTTTATTGTAATATAATCTTTGCAATATTACTTCCCCAAGACACACTGCTCCCTAGTGACTAGCAGAAGTACTGTCCCACACCTGCTTCCTGCCTTGACCTTCACCTGGTCACAGCTGACACGCCCCATTAAACCTCTTCATTGACCCAACTATGTTTTATACGTTATGGCAGGAGGCATCTGTAGACATTTCCCTCCATCTTTCCAACGTGTCTTCATCACCAGTTCAAGCCGTGATCTCGAGTTCTAAGTCAACACGACCGCCAAGCTTACATTGCTGTGCAGTGTTGGCTTACATTGCTGTCAGCGGTGGCTTACATACCCGGCAGCAGTAGCTTACAGAGAGAGAGAGGGGTGGGGGAAGGAAAAATATGATCAATATAATGTGAAAGAAAGAGGGAGGGAGGAAGGAGGGGGGAAAATAAGATATAATTACGTCAATCAGTTAAAGAAATCCGTTCAATGTCCACCCGTCTCGTGCTCTTGATCACATTTAAATCAGACATTAATTTCATCAACAATTTAACCTCTTAACTGATATAGGGTGTACGATAATCTAGCATCCCCGAGTGAGGACGGTGCAGCCGACAGAAAGTAATCATTCCACAACAACCAACAGCTAATTTTGATGTCAATGATGGATACACCTCGCTGCCCCAACCCCAAACCCCACCCTGATTGGCTTTCCTTATTCCTACTCTAGAATTCCCCCTACTCCCCTACCCCTTACCCCCACCCCAATTAGTCCGTGCGTATGATGGAGGATTAGCATCAACCTCCCTCTGCTTAGTGGAAGATCCTCTCCCGAGTGCATTGTTCCGTGAAGGACAACCTCCGCCACCCGAGGGAGAAGGAACACGAAGAAACTCGATTGATTATGACGTACGAGAGGACTCGAGCATGGGGCAGGGGGCAGGGGAGGGGAGGGGGTGGTTGCTCGGAGTGGGCGTAGGATAAAAGCGTTCGGAGTTGGTTGGGAGTTTGGCTTCGGTTAAGAGTTGGTTCAGAGTGGATGGTGTGGAGTGGAGTCATAGTTGCTTAAGGATTGGCTAGAAGTTGGAGTTGGTTAGGAGTGGTCGGGAGATGGAGCTAGTTTAGGGTTGTTAGGAATGATTAGTGTTTCTAGGCTGCTTATGTGATTGGGTTAGAGAAGGTTGGTTAGAAGTTGGAACTAATCCAGAGTTGTCTAGGGATTGGAGGAGTGAAGGAGTGGGTTTGGAGTTGAAACGGTCGTCAAAAAAGGTCAAAGGCGAGTTCTGCATTCCATCTGGCTTTGCATTGACGAGACTGACAGATTAAAGCAGAAAGCGGGGAAGAAAACGAAGGGCGGAATGGGCGAGGGACTGATACGGAGAATAAAGGCAGAGCGAGAAAGAGACAGAGACGGGAATAAAGTGTGCGGTAGAAACGAAAAGAGAGTAAGAGAGATCAAGAGAAAGGATGGGGAAATAGAGCTAGAGAGAGGCATCAATTAAAATGTTACCGAGACGTGTGGGTATGTGTGCGTACTCATATTTGTTCGCACGCAGAGAGGGCGAGGGAGCGAGCGAGTCTGAGCGCGTCATAAAGAGCGTCTAATGCCTGTTTCATCGTCACGTACTAGGTATCTCGAGGCTGATTTTGTATCACTCTGGCGCGTCATTGGAGGCGAATGACTAGAAAATGAATAGGAATGATATCACGTGCGTTTCATGACGCCTCGCGGGATTTAGATGAGCGTGTCCATACACTGAAGGCGAGATCATTCATTACTCTAAATACAGATGCCTTTGTACGTATAAAGTTCATAAATATGCTTCTCTCGCTAAGAAACAGATAAAGGAGGAGGATATAGTGTACATACAGAAGCTCACAAGGAGAGGGTCAACAACAGGCTGAATAAGTAGCACTTATTAGTAGGAATTGTAGAGGCGATCGATCCTAGCGTCACAGAGGGTACATCCCCCTCCAGACTATGCTGATCTCTCCCTCCACCCCAAGAGGATATATGATGCTGTATGCACTGATTAGTAGACGGTTCTGGGTCGTTTGGATGTTGGGAGGGACTGTGTTTACATCATATTCCGTGTGCGTTGGTTGTGTGTGTGTGTGTGTGTGTGTTTGTAAGTAATCTCATATTAAGAATATGACTTCATTTTCCACACCAACATCCTAAGAGACGGACCACTTTTAGTTTCCACATATAAAGTAGCTCCGGCCAACAACTTTAAAAATATATATACGTTTTAGATAAAGACATATCTTAATGTCATAGAAGCTATCAGTACCATTGTTGTTTTGTTTGTTGTGAAGAAATATTTTGGATAGAAATTACATAGCATAGTTGAAAAAGAGGTTCCTTACTACTCGTATCAATCATGGAAAAAAACAAAATAGACTAAAAGAATGTGTGTGTATGTATAACTTATAACTTAAGTATACAGTATGTACATTGCAATACTTGTATTGGGCATATAAGTAAGTATATGTAATTTATAAAATTAATAATATTCGCAGCAAGCATATAAGTATATATTATATTTGTAGCACACACACATGTAAGTATAAGAATACGTAGTTATCTATGGCTGTATTATAAATATATATAAGTTGTTGATGTATCCTTTCTCCTCATTTCCTGCTACATTATCATTTCGCTTTTCCAGACTTACAAGGAAAATGTCCATAATAATGTTTCCAGTCACAGAAACTGAGATCTTCGAACGTGATGTCTCTCCTTCGTGCTTCTTCACACACTCATTCTCCTCCTCCTCCTCCATCCACTCATCTTATTGCTCTTCTTCTTCGTCCTCCTCTTACTTTTACTCCTCCTCCTCTTTTACTCCTCCTCCTCTTCCTATTATTTTTCTTCCTGTTATTCCTTCTGCATTCTCTTAAAACACAAGCCTCCTCCCCCCCCCCCACTTTCCTCACCTCCTTCCTCTTTCCTATCCTCATTCCCTCACCCTCATTCTTAACCGTTCTACCCCCCCCCACTGCCCCTCCTCTCCCTCCCCTCCCCTCCCCTCCCCTCCCCTCCCCTGCCCTCCCTCCCCACCGAGAACGGCATTTGTCAGCTGGTTTTGATATCTTGAACAATCTCGATTCCCTGCCTTTGTGTCTCATCTACATTGGGTCAAAGGTCAGGATATAAAGGCTTAAATTCGGAAGGAAGGAAGGAAATAGGAAGAGAAAGAAGGAAGGAAGAAGGAGGACTATAAAAAGTTTTTCTTTTGTACTGCATTCTCTTTAAGAGGTTATTCACTCACAAATGAAATGTGTGATAGTTTGAAGCCAGGAAGTGCTTTTGAAGATTCTGTCATAACGTGTCTTTGTTGGCTGTATATATACAAGACTTTGGAATTCTATATTCATTTCTTTAGCTGCTTATTTAGTTGCCAGAGAGGGGAGCTTGTCTTTTATACATAAAGGCTGTTGGATAAAACTTTGAAAGTGTAAGCTCTATCTCTTCGCTCTTCTCTTCTCTTTCTCTCTCTTCTCCCCCCCTCCCCCCCCCTCTCTCTCTCTCTCTCTCTCTCTCTCTCTCTCTCTCTCTCTCTCTCTCTCTCTCTCTCTCTCTCTCTCTCTTTCTCTCTTTCTCTCTTCTTTTTTCTCTTCTCTTCTCTCTCTCTCTCTCTCTCTCTCTCTCTCTCTCTCTCTCTCTCTCTCTCTCTCTCTCTCTCTCTCTCTCTCTCTCTCTCTCTCTCTCTTTCTCTCTTTCTCTCTTTCTCTCTTTCTCTCTAGTTCTCTCCCTCTCGCCCTCCCTCCCTCCCTCTCTCTCATTCTCGCTCTCTACCTCTAACTCTCCCCCTCTACTCCTACTTCTCCTTCTCTCCCTCCCTCCTTCCTTCCACCCCCACCCCCTTTTCCTCGCCTTCTCCCCTTTCTCCCTGTCCGTTTGGCGACCGTCAGCGGATGCAACTTCCGTTATCACTCCCTCGCAGACGATTAACGTGAATCATGGACCTCGAGGAGCGTCAGCCGTGTAAAAGATTAGGAGCTCAAACACCATCGCCGATTTATGTACATTTTCGTCATCTTTTTCCGCCATCTTCTTGTTTCGAGGAGATGATGCGTGTCAGTGTTTTGAATTGGCCATTGTCTCCGTCAGATTTTCTTTTATGTACACCTTTTGTTATTATCCATAACAAAGGCAAGAGGAAATAAGAAAGTTAGGTAGATAGGTAGGAGAGAAACCGAACAGGAAAAGGAAAGAGGAGTAAAGACCAGTATACAGAAAGGTTAGAGGGGACAAAAAAAGTTAAACAGGAATTTTAGAAGGAGGAAGAAAGGTAAACAAGAAGCTAAGGGAGAAGCAAGTTAAACAGGAAGAAAGGCAACAGAAGAGAAGAGAGGTAAACAGGGAGAAGAAAAGTAAAAAGGAAAGGAGACAGATGAACAGAAAGGTAAGAGGAGAGAAGAAATATGAGAAGAGAAACGAAAGGTAAACACGAATAGGTGAGAAATTCAGGAAGGTAAACGCAGACAGCTTCCAAGCAAACTCTCGAATGCACAGCCCGTTCGCAGTCCTCGAAACTTTCCACGGAGTTGATTTAGAGGTCAGACTATTATTGATAAAAGTTGGTGAATCGAATTTCCATGTGATCTCTCTTTCTTTTTTTTTTCTTTTTTTCTTTTACAAAGCGAGGTGTAGAAGTGCTTGAGAGGTTGGTAATGATTGGTTGCATACAACATGCCTGAGTAACACTGTTATATTTCAAATTCTTGTCATCAGCAACCTATTAATTTTCAAATGATTATCATCGTT
>NW_028234414.1:8251393-8256393 GCF_977035675.1 Penaeus japonicus
GATGCAACTCATGCAGCTTCGAAAATAACGAATGTGTATTTACTGGGAGATTTGCAAGCCCATTCAGAGTGACTGCACCTCATCCCTGGTACAAATTTGTCGTGATGGAGATAGTTCATGACGATAAGAATTGTGCAATAGAAGAAAGAAACAAAAGATGAGTACAGTATTCAGTATGTCGTAAGGGCACATCTTCGATGGATCTTGATAAATAAACGTATATCCAGATTCCAGACTGGCGAGGCAATGACAAGCTGGTGAAGCAGGGTTTCCCTAGATCTATGGAAGAACCCTATTAAGGTATGGGAATTCACTGGAAGAAATACCTTATCCTTGTATACCTCTTTAGTGAAGTGTATCAAAGAGATGCCAAGCTCTCTCTCTTTCATTCTCTCACCTTTCGTCCTCCTCTCTTCTCATCTCTACTTCCTCGTCCGTTTCATTCCTCTCTCCTCTTCATTTCTTCCTCTGCATCCGTCCGCTTTCACACAAAAACGCACTCTTCTCTCTCTCTCGGACCACAAACACACAATCACACACACAGCACACACACACACAACACACACATACACACAGAACACACACACATATACACACAACACACACACACCACACACACACACACACACATACACACACACAAACACACACACAAACACACACACACACACACAAACACACACACACACACACACACACACACACACACACACACACACACACACACACACACACACACACACACACACACACACACACATTCCCTCTCTCTCTCTATCTCTCTCTCTCAAACTTCTTTGCTCATTATGCTTTAATGAAAATACAAATTGATTGAAGATTCTTTTATGTTATAGGTAATTCAATAAGCTTTCAATCTTCCATTCTTTCAAGTAGAATTAAATATGTATCAAATAAAGTAAGATGAAGTAATTATGTATGAAGTGATTAATACAATTACATGTTGATAACTCACTCGTTTTTGAAGTCATGGAAATGGGGTTGATGTTTGGCTACCCAGTTCACTCGCGTGTTTTACGACTTTTATCTCTTTCTTCTTGATCATCGTAATTTACGTTTTTATCTAGCTATCACTTCCTCTTATCATTATTCACTATATATGTTTCAATGTAATTGCATACTGTATTGCTTATTTATGGAGTAATGTAGAACTTATGTGTGTAGTTATATGCATCATAGGCCTGTGTCGTATTGATATGATGAATAGGGAATGAGAGGAGTAATTGTCCCTATTACTAATGTATGAATCATACTTTTTTTTCTTTTCTGCTAATCTGTTTGTGTGTGTGTGTGTGTGTGTGTGTTTGTGTGTGTGTGTGTTCGTGTGTGTGTTTATGTGTGTGTTTGTGTGTGTATGTGTGTGTGTATGTGTGTGTGTGTGTGTGTGTGTGTGTGTGTGTGTGTGTGTGTAATAACTTTTCTACTATGAGTAAACTTCCAAACTTACCAGCTGTAACAAGCAACTTTAAAAATAGTTTGACACGTGTGTTGCCAATCGATGAAAATGTTGTAATGGTATTTAGGCTGTCTTTGTCGCTTTATTTTTCTGAAATACCTTTACGTATGTTCTCATAATATATTCACAGTGACACGCCAGGAGAAAGGGAGAAGCAGGGAGGAAGAGAATAAAGAATGATACTGTTACATATGTATATTTAAAGCTATAAATCACATTCTATGTATATAGGTTGTAGATAAAGAACACTATGGTAAACAGCTATCGATTGCGGACGCGGAAGAGCCACTGCCGAACGTAAATCATTATAGGTGAAACAGCTGACGTGAGGAGCCTGGACACCTGCAGCAGTGTAGCGTGTTACTGGGTCCAGGTGTTCATCCCATGTACATATTTTATTTCAGTGTCCGCATGTTCCTGTTTTTCTCTCGCCACGTGATTAGATATCTGTGTATGTCTGTATTTCTGTGAATCCGTAAGTCATGCATACTTTATTTTTGTTCTATGAAATGTGTTATGTACGCTTTTTGTATATGTGTATTTTTTTTAGAAGAAAATAAAATTTAGTTTTCTGACTCTGGTCCATTTCATTATTGAAAGACAGTGTATACTGTGTGTGTGTGTGTGTGTGTGTGTGTGCATGTATATGTATATAGAGGTGATATCATTCCCAACAGACAAATATTTGTTGGTGATGGCAACCTGACATTCAGCCACTGCATCTGAAAGCGCTTTCAAAAGTAATGTCTGCACCGAGCAAATCCCATGAAGCATAACCCGAAATCTTAGCCTTTCATCCAGTAGTATCAAAAGTACAATACAATATAATGCTGTTATAAGGGAAATTATGTGTATATATACTCAGAGAGCGTCCGGTAAACGTGTTTAAGTTCTAGGGCCAGTTTCCAAAGCTAAAACAACTGTGTAAGATAGAGAAGTAGAGATGATAACTAGAGTAGTGGCTCTGGTTGAGCTGTGATACTCGAAATTATACCATATTTAAGAGTGGAGTGAATCTCAATATTTTCACTGAGAAATGGATATAAGATATGCATTGTAATGTTATGAATACCAAGTTAGTAATTCGCTATTTTTCGTGATAATGTCTGTAAGAATCAAGCTTTAGTATCAAGTATTTACACTGACTTTAACTAATTACAATAAGAGGCCATTAAAAACTCATCAGGAAACATATAGTAAAGGTAAAAAGGGAGTGCGGGTGAGGAGAGAATAAAAAAAAGTAGTTTCTGTGAGTAGACCATCTACCATATACTTTTTCATCATATCAAAAAATGAAAAGTTGAATAGGGAAAAGTCTAATATACACTGAAGGTAGAAAACATCAAACATTTTTCATCAATTTCTAGAAACCTATTTTATCCTTTCCTTTGAAAATAGTAATCCATTAGCAGCGCCGGCGAAAGCCTTCCTTTTCCTCGCATGTTTCTAACGATCCTATTCCCTTGGTTAGTCGTCCTCAATGGATGTGTGTGTGTAGTGAGCTCTATGTTGATAATCTGGTGGCGGAAGTATAGCATGGTAGTTACACTCTACGTTAAAGTGATGGCAGTGAAAATGTTATAGTATTAAAAATGCCGAATGGCTTTTGCTCTTAGTGTTTTCGTTGGTCGAGCCTTAGTGTGAGACAATTCTTCTTTTTTTTTCTTTCTTTCTTTCTTTCTCACTTCATCTGTTTGTGAGATGGAGTTAGGGCGGATGATATCTTTGAAATTCTACATTCGTTAGATTCATGCCTATTTTTTATTTATTAGTATGATTCTTTTTCAGTCTATCTATTTATCTGCCCACCTATCTTCGTATGCCAAGAGAAAGCGAAAGAGAGAGAAAGATAAAGAAACAAAGAGAGGGTAGAGAAAGAGTGGAGGGGAAGCATGTGCCCATGAAACTATCACACTAGTTTCCCCTCAATAAGTTCCACGGTCGGCTAGGGACATTCCCGCCCTCCAGGACAAGATGACCGGGGTCTGGGGTCCGCTTCATGTAATGACTTCTGGGGTTTTACGCACACAAGGCCCGGCTGTGCGTTCCCTGTGAGGCGAGGCGGGGAGTGTGTCGAGAGTGAGCGCTGAGGAGTTTGAGGCTCACTGGGTGTTATCTTGAGCCGTTCCAGTCTTGGGACATTTAAGAGGCAAAGAAAAGTGTGTACACGACTCCCTCCAACCCCAGTTACATACTCACACACACACACACACACACACTTACACTTACACTTACACTCACACTCACGCTCACACTCACACTCACACTCACACTCACACTCACACTCACACACACACACACACACTCACACACACACACACACACACACACCTCTCCACACACTTACACGTCAAGCTGGACACTCACACTCAACACTCCACTCACTACTCACACTCACACTCACACTCCACGACTCTCACAAACGAAAACACACACATATCTATACACACACACTACACGAACATATATATCGAACCCCACAAATTTCTATAATACAACCCTATAATATATTAATAAATATTATATTATATATAGTCATTCAGATATATATATATATATATATAGAGAGAGAGAGAGAGAGAGAGAGAGAGAGAGAGAGAGAGAGAGAGAGAGAAGCATATACATTATACTAATGTAAACACAAACCTAAAAGATAACAGAAACCTGACAAAGGATCAAAATAATAGCCGAAAGAGATAAGAAAAAACTTTCCCAACCGTCCGAGCGCTGAGAAACCTCTGCGTCGCGGCGAAGAGCCCTTGTGGTTCGAAAGCCATTGAGATTCCAGGAGTAGGGTAGTGTACGCTGCTTGAACCGTGCAGAGAAAGGAAGACGGTAATGATGTTTGAATTAAGAAATATAGCAAACTTTTACGCATTATTGATACCCTGACAATTCATGTTGTTGTTTTTATCATTCGAAGGTGATGCTAATCATTATTGTCATTTAATATTTATAGATGAATATTCCTTCATTTATCATATTCATCTGATAATATCTTAAACCCATGTGGAAAACCCTTGGCTGAACATTCTTTCAATATAACAAAATAAAAGTTTTCACAACTGTTCTTCGTTTCCAAGCAAAATGCAATCCGCAATTACTGCAATTGCATAATCACCCTAAACGCTATTGTTGAGACCAAGACTTTTCATGAATACATATTTGTGGATTATTAGAGAATGGCGAAAGGCGGGCTTTGTTTCCTTTGGTCTTTGCTGTGTTCTTACGCCTTTTACCTGTAGTGATGATTGCATTTCGTGTTAGTTTCAATGTTAATCCTATTATTTATTGTTCTTTCTGTTCTCATTTGCATGTGAATTTCCAGTGCAATGCTTGCAAAGACTGACATGATTTAGGATAATGGAAACAATAGTAAAATATTAAGGGATGATGATATCTCACTTTAAATATGCTCACGATAGAAATGGAAAGGGAAAAGGAAAAAAATCAGTAAAATACTGTTTTTGTCCATCACACTTTGAGTATGATGCTTCATTCAACACTTTTTTTTTCATTTATCTTT
>NW_028234414.1:8273893-8276393 GCF_977035675.1 Penaeus japonicus
AAATCGAATAGACAAAAACTACGCTTGTCCATTTTAACGGAAGAGGAAAAACTGGTCTGAATGTTTTGCGATTTCCATAATCCATTTAATTCATGGTTAAGTTATGAGAATACTAGCAACACCCGGATGCAACTCTCCGCTAAGGGGGCTGTATGATTTCACTTATGATATTAGTTGCAGGATTTTCAGAATGCGTGAGACCTGATGCGACCGAAATGAAAATAGGAAAGGAGAGAGAGAGATTGTGTGTGTGTGTGTTTGTGATTGAGAGGAAGAGAGGAAGGGGGAAAGTGAGAGAGAGAGAGAGAGTGGGAAGTGAAAGGAAAAAAGAGGGTTGTGAGGGAAAGAGGGATATGTATAGAAAAAGGGAATTAATGAGAGGAAGAGCCAAACAGGCAGGTAGACGAAGAGAAAGAGAGACAGCGAACGAGAGAGAGGGTGGAGGGGGAAAAAGAGACAGACAGATTCTGAGGGAGAGAGGGAGTGAAGTGAAGAATGCAACAGACAAGAGAGAAAGAGGAAGAGAGAAAGATATAGAATGAAAAAAATAGTAACAACATTAGCTTTTAAATAAAAATCAGACGCAAAATGTGTAACTCCAACAACAACATCGGAATCGGAATTATCTTGTCATTTGCAGCCCCATTTGTGATTGGAGCTGGATCTATTAATGATGCTAATATAGGCTCCTGAATCTGGACATATTCCGCGTTTCAATTTTGTGGGAAAGTGCACTCTGCAGAAAAAAATAGTTTGCTGTTTTTTCCACGCAATAGAGCGGGTTAGTTTACTTTTGCATATTTATAAATTAGAAGAGAAGTTTTAATGTAGTAACCCTATGCACATAATTTTATTAGAATCAATATATCGTGCGGTTGTGCTGACTAGATTTTCAACATCAATTTGCCAAAAAAGGCTTATCATCATCTTCATTTTCATCCTCATCCACATCCTGTTTTTCCTCCTCCTCCTCCTGTTCTTTTTCTTCATCTTGTTCCTCTCCTTCCTCTTCCGCTTAATCTTTTTTCTCCTTTGTTTACTTCTTCTCCTTCTCTTTCTCCTCCTCCTCTTCCTCCTCCTCCTCCTCTTACTACTACTACTACTACTACTACTACTACTACTACTACTACTACTACTACTACTACTACTACTACTACTACTACTACTACTACTACTACTACTACTATTACTACTATTACTACTACTACTACTACTACTACTACTACTACTACTACTACTATCATTCCCTCTCCCTCTTCCTTCCCATCCTCCTCCCCTCCTCTCATCTTCCTACTCCCTCTCCCTCCACCTCCCCATCCTCTTCCCATACTCCCTCTCCCTCCACCTCCCCATCCCTCACCCCACCCTCCTTCCTTCCTCCCATCCTCTTACTCCCTCTCCCTCCACCTCCCCATTTTTCTCCCCTCCTCCTCCCTTTCTCCCCTCCTCCTACTCCTTCTCCCTCCACCTCAGCATCCTCCTCCTCTCCTACTCCCTCTCCCTCCGCTTCCCCATCCTCCTCCCCTCCTCTTCCCTTCTCCCTTCCTCCTACTCCCTCTCCCTCCACCTCCCCATCCACCTCCCCATCCTCCTCCTCCCCTCCCTTCCCCCTGCCACTTCTCGAACAGTGAAGTGGCGACTGGCTGAGCATTTGTACTCCACAGACTTTTGCTACGTGGAAGAAAACTTCACTGTCTCAGAAGAAGGAAAGTTTCGAGAATGTCTGGAATACGAAAGGACTTGTTTTCTTCTCCCTTGGGCCTTCGAGGCTGGATGAGAACTCTATGTCCTCGAAGAGAATGATGCTAATTATTATTATGGTAATGAGGATAATAGAGATAATAGTAAGAAAAAAATGGTAGTAATGATGATGATGATATAATAATGATGATGATAATGGTGATATGAAAATGAGGATGATAATGGTGATGATAATGATAGTATTGATGATGGCAGTGATTATGATAATTACAATGACGAGAATAATGATAATGATTATAGCGAGAATAATGATGATAATAATAGTCATAAACTACTGAGATCACGTGTTTTCTCTTGGTTCTCTGAGTCCACGTCTTAGCATTTTCTTGCCTCCGTTGAATAGCTGTTGATGGCGATCCTATCAAGTGTTGATCAATATTTGTGAAGCACTTATCAACTGGAATGCTATTCTGATGATGAAAAGTGTTCATCAAAACGTAAGTCTTATTGATACTTGAATTGATATCATAGAAAAGATGAAAGATAAAGAGAAATGCTTCTTACAACTTTCATTTCCTATCTCAAGCCTTGTTGTAATTACGATGAAGCACTTTGTCAATTTGTATTATCGGTGTTATTATTGTTGTTATAGAATCAACTGTTTTGTTATTGTGCCAGTTGTTATCATCACATAAATCACATTACTCTCAACGTTGGCTTACCTATCAGCATTGTTGTTTTTGTTTTTTTGTTGTTGTTTTTGTGGTTGTTACTGCCATTTTTGTTATATCAATTGAAA
>NW_028234414.1:8283893-8286393 GCF_977035675.1 Penaeus japonicus
GAGGGGAAGAAGGAAAGGATGGGAAGAGGGGAAGGAAAGAGGAAAAATAGGGAGAAGGACGGGGAGAGGGAAAGATCAGACAAAGATGAAAAAAAAGATGGGGAATAATAGGGAAAGGGGTAGCAAAGAGAAGGAGAAAAAAGGGGGAAGAAAGAGAGAGAGAGAGAAAGGTGAGAAGAGAGAGAGAGAGAGAGAGAAAGGGAGGGAAGAGAGAGAGACAGAGAGAGAAGGGAGGGGGGAGAGAGAGAGAGAGAGAGAGAGAGAGAGAGAGAGAGAGAGAGAGAGAGAGAGAGAGAGAGAGAGAGAGAGAGAGAGAGAGAGAGAGAGAGGAGGGAAGAGGGAGAAGGAGAAAGAGAGAGAGAGAGAAAGAGAGAGAGAGGGGAGGGTAGAGGGAGAAGGAGAAGGCGAAAGAGAGAGTGAGAGAGAGAAAGACTGCTGGTGGATGTTCCGAGGTCCCGGTCTAGCCAGCATCAACAGCCCGACTGTGGAACTTATTCACCTCCACCCTCGATGTCGCCGAAATGAACACACAGCAGGCGAAGAGAGCGGCACATCACTGGCTATAACATTAGTAGATTTTACCTATTATAATTTTTAAGATACTAACCTCTGTTCATCTTTAATTAAAGAAAGATAGGTTGGGTTTTTAAATAAGTTCTTTTAGTTAAGTGGCTTTTAACCCGCAAAAGGAACCTGACAGTTTTAATTAACCACAAATGGTTCTAACCTATGTAACATATTGTATATCTAAATAAATGTTAAAAAAAAGAAAGAGAGAGAGAGAGAGAGAGAGAGAGAGAGAGAAGGGAGGGAAGAGGGAGAATCAGAGATAGAGAGAAGGGAGGGAAGAGAGAGACAGAGAGAGAGAGAGGAATGAAGCACAAAGAGAAAGCTGATAATTCCATAAGCCGGTGCATGATTTTGCCTCACGGGTGATATACAGATCTTAATCTTATATGATGTGGACAGCAAATGCAATTGCCTTTGATTGTGACTGATGTTTGTGTCAGATTGTAATCGTGATGAGTAATCTTATCTCTAGAATCAATATGTAATCCGAATTTATGCCGCTGTTATATGCTGGAATTCATGAAGATGCATTTCTACTGTTTGTTTTCAATATATTTTTATTTTGCATATTTTTAAAAATCTTTGTTCTTATTCTTTTTCAGGTATGAGTTGCACTTGGAGAGTGGTCTCCTGCTTGAAAATATTGTAAGTATCCCATTGTAAGTGTCCGTGTTGTTCTAGTTTGTCGCATTACTGCAATACATCCTATTGGCGCGCTTTCACTTTCATCTTGGATAAACATAAGCCAGATTTGCAGTGCAGATGCTCAAGGGTAAATAAGAATTGCGAAGCAGATGCTTCGCCGGGCTCATATGCACTGGGGCGAGCTCGCCTGTATCAACGAATCCTGACGCGTGAGAGAGTGTGGCAGCATGTGTTGACTCTATCTGAGCTTGGTCCTTAACCACCGTGATACCCATCCACAGAAATAACCACCAGGGAACAGTGGAAACCCACGAGCTTGGACGAGGCTCGATCTGCCGCACACGTGGATGCGAGGTCGGTGCGCTAACCACAGTGCTATCCTAGCGGTCTTTCACCTTGTCAAGTCTGTTTCTCGTTCGTTCTTCTGTCTTTGTTCTTTATTCTCTCACATAAACACACGGAATCACTCAGCTATTCACTGATTCATTCAACCATTCATTAATTCACTCATTCATTCATTTCCTCATTAATACTCATTACCCACACCCACTCAATCAAAGACCCATTCACTCACTCACTCACTCACTTACTCACTCACTCACTCCCTCACTAACTCATGCAATCTTTCACACTCTTCCAACCGTTCTCTAACTTACTCATTCCCTCTCTTAGCTACACACGCACGGACAAATACACATACACGAACACGAAACCCATCATCTTAATCTGGCATTTAGCGGCAGATGCAGTCAGAATGTCACTTCCAGGAAATGTCACGTCAGGATGTTTGTGATGATTGTATTTTTGGACAAAAGTGACATGCTGATTTTCGAATTTATTTTGGAATATATTACTTGAGGACATGACGGTTATGATAGTGTTTTTTTCGGTTTGTGTGTGAGTGTGTGTGTGAGTATGTGAGTGTGTGTGTGTGTGTGTGTGTGTGTGTGTGTGTGTGTGTGTGTGTGTGTGTGTGTGTGTGTGAGTGTGTGTGAGTATGTGAGTGTGTGTGTGTGTGTGTGTGTGTGTGTGTGTGTGAGTGTGCAGTATATGGAAGTTTAAAGGTGTGCTTGTAAGATTCTGTTTCTGTTTTTTACTTTCTTTTTATGTATACATTATGTGCGTATATCTACGTGTGTGTGTCTGTTTTTGTGAGTACACAAGTATATCAGCAAAGCTGGATGAAAAACAAAACAAAAATACAGTTTTTATATATTTTGAAAGTAAAGACCAATGCAAGTAGGTATGACTATCAGTTATTTCAAAGAGCATTGATTAATGGAAA
>NW_028234414.1:8293893-8296393 GCF_977035675.1 Penaeus japonicus
ATTTCTTTTCTCTTCTAATCTGCCTTTTCCGTATTTTGTAAAAATCTTATTTTTCTTCTTTGTATATTCCCATTGACTTTATGCCTTCTTTTCAGTTCTTCCTACTCTCTCTCTTTCCTAAATATCTTTAGTCTCTCTATCTTCTTCGAGTCTGATAAAAAAAATATATATTTCATTCTTTCTTTTCTTTTTTTAGAGGGGGAGGGGGTTGATTATGAGAAAATGAGAAATTGAAAAATAAGGAAAATTTGTTATTGAAATTTTTTTCCATAGCTCATTCATATCAAAGACAATTCTTTTTCCATCTCCATGATAGAGATTGGAGACCCTGCGATGCTCTTCTTCCTTGACCGGTCCCTCCCCCTGGACGTTACTCTTCTCCCGTATTCTGTCCATTCAAATAAGCCATCAAACCACGCCCTCCGCTGTCTGCCTTTTGCTCTCTATCCTTCAATCTTCCCTTCCAACCACCTCGTTCGTTCATAAGAGGATCGGAAATCGAATCCTGTTCTTCGTTTTTTTTTTTTTTTTTTTTTTAACAAGGGGTAAGAACAAATGGGGAAAACCCGTTATCTTGTTAAGGAGAGCTCGTTAATCTCACGCAACATGGAAACAGCTGAGGCGGCCGCTCTGGCTTTTTGGTACGCGGCTTTATAAATGTGTGTGTGTGTGTGTGTGTGTGTGTGTGTGTGTGTGTGTGTGTGTGTGTGTGTGTGTGTGTGTGTGTGTGTGTGTGTGTGTGTGTGTGTGTGTGTGTGTGTGTGTGTGTGTGTAAATAGATAGATGGATATATATATATAGACAGACTGACAGAGAGATAGATAGATATAGATATATATGTATAGATAGATAGATAGACATATTAGTTATAGATATAGTTAAAGATAGAGGGTATCACGGCCACGAGAGAAATTGCCATAACCCCCTGCACCTCAGAGCGAATCTTCCCTGCCTTTGATTGTCGGCCTCCCCCTTACCCCCCAGCCCCCCCCCCCCCTCTCCTCATCCATGGACGCTGACCTGGCCGCGGCGGGACTCACTGATTTCATTTAGCCCGAGTGACATTTGACCTCCCGGCTTCTTAGTCGCTCAAGGTATTTCTATTTGTTTATTGTTTCATTTCAGGGGCTTTCCTGGATTTTTTCCTTGGCTGAGGTGATTTCGGAGAGACAGAGACAGTTACAGATAGAAAATGATAGACAGATAGACACACAAACAGACATACAGGAAGAGGGAGAGAGAGAGAGAGAGAGAGAGAGAGAGAGAGAGAGAGAGAGAGAGAGAGAGAGAGAGAGAGAGAGAGAGAGAGAGAGAGAGAGAGAAAGAAAAAAGGGAAAGAAAGAAAAATAGAAAGAAAGAGAGACAGAGACAGTTACAGATAGAAAATGATAGACAGATAGACACACAAACAGACATACAGGAAGAGGAAGGGAGAGAAGGACAGAGAGAGAGAGAGAGAGAGAGAGAGAGAGAGAGAGAGAAAAGGGATACCCTCACACTCGACTCATTTTCCCATTACTTCCTTCGTATTTACTCTTTCACTCTGAGAATCGCCCCTCATCTCCTTCTGCTCCTCAACCTGTTTTCCTGCCACAGCCCTTCACCTTCTCCATTTTCTCTTTTCTTTCGTTTTTTCGAGCAGATTCCTCCCTTCTGTATCTCACTTTTTCCTTTATTCTCTCCCATCTCCCCTCCTTATTCGTGTGGTTTCCGCTTTTTTTTTCTCCTCACCTTCTCCATTCTCATCATTTTCCTCTCCTTTCCTCGCCTTCCCCCTCTTCTCTCTTTTCCTAGTTCCTCTTCTCTATTCCCCTCTCCTCTCCATTCCCTCCCTCTCCTCTCCTTCATTCCTCTCTCCCTTCCTCTCACTCCTCTTCTCTCTCCCTTCCCTCCTCCCTCTCCATCCCCTCCCCCCCCCCTCTCCTCTCCTTCTTCCCTCGCCTTCCTCTCACCCTCTTCTCCATTCCCTCCCCTCTCCTCTCCTTCCCGTCTTCTTATTCTTCATTCCCTCCCCTCCCCTCTCCTCTCCTTCTTCCCTCGCCTTCGTCTCACCCTCTTCTCCGTTCCCTTCCTTCTCCTCTCCTTCCCCTCTCCTTCTTCTCCGTTCCCTCCCTTCTCCTCTCCTTCCCGTCTTCTTCTTCTCCATTCCCTCCCCTCTCCTCTCCTTCCCTCGCCTTCCCCTCCCCTTCTCCATTCCCTCCCCCCCCCCTCTCCTCTCCTTCTTCTCCATTCCCTCCCCTCTCCTCTCCTTCCCTCGCCTTCCCCTCCCCTTCTCCATTCCCTCCCCTCTCCTCTCCTCTCTTTCTCCCCTCGCCTTCCCCTCACCCTCTTCTTCATTCCCTCCCCTCTCCTCTCCTCTCCTTCCCTCGCCTTCCCCTCACCCTCTTCTTCATTCCCTCCCTTCTCCTCTCCTTCTTCTCTCCCCTCTCCTCTCCTACCTCCTGTGGTGTCCCTCCCCTTTTTCGCAGGGCGAGTTCATCATAGATTATTATCAAAGCGA
>NW_028234414.1:8316393-8323893 GCF_977035675.1 Penaeus japonicus
AGGGTTTTTAGTTTTTGATTTAGTTTCTTCTTCACTCTCCCTAATCGCCCATCCCTTTCGTCATTCTCGGTCTCCCCCCCCCCCACCCCACCCCCGTCGTTCGTCCCCAGCCTCTCTCTCTCTCTTCCCCCTTTCGTCCCTAGCCTCTCTCTCCCCTCTTCGTCCTCGGTCTCTCTCTCTCTCTCTCTCTCTCTCTCTCTCTCTCTCTCTCTCTCTCTCTCTCTCTCTCTCTCTCTCTCTCTCTCTCTCTCTCTCTCTCTCTCTCTCTCTCTCTCTCTCTCTCTCTCTCTCTCTCTCTCTCTCTCTCTCTCTCTCTCTCTCTCTCTCTCTCTCTCTCTTTCGTCCCTGGCCTCTCTCTCCACTCTTCGTTCTCGGCCTCTCTCTCTCTCTCTCTCTCTCTCTCTCTCTCTCTCTCTCTCTCTCTCTCTCTCTCTCTCTCTCTCTCTCTCTCTCTCTCTCTCTCTCTCTCTCTTTTTTCTCTCTCTCTCTTTCGTCCCTGGCCTCTCTCTCCCCTCTTCGTTCTCGCCCTCTCCCCCCCCCCTCTCTCTCTCTCTCTCTCTCTCTCTCTCTCTCTCTCGCTCTCTCTCTCTCTCTCTCTCTCTCTCTCTCTCTCTCTCTCTCTCTCTCTCTCTCTTTCTCTCTCTCTCTCTCTCTCACTCTCTCTCCCTTTCGTCCCTGGCCTCTCTCTCCCCTCTTTGTTCTCGGCCTCTTTCTCTCTCCCTTTCGTCCCTGGCCCCTCTCCCCCTCTTTGTTTTTGTCCTCTGGATCTCACGCCGTCCTGGGCTCTACGACCATGCTTGCCTGGCTTTTATTACTAGGTTTTAGCTTCCGTTCTTTCTCCAATTCCAACTTGTTCCTGGTCCCTCATTCGCCTTCGCTTTCGTGTTGTTGTTTTTTTTTTCTTGCTTTTTTCTCATCTTTCGCCTGTCTCTTTCTTTCTTCCACATCTCTTGTCTTTCACTCTTCTATGTGTTTTATTTTTTTCCGTCTTTGTTTCATCTGTTCTTCCAAATTCCCATCCTTCCATTGTCTTTATTTTTTTTTCTCTTTCTCTCTCCGATGCGACCCTCTCTATTTCTCTATTTCATTGTCCCTCTCATTCTCTCTTTCTCTCGCTCTCACACACGCTCTCTCTCTCTCTCTCACTCTCTCTCTCTCTCTCTCTCTCTCTCGCTCGCTCGCTCTCTCTCGCTCTCTCTCGCTCTCTCTCGCTCTCTCTCTCTCTCTCTCTCTCTCTCTCTCTCTCTCTCTCTCTCTCTCTCTCTCTCTCTCTCTCTCTCTCTCTCTCTCTCTCTCTCTCTCTCTCTCTCTCTCTCTCTCTCCTGTGGCGTAACTAGTATATGTGTTTCCTATTTCTGTGGAAACGTGAGCAGTTGTCTTAAACATTCATCATCTGGCCGACGTCTGGTAAAGATAGGAAAGTACACCAGCTGTTTCAGTGTACACAAAGGCTCCTCGTTCCCATCCAGTCACGGTTTTTATTCAGGAGCTCGACCGTATCTGCTATGCAAATCGTGTGCCAGAAATTTCTTCAGGGGAGCAAATTCCCGCTGTCTTTTCGCTTTCTGAGAGATGGCAAAGGCGGGAGAGACTGCGTCTTAAAGAAGGGGCAGATCACCCCGACGTCTGTGGTATTGCCACAAGATCATCCCTCACTACGACGTGTCATTAGCGAAGCTTTAGAAATGACAGTTTTTTTTTTTTTTTGTTTTTTTTTTTTTAGTAATGACTGTGATTACTACAATAATTTTCCGGGTAACGAGGAATGTTGATTTTACGCAATATTTGAAATGCATGAATATAAGAAGTGAAATTACACTGACTTTGCAGATACATCTACAACATCACAACAATACCAAATCACTCTCCAACAACACACTACAGCAGCACATGGTCGAACCAACCCGAGCCTAAAGACAAAACAATTGGGTGAGGCTTCGGTGGGAAAGTTAGGCTTACATGGAACGCTAAAGTTGTTGAAAAAGGGCGCTTGCAATCAGATACCCATTTAAAGTCGAGGCAGTTCTGTCTTCAAGTTTACCCCATAAAAGTGAGCCTAGATGAACAAAAAGGAATATTGGAATATTGGTAAAAGGTTGATAAATAGATAAAAGATATCGCTAAAAGATATATGTGTGATTCTGAAGCGCTGTGGTGTTCTCAGAGAGAGATGAGGATTTTTTATGAAACTGGTTTCGTTTGTTATGCATTGGACAGAAAGTAATATTTAACTTTACTGATTAAATGTAGAACAAAGTGGAATTTCCTGTTATGAATTTATGTATAAACTCTTGAGGCCTTTGAGCTGGTGAGCGCGCGCGCGCGCGCGTGTGTGTGTGTGTGTGTGTGTGTGTGTGTGTGTGTGTGTGTGTGTGTGTGTGTGTGTGTGTGTGTGTGTGTGTGTGTGTGAGTAAATGACGCTCCACATTTGCTTATTTGTATCATCTGTTTCCATTCCCTGAATAGCGGTTGTTATCGGCGCCCGGACTAAATCATCTTGAAAATGAGATGTTGAGCGCTTCCATAAGGGAAAAGAACCTCGAGAGAGAAATAGATAAATTAAGATATATATGATAATAGAAAAACAAAAAAATAACAAAAGAAACGATGATAAAAGAAAAAACAAAAATGCAAAAAGAAATCTAAGAAGCTAAATGATGGTGATAACAGATGAGAAAGAGATTTTAGGTAAAACAGTAAGAAAAAACGAGAGAGAGGGGGGTGACGAGAGAGAGAGAGAGAGAGAGAACAAGAGATGCAGGAAGAGAGAAAGAGAGAGAGAGATCAAAAATAGAGAGCGAGAGACCCTGCATCATCCGGGAACCGCCTGCGTCTTTGTTCGTTCGCCTCCGCAACTTTCTGCTCCTCGCTTAAACACACTTTACATCACGCAATTTACCATGAATAAATTCCAAGGCGGTGCAAGACGCTCTGAGGAGATTCCTCTTATCACCATCCTCCTCCTTTGGCCCCTCTCTTCTCTCTCCCCTCCCCCCCCCCCGTCATCTCTTCACTTCCCTCCCTTCCCCACCCCTTCTTTTTGCCTCCCCGCCCTTCATTCAGCTCTCCCTCCTCTCCTCTCTTCCTTTTCGCCCCCCCCCCCCCCGCCTCACCACAGCGCTCTCACACTTGGAACTTCTCAAGGCCGATCTCCCTTACGAATGACGTCACGTTCGTTCTTGCATGCAGACGAACGTGCTGGATTTTGCGTCCGAATTAGCGTGATCTGTGATTTGTTGGGTGTCAAAGGTGAAGGTTCAAATGGAGTTTATTTGCCATCCTTTGTGTGCATGAAAATAGCAAACTGTAGCAAATCTCTGGTCATCTAATCTTACTGATAAAGAATTAAATTTGTAATGCTTCAGTTAAACATGCAGTAGAAAAATATGGAAAATAAAGAAATTGTAATATTCAGCTTCATTTGAAAGGACAATTCTTAAAAGGTAAATAATAGATAAATAAACAAAAATTGCATGTTCAGAGCCCTTACAAAGATACTCAATATTCGGTGTCAATAAACGAGGCTCTAAAAGTTCACAACTCTGATTCTCGGCGATGGCGAAAGGGCCTTTTTGGGCTGTCGTTTTCCATGGGTTGCTCGGATAGTAACTGCCTGTCGCGAAGAGGGAATCGGGCAAAACTGGTTATATATATATATATATATATATATATATATATATATATATATATATATATATATAATATATATATATATATATATGTATGTATGTATACAATATATATATATATATATATATAATATAAATATATATATATATATATATATATATATATATATATATATCTTATAATATATATATATATATATATATATATATATGTGGTGTGTGTGTGTGTGTGTGTGTGTGTGTGTGTCTGTGTGCGTGTGTGTGTGTGTATATATATAAATATATATATATAATAATATATATATATATATATATATACATAGTAACAATACATATATATATAATATATATATATATATATATATATATACATATATATAAACATATGTGTGTGTGTGAGAGAGAGAGAGAGAGAGAGAGAGAGAGAGAGAGAGAGAGAAGAGAATGTATAATATATATATATATATATATATATATATAATATATATATATGTATATATATATATATATATATATATATATATATATATATATATATATATGATATATTTTTTTCATACACATATATACGTATGTATGTATACATATATTTATGTATGTATGTATGCATGTTTGTGTTTGTGTCTGTTGGGTTTTTGCGTGGACACAAACACACTCGCGAAATAAATGCAGTTTGACTTTGAAGAAGATATGGCAATATTAGATTTACGTGTTGATAAAGGGCTACTATCAGACTTCTCTGTACTTCCCCTCTGCACAAATTAGAATTATTTCGCTAGTATCCAGTTTGAGCAAAATATATTTGCCAAAAGTTTATTGTGTCTGGATCTTGCGTCAATCTGTATTGTTTTGATGCTACTCTCTGCATTAGTCTAGCGTCATGAAAATGTTGAGTGTGGAGCGAAATGGGTGTTGAATGTTGAACAAAAAGAAGAAGAGAGGTAATGGGCAGAGATAGAGGAAAAGAGAGAGGGAATGGGAAACAGGAAGATGCTGAGAAAAAAAAACCATTAAAAACGGGGACAGAAACAAAAGAAAAAAGAGAAGAAAAATATTGGGAAACAGGAAGGCAGAAAGATAGCAAATGGGCCTGTAGAATGAAAAAAAGAAAGCCAAAAAAAAAAAACAGCGCAACACGAAGACAATGGAAAGAACATACAATGTGCACGAGTGAACGAAAAATCGAGAAGGATGTCTATCGCTGTGTCCGTCAAAGTAAGCCATTCTCTTCAGCCAAACTCCGGAAAAGCCTGACGCTCGCTCGTCGCCTCCAGTCAGGGATAAATCGTGATAGATTGAGTGGAATAATTCTCTCGTCTTCTCTCTCGCATAAAAAGACAAAGAAAACAGGAGAGCCCATTATTGTGGAAGTGATTAAAAAGAAGTGAGATGGAGAGAGGGTGAAGTAGAGAAGTTGGTGAGGGATGGAGAGAGATTGAGATAGAAGAAGAGTTAGTGGTGGGGAGAGAGAGAGAAAAGGAATGACTTTGAAAGGCAGAGTCGAAGAGGCAAAGACAAAGAGGAAAGCTGAACACGGACTGATGTGAAGAAAAAGGCAGCGCTGGTCAAAGAGAAGTAAAAAGAGAGGGAGGAAAAGATATAAAGTTCAACGTGAATAGAAATCTTAAAAAAATGGAGAAGGGATTAAAAACAAGATCCAAAACAATAGGATGAAGAAATACAGGCGAAGAAAAAAAAAAAGATTTTAGGTAACTTAAAGACAAAAAAAGATATGAATACATAAACAAGCACATGAAACACATTTTCATCATCTGCTAATTTGCGAAGTTTGCTTTAACATTTTTCCCTTCCTATAACTGTGCACTCGAGAAAGAACCAAGAACTCGAACCCTCCGTCAAGAGAGTGACAGCGTTCCACAAGATGACAGAGATCACGTGACAGGATCTAATTGTCAAAGGCGAGTACTACTTTTTTCTTTCGTTTTTTTTTTATGTTCGTTCGGTAGGACTCGAGATGATTGGCGGACTGAGAGGTTCTTTGGGTTTAACCTTTCATCGCAATTGATCTTCGAGGATTTGGGGAATGTTGCACGACTGAGGAAGGAGTCTATAGGACGATTTTGTGATCATCTTAAAATAGGTCCCCATTGTATAGGTCCCCATAAGTGCACACGCAGACATACATAAAGACGTACATGTACGGACACACATATGCAGTATGAATATGTACAGTACACGTAGTGAGGTTTAGGTAATAAGATGGATCAAAGTGTAAATTACTAATTGTCGTATGGATATAGATATTTAATTCTGGACCATAACAAACGCATAAATGTTACAAAGGGAGCTTGGATTTCTAGAATGATAGTAATAAAGAAATTCAATGTATGCTTGACTGTGAATAAAAACGTTTTATTTCATGCTGTTGATTAGCAAATGTTTAATTATATTATATAAATTTACGTTAAAGGAACTTTAAGGATAATTTGATATACCTGGTGATATATATGGGACTCTCCTTCATATTCCCGTAGTTTACCCGCGTGCGCCTCTCACTCCTCTTCCCAACGCTTATGTCAAAAGCAGGATCTATGTGCACGAGGCGGCCCGGCCTCTGTCAGCTATGAGTGCTGACTCATCTGATCATCATCACTGAATGCTTGCCGTGGCGGTTGGACTGCCTCAAGGCGCTCCAGTTGCCAGGGGCAAGCGATACTAATGAGCTCATGTCTTGGCAAATAACCTTGTTTTCGGTGGGAGAATACAGTACGTTAAGCTCTGGAGGTTGTAGAAAATCATTTCTCTCTCTGTCGCTCTTGCTCTCTCTTTCTCCATCCCTCTCCCACTCTCTCTCCTTCTACTTCCACGTCTCCTTCCTTCTCTTCATCACCCCCCCCCCCTTTCTCTCTCTCTCAGCTGCTAGGTAGCGCAGTTGTTAGCGTGCCGGCCTCGTATCCCCGTGGTCGGCAGATCGAACCCCGTCCAAGTTCATGAGTTTCCACTGTCGACTGGCGGTCACTGCCGTGCTTGGACAATACGGTAGGTAAGGACCAACCTAAGGTCGACTCAACACTCGTTGGCACACTCTCTCACGAGTCAGCACACGCTGATACAAGCGGGCTCGCCTCAGTGCACATATGCCCGATGGCGGATCTGCTCCGAAAACCTAGCTTATCCTTCTCTCTGTGATGGATGCCGTAGTCTGTTGGAACTAATAACCCACACAAAATAGGTATTGATGCCAGACGCAGGGTTTATACAGTTCAGGTTTATTCCATAAGTCAGATAGTCTGACGTTATGGTACACGATAGATAATATACACTACAGCACAATGATCACAGTAATAAAGACTTTCACGATAGTATAAACAGGCGGAGAAATCAGCCGTCAGTGATAGCGCAGTTGATCCCGGTCTGTCTGTATGTTTCAGATATCCTGCTTATGTGGGAGGGTTTCCTATCCACCGTCCCCAGTGGTTACACGGGAAGGCAATTTGGAATGAAGGGGATGTGGCAGTCAATGGTATTTTAGCTGGTTTGAGGGTCAAACTACTTGAGAAGGCAACTATGTGTGAATTAGTTGTCCATCAAAATTGACCCGACCTGACCTGGCGATTACCTCACTAGTAAGAGTGTGATTCATGTAACCTTTGCATATTGATTTATTGATGTATTGATATCATATATAAACGTACTATATAATCCTCATACACACTCTCTCTCTCTCTCTCTCTCTCTCTCTCTCTCTCTCTCTCTCTCTCTCTCTCTCTCTCTCTCTCTCTCTCTCTCTCTCTCTCTCTCTCTCTCTCTCTCTCTCTCTCTCTCTCTCTCTCTCCCTCTCTCCCTCTCCCTCTCTCTCTTTCTCTCCCTCTCTCGCTGACTCCCTTCCCCTACCCCCTCCTTATTATCA
>NW_028234414.1:8363893-8366393 GCF_977035675.1 Penaeus japonicus
AAATGAATTTCCTCATCCTTGAGTGATTTTTCACTTCGTCCTTACTACATTCCCTTTTTCATCCTTATCCTCCACCCTCCATTCTCTCCTTAATGCAAAGATTTATTTCACCTTGAGTGTCCGTCTGCATTCCTTCATCTTAAACGATCAACTTCGCCTAAAGTTTTAAGCTTAATCTTCGTCTCTTGTCTTTGCTTTTGCATCTTGTGCCTTTCATATATCATTTTCCTGGGGCCAGCAGTTTATCATTTTGGATTTTATGTGTGGGCAATTTCCCCTCTTCGTCATTAGATTTTTTTCTTTCGTTCGTTTTTGTCGTTTCTTTTATTTTATTTTTTTTATTCTATTCTTTCGGGAGTTTTCTTTCTTTTTCTTTTCTTTTCTTTCTTCTTTCTTTTTTCGGGTTCGGGTGTCTTTTTGTCGATTTTTTTCATTAACATATTCATATATATGGTGCAGATAACTTGAGTTTACATTTTCAAAGAAATGGACAGAGCAATCCTCGTGTGGCTAAGCCGTAAGGCTGGACCTCGACTTTCCAGTAAAGAAAGGATCAGAGATTGCAACGTTTGGAATATTTATCAAATGTCAAAGTTCACGAGCCGTTCTTCTCACTTGGCGTATAGATCCTTTATGTATCTATATATCTCTCCTGGCAGACTTTTTCTCTTCATATATATACTCTTTCTCTCTCTCAATCTCTCTCTCTCTATCTATCGATCTATCTATCTATCTATCTCGCTCTCTCTCTCTCTCTCACTCTCTCTCTCTCTCTCTCTCTCCTTCCTCTCTCCTCCTCTCTCTCTCTCTCTCTCTGTGTTGGGGGGGGGGAGGGGGGTGTGGTGTGTGTGTGGGTCATTCTCCCTCTCTCTCTCTCTCTCGCGCTCGCGCGCGCGCGCTCGCCTCACTGCGCGCGATCTCTCTCTCTCGCCTATCTCTCTCTCTCTCTCTCCCTCGCTCGCTCCTCCTCGCTCGTCCTCTCTCTCTCTCTCCTAGCCTATGGCGCTACATTTTTATATCGATTTTACACTTTCATGTGCTTGCTCATTCCTACCAGAGAAGTAACCGATATTCACTTCATCAGAAATAAAATGCTCATTATCTTAATTGCGCGCCTCAAATGCTTTAAATTATTGCGGGGTGCATTCCCTTTTCACTATTGGGTATGATGCACAACTACCTCAACCCTCGGCGCGCGTGGCAAGCCTGCTTATAGGATACACACAAAAGCATGATTTTTATGTCTGTCCGTTTAGAGTGCCGTTATAGGTTCAGTATTTTCCTTTGCGTTTGATAGGTTTATTGTGTTAAAAATGTGTGTATATATATATTGCGTGTGGTGCGTGTGTGTGGTGGATATATAATATATATATTTGAGATATATATATAATATATAGTATATATATTAATATATATATAGTTATATATATATATATATATTTGGATTTAGATATATAAATGTATTGATAATAGACATTTCGATTGAGAGTATAACTCATCTCACTTTTTTAGATATATATAATATATATATATAAGATTTTTAGGTTTGTTAAATAAGTTGTGGGTGGGTGTGGGTGTGTGTTGGGGGTGGGGGGGGGGGGGGGTTTGTGGGTGGTGTGTGTGCCACGGCACCAGTTGCCCCCCCCCCCCCCCCTAGTCCTTCTTCCCTCTTCGCCGTATATGCGTGTGCATGGCGAAGGTAAATCTCTCGCTGGCCTCAAATGGGCGCTTGCATCGGGTTTTTATCGTTTGTTTTTGCTATGTGGTTGGGGAGTGGTGTCAGATTTAATTTTGGATTCTGTCCCGCGTTTCGGGGACATGATGATAGGTGGGTGGGGTTTATATTGATAGATTCCGTTCGGTCAGCTCCAGCTTCTCCGCTTAACATATACCGATACATCATTCCTGATTTTCAGTGAGGTAAGGTCAACACTGCACGTATAGCCGAATCGCATAAACATTAATAATAAAAATATAATAATATATGATCGGAGTGGGCTGACATGAGGGATAGATCCTGGGACTTTCAGAATTCCAGGCCTGACCTCTTTTGCCTGGCTCTTAGCCGGCATCTCGAACCAAAGAAATAGATTAAAAAATGTGTCGGGGCAGGATACCGTGATACGTTTTTAGCGTTGTATGGGCGCCATGCTAGAAAGATGTGCGGGAATGTGGAAGTTATTCGCTGGCATGGGGGGCGGAGTGGTGATATCGCTGGCTTCGCTCAATTAACATCTTAATGTAGAGAAGGATTAGTGAGGGTGTTTAATACTTAGAAAGTGAAGAGAGTAGTTAGAGAGAGTAAAGGGATTATGAAAAAGCATTGATATAGTTCGAGATTAAGGTTTATCTATGATATATAAGCATGTTTCGTCACAATCATGTTTTGTTTGCCTGTTTGTGTTTTTCATACTACGATACCTACGAAGACATTTTAATATTAATGATAAAGAAAAACATAAGGTTTCACTTCTCTTTCTTTCTCGAGCTCTCCAAAATA
>NW_028234414.1:8396504-8399347 GCF_977035675.1 Penaeus japonicus
TATATATATATATATTATATAATATATATAGTATATATATATAATATATATTTATATATATATATTTATTTATCTATTTATTTATGACTATTAAGGCCTCATTCACTTAGTTGAAATTATCGTGAATGTTTTAACTGTTGCTCTCTACGAACACAGGATTTTGATTTGGGTGGTAACAAGGGTGCGTTCGCTGTGGAATTCCGTTAGAATACTGTTTCAGTTGTGTGACCATGTGATGGCTATCTTATCTTACACTCATTTTCCCTCGTGATCATTACTGAACTATAAATGATAACAAACACGTTACACATATAAGACGACTGTAGAGTTATCAAAGGGCCTATTTAAAGTAATGTGGGGTTAACAAACATCCCGGGTACAAGGTTAAAATTTTTAGCTCTAACACTTTAAAAACAGACATAATTGAATAAAAGTTATACACGGGAAATGTATTAATTCGAACAACACACTGCCCACTTTTCACTAATTGTTAAAATGCAGTCAGAAATCTGCCATTATTGCCTATTAATATCACTGTTTAAGACGGTTGATAATAATCGTGAATGATTTGCTTGCGGCCATTCTTTAAGATTAAAGAGTTATATTAATTCATGAGAAAACTAATTTAACAGATCCATTGTTCTGAAGTTGTCACTGAACTACCAAGAGACGGTAATAGTCTTATATTTCATATTAGCAATTTTCCTTCTATTAATATCCATCAAAAATTTTTTGACATCGATAATGTCCCGATGTTCACTTAATTTATGTTCAATTTGAGCAGTAAAATATATTAGCAAACAAATTAATGTCGGGTCAGGCTATGTAAAAAGGTCAAATCAAATTTGATAAAATCATAACAAGCACAACAGATCTTCACATCATTCTGATACTCTATATGAAAAATCGTGTCCAATTTTTCGTACATCGTTTCAATACGGCATTTTGTTTTCTCATATTTAAAGACCTAACCCCCTTAAAATATTATCAAAGAAAACGAGATTTTTTTTTTTTTTTTTTTTTTGGGGGGGGGGGGGGGATTTCTACTATGTCGTTTATAGAAAGCAGTACCGGACATTTAATTCCCGGATTTTTCTCAACGTTTTTTTTTTTTTTTTGTGTGTGTGTCTAATAGTTGGTACAAAGTATTCCTCAATATTCCTGGACGTATATCGAGCACCAGAAAATCATAATATCTTTCTTTTCCAGGAGACATTTTTGAAGTGGGTGGAAGGATGATGTATCCATAACCCCCCTCTCTGTGAAAGTCATTGGAAAATAGCTGTACTTATTTCCATCGGGCTGTCAGACCCCGTTCTTTATTAAAGAAAAAGTGATAATTAAACAGTGTCACTAATCTGGCAGTTTAGTGTAACGCTAATATCAAAATTATTGTTTAACAAACTGACACTTAGTCTGGCTTTGCATTCAACATAAGCACATTAAATTAATCACTTGTTACTTGTTTTTTTTGAAAGGGGCATTGATTTAGATACTATTTATAACTGTTTCAACAGGAATTCCATGTCAAAAGTGAGGAGACATTACGGTCCGTTTTGAAACGGGGGCCAATTTTCTCCATGGTTAAAGGCTTGGTGATGTTTAGGAATTACATAAAGTCTTTGTGATTTTTTTCTACGAAAAGTATCAATGTTAAGAAATCACAAATCATTAAGGGAATGAACCTTACGCCTTGGCTACGTCCTGACTGAAATATATTTAAGTTGCTTTCACCAGTTACGATAGATTCCCCTAGGATTTTCATTTTCTCCTCATGAAGTTCCGTTTTCTGTTCTCCCTCTCGCCTCGCCATCAGTCGGACAAAAAGAAACAATCCCTGCATAATCCCTGACGTCACTCAGTTTGAATGAGAGGCTTGGAGAGGGAAAGGTAACCCGGATCATTCTGTGCGAAAATTGTTTATTTAGCTCATTCGTGATGATTCAGCATCAGGTTAAGGTGTTTTGAAGAGAGACGGCCGGAGCGGACCTGCGGTGAAGGTAGTAAAGAGGGGTGTGTCTCCTCCGGGCGCGGCTTAGCTACCACCGCTTATCTGTCATCCCAACTGCACGCAAACCGTTTATAAAACGCTTTATTATTTTGGTAACAATTTATAAACGTGTCAAATTCAGGGGGAACACCACTATGGTGGTGGTGGTCGATTCCTCACATCAACCGAAAATCAAGCATTTCGAGAGGAGGGAAGGAGGACGCTCACGGAGGTGGGTCCTTGGTTACTCCAAAACATAACTTGCTTAGCAGTTCTGTGGGAACCCTTGCTCACATCCCTCTATGAGACCGTAACAAATCGCGTATAGCTGCAATATTTTCGTAGTGGGATGTAGGTTATATCCGTGTTTGATTACCTCCGTGTCAATTGCACGTCCACCAACTTCACTATCCTTGAGCTCATAAATTCACCTAGATCCATGAGTGGCATATCAAGTTTCCAAAATTCCAGTTCTATAATCACAGCTCCCTGTAACGATATTAAATGAGATTAGGCCACGTAATTCGTGGTTCTTGCCTCAGGATCTTGATGGCAGTTTTAGGGCTTCACATGTTTTGCCTCCTTTTTTTTTTCCCCTCACACTGCCCCCCCCCCCTTAATATTAAGTAGTCTTGTTTTCCCTCGACTCGGTGGAGCTTATTCATGAGGGTTCTTTAGAGAATATCTCACAGTCATCAAAACAATCCTTGTTTTCAATCATCTATCATAATTCATTTTATGGGAACATTTTCAAGTCTGTTCCTTTTTATCAGAGACATTCCAATCCAGAACCTTCAAATAAAAGGTTTAAGTTGATACCCAGTATCTGATTCTTCAATCAAGAATCAGGGAT
>NW_028234414.1:8406947-8411947 GCF_977035675.1 Penaeus japonicus
CTATTTCATCCCGCCATCTAGTCATTGGTCTTGCCCTTGGTCTCATTGTGTCGTGTATTTCCCATTCTGTTTTTTTCTTTGTCCACCTGTTGTCCTGTCTCCGATATATATGCCCAACTCACTGCCACTTTTTCTTCTTAATGCTCTTGAGTATAACCTCTAGTTTTGTTTGTTGCCTGATCCATATAGCTCTTTTCTTGTCTCTTAAGCTAACTCCTAGCATAAGCCTTTCCATTCCTCTTTGGGCGCTTACTAATTTCCTCTCAAGTGTCTTGGTCGTAGTCCATGTTTCTGACCCATATGTCATGACAGGGAGGACACATTGGCCAAAAATCTTTCTCTTTAGACAGAATGGCAGACGACCTCGTAATATATTGCTATGAGTACCGAAGGCACTCCAACCTAGCCTGATTCGCCGTTTTATCTCGGCTTCGCAGGATGTACTCGTCTTGATGAGTTGTCCTAGGTATACATACTCGTTCACTGCTTTTAGTACCTCGCCCTGTATTTGTATTTGCTTAACTGGGGTTCGACTCTTGAACAGGACCTTAGGCTCTTTCATGTTCATTTTAATGCCAATTTTCAGGCTTTCCTTAATTAAATCGCTTAGTAATTGCTGTAATTCAACTGCTGACTCGCCGAAAAGAACAATGTCATCTGCAAATCTTAAATTGCTTAAGTGCTCATTCCCTATTTTAATCCCTTTCTCCTTCCAATCTAGCTTCTTGAATATATATATATATATATATATATATATATATATATATATATATATATATATATATATATATGCATATACTGCATATGCATACACAAGCACACATGTATGTGTTTGTGCGTATGTGCAGATAGATTAATATATGTAAATATGTAAATACAGATATACACAGATGTACTTAAAACAACCGCTGCTGCAGAAGTATTAAAAGGGAAGCACTGGATTCGAGCGGTGTGAAGTATCTCTCGAGAGCGAAGTCTGCAATTCTTATTTCTCTTCCGCTCGAGAGAGGGATTACGCTAAAGGGATGGAGAAGAGGAGGAAGGGGGAAATGAAAGAGGGAGTAGGGAGGGAGGGAGGAAGGGAAGGAGGTAGAAAATGAGTAGAAGGTAGGGGAGAATTGGAGGGGTAGGATGGATGGTTCTCTCTTTTTCTCTCTCTCTCTCTCTCTCTCTCTCTCTCTCTCTCTCTCTCTCTCTCTCTCTCTCTCTCTCTCTCTCTCTCTCTCTCTCTCTCTCGTTTCATTTCGGCCTTCTCGCGTCACTGGATTTTGTTCCTTATTTGATTCCGTTGGTTCATTTCATGGCCTGTTATAGATTGTTTTATTGCCTTGGATTCGATGCTCTATTATTCCTTGTGTGTTTTAGATATAGATGGTTTAACTCGAACCTGGAAAATGACGCACGTAAATGCTCTCCATTCGTTCGTTTTCTATAAAAAAAGTACTAATAAGGATATTGAAAAGTTTATTAAGTTGCCTGGATTTCTGTATTTGAAG
Organism: Penaeus japonicus; assembly: GCF_977035675.1. Lineage (NCBI taxonomy): Eukaryota > Metazoa > Arthropoda > Malacostraca > Decapoda > Penaeidae > Penaeus > Penaeus japonicus. The sequence goes on from NW_028234414.1 coordinate 8,408,444, forward strand.
TACTGGTGTAAACTTTTTAGCTGAGGTTCTTTGTGTTCGACGTGGCCGTCTTCCCATGAATTATGACCCGAAAAGTTTGAAGTTGGAAAGAAACAGTGCCATATCTATAAAACTGTTTTTAAAGAAATGTTGCTCTGAAAATCACCATGCTATTTTCCCACGTTGTTGTGTTCGCGTTTTTTTTTTTTTTTTTTTTTTTTTACTTAGTTTTGATTTAAAAGAATACAGAAAATTTAGATGGACAGTTATATAAAACAAATTAAATCTTCCGAAAAGAAAATGAGAAAAAGCATTGTCTTCTTATTAATAACCGGAGTACGAGAGGATACTTTACGGGTGATTTTCGCCCTTGTACTCGAGGCGACAGGAACGGAAATAGCTTGCACCGTCTCTTTTCCATGCCCTCCAAGTCATCATAACGAACAATGAGAATCGTCCGTACATTGCATTACCCAGTGACGTCAAGGTTATTTGCATCTGGAGCACGAGACGATAACCCCATTATCATCATCATCATCACTATTACCACCATCATCATCACTACCACCAGCATCATCACTACCATCATCATCGCCACCATAATCATCACTATCACCACCATCATCATCACTATCACCACCATCATCATCATTACCACCACCACCATCATCATCACCAACACCACCACCACCATAACATCATCAGTATCTTCACCATCATCACCATCATCATCATTACCACCACCATCATCATCATCACCAACACCACCACCACCATTACCATCATCAGTATCTTCACCATCATCACCATCATCCCTATCACCACAACTATCATCATCCGTAGACTTCCAACACACCATTTAATCTATCACGAAAAATAGCTAAGACCCTAAAGTTACATTCCTTCCATGGCCGGTCCCTCGCCTCCTTTCTATTCAATTTGCATATTCGAGGTCTCATGAAACATAAGGATGTTGCATAACAGCTCTATCTCTCTCTCTCTTTCTATCTCTCTCTCTCTCTCTCTCTCTCTCTCTCTCTCTCTCTCTCTCTCTCTCTCTCTCTCTCTCTCTCTCTCTCTCTCTCTCTCTCTTTCTTTCTTTCTTTCTTTCTTTCTTTCTCTCTCTCTCTCTTTCTTTCTTTCTTTCTTTCTTTCTTTCTCTCTCTCTCTCTCTCTCTCTCTCTCTCTCTCTCTCTCTCTCTCTCTCTCTCTCTCTCCTTCTCTCTTCTCTCTCTCTCTCTCTCTCTCTCTCTCTCTCTCTCTCTCTCTCTCTCTCTCTCTCTCTCTCTCTCTCTCTCTCTCTCTCTCTCTCTCTCTCTCTCTCTCTCTCTCTCTCTCTCTCTCTCTCTCTCTCTCTCTCTCTCTCTCTCTCTCTCTCTTTCTATCTATCTATCCAAACTTCTCCCCCCCTCTCCTTATCTCTCTCCCACGTATACCCCCCCCCCCCTCTTTTATAAGCATGATTTATCTTCATCCTAATTACTGTCAATGTTATCTCCTTCCCTATCCTTTTTTTCTCGCCCTTCATCTCATTATGTCAGATTAATCCACACGTCCGTCCGCTTGCTCGCCTGCCCGCCCGCCAGGCCGCCCATCCCTCCGTTCTCCCCTCCTTCCGTCCACTCTCCCGTCCCTCCGCTCTCCCCTCCTTCCGTCCACTCTCCCGTCCCTCCGCTCTCCCCTCCTTCCGTCCACTCTCCCGTCCCTCCGCTCTCCCCTCCTTCCGTCCACTCTCCCGTCCCCCCGCTCTCCCCTCCTTCCGTCCACTCTCCCGTCCCTCCGCTCTCCCCTCCTTCCGTCCACTCTCCCGTCCCTCCGCTCTCCCCTCCTTCCGTCCACTCTCCCGTCCCTCCGCTCTCCCCTCCTTCCGTCCACTCTCCCGTCCCTCCGTTCTTCCCTCCTTCCGTCCACTCTCCCGTCCCTCCGCTCTCCCCTCCTTCCGTCCACTCTCCGTCCTCCGATCTCCCTCCTTCCGTCCACTCTCCCGTCCCTCCGCTCTCCCCTCCTTCCGTCCACTCTCCCGTCCCTCCGCTCTCCCCTCCTTCCGTCCACTCTCCCGTCCCCCGCTCTCCCCTCCTTCCGTCCACTCTCCCGTCCCTCCGCTCTCCCCTCCTTCCGTCCACTCTCCCGTCCCTCCGCTCTCCCCTCCTTCCGTCCACTCTCCCGTCCCTCCGCTCTCCCCTCCTTCCGTCCACTCTCCCGTCCCTCCGCTCTCCCCTCCTTCCGTCCACTCTCCCGTCCCTCCGCTCTCCCCTCCTTCCGTCCACTCTCCCGTCCCTCCGCTCTCCCCTCCTTCCGTCCACTCTCCCGTCCCTCCGCTCTCCCCTCCTTCCGTCCACTCTCCCGTCCCCCCGCTCCCCCCTCCCTCCCTCCTCCTTCCCGTCCCTCCGCTCCCCCCTCCTTCCGTCCACTCTCCCCTCCCTCCGCTCTCCCCTCCTTCCGTCCACTCTCCCGTCCCTCCGCTCTCCCCTCCTTCCGTCCACTCTCCCGTCCCTCCGCTCTCCCCTCCTTCCGTCCACTCTCCCGTCCCTCCGCTCTCCCCTCCTTCCGTCCACTCTCCGATCGCTCCGCCCTCCCCTCCTTCCGTCCACACTCCCGTCCCTCCCGCTCTCTCCCCTCCTTCCGTCCACTCTCCCGTCCCTCCGCTCTCCCCTCCTTCCGTCCACTCTCCCGTCCCTCCGCTCTCCCCTCCTTCCGTCCACTCTCCCGTCCCTCCGCTCTCCCCTCCTTCCGTCCACTCTCCCGTCCCTCCGCTCTCCCCTCCTTCCGTCCACTCTCCCGTCCCTCCGCTCTCCCCTCCTTCCGTCCACTCTCCCGTCCCTCCGCTCTCCCCTCCTTCCGTCCACTCTCCCGTCCCTCCGCTCTCCCCTCCGTCCACACACCCCTCCGTCCACTCTCCCGTCCCTCCGCTCTCCCCTCCTTCCGTCCACTCTCCCGTCCCTCCGCTCTCCCCTCCTTCCGTCCACTCTCCCGTCCCTCCGCTCTCCCCTCCTTCCGTCCACTCTCCCGTCCCTCCGCTCGCCCCCCTACCCGTCCTCTCTCCCGTCCCTCCGCTCTCCCCTCCTTCCGTCCACTCTCCCGTCCCTCCGCTCTCCCCTCCTTCCGTCCACTCTCCCGTCCCTCCGCTCTCCCCTCCTTCCGTCCACTCTCCCGTCCCTCCGCTCTCCCCTCCTTCCGTCCACTCTCCCGTCCCTCCGCTCTCCCCTCCTTCCGTCCACTCTCCCATCCCGCCGCTCTCTCCTCCTTCCGTCCACTCTCCCGTCCCCCCGCTCTCCCCTCCTTCCGTCCACTCTCCCGTCCCTCCGCTCTCCCCTCCTTCCGTCCACTCTCCCGTCCCTCCGCTCTCCCCTCCTTCCGTCCACTCTCCCGTCCCCCCGCTCTCCCCTCCTTCCGTCCACTCTCCCGTCCCTCCGCTCTCCCCTCCTTCCGTCCACTCTCCCATCCCCTGCGCACAGTCCAACCTCTTCCTGTGGAATCCAAAGTCAAAAGCAACGTGTCGGCCCCAAAGTTCTTGCAAGCTGCGAT
>NW_028234414.1:8429447-8434447 GCF_977035675.1 Penaeus japonicus
ACAGAAACACTTTTGGTTTGCAACATTTCTAGAGATCTTGCCACTGGACTGGCGCGCAACTGTTTCGAGACAATCGAGAGAGTGTATCAAAACCTTCAGAGATCATGTGGTGCAAGTTCGTGTTCTAGTATACATGACACTTTTTTTCTGGACGTGTTAGTCTTTTGGGGATTTGCGTTTGTGTGTGTGAGTGTTGGTGTGTGTATTATGCATATACATTGCACATTTGTATGTGTAAACCAGGCACATGTTCATGTTAATACCAGAAAAGGATATGCATACAAAGACAGGTTCCCGTTTCTTCGCCACTGTGCCTTCCCAATCTTCCCTCAACTCCCTTTGCTTTCTTCCTTCCACCCTTCTGTCCTCGCTCGTGTCGCCCCCCCCCCCCCCACGCCTTCCGATAGGAAATAAACAGAACACGTATCCTCCAGGCTATGGCCACGTGCACCCGCTGTCGGAGGGCGGCAAGATCTTCTGCATCATCTACGCTGTCATCGGGATTCCAATGACCTTCATCCTGCTCACGGCGCTCGTGGAGCGGCTGCTCATCCCCACCACGTGGCTCCTCTACTGGCTCAACTCCAAGCTCGGACACTTATACCAGGTTTGTGGGGCGTGGCAAGACATTTGATAGATTAGCCTTTTCGAAAAATTAATGTAGTAATACTGGTTGTGGCAGTAAGAGCGTAATCCCCCTATGTATGGGAGATTCATGTGCCTTTGTTTATGTGAAATTACGTCTCTTTTTTGTCATGATAAAATGTTGTTTAAGAAGTGTATTCCATAAATATACCCGAACCATTTAAATGCAACGTTACCGGTCAACAGCCCTTCAACATCCGCGTGTTCCACCTGGCCACCGTGGGCATCATCTCCATGACCCTGTTCATCGTGTTCCCCGCCCTCATATTCGCTAAGCTGGAGCCCGGATGGAACTTCTTGGATTCCCTTTATTACTGCTTTATCTCTCTCACAACCATCGGCCTCGGAGACTACATCCCCGGAGACGCCAGGGACCAACCCCTAAGGCCTCTCTACAAAGTTTGCATCACGGGTGAGTGCAGGAAGTTTTTTACGTATGAACATTTTCCTGTGGAACGAACTGATCACATCATGCACGAGCAAAATGACCATAACACGTAGTGAGTTCAGTGTAATAGCTTCATTTATAACTTCGACATAATTGAATGGAATTGAACCATAACTTGAGTCACTGAATTTTGTCCAGTAGAATTAAATATCTACACGATAGTAACGTAATTTCCTTGCCGTTAGGTTATTTACTACTGGGACTCACCTTTGTGATGCTGCTGCTTCACCTGTACAACGACATTCCGCAACTAAACCTCGGCCTCTTCTTGCTGCGAAGCGCTGACACGAATCAGCCTGACCCGGAACGCATGCGGCTCAGCGGCACTCAGGGACATACGCCCAAGTACACACAGGTAGGATAGTCCTCTCTGTGGGCGTGGGTGAGGCTGTGTGTGTGTTCAGCAGAGAGAGAGTTTCTCTGCTGTGGTAGTGTTCTCGGGTGGCAGTCTTGCTGATTCGAGTTCAATCCCGCACTGTCAGTGGATGGTAACTACGCTCTTCCTTGCACACAGAGGGTAACTTAGAAGTACACTAAACAGACAGCCGCTATTTAACTGGAGTCACAAGAAGCTGTCACCATACCCTAAATTGATTTTATTATTATCATTATTGGTATTGTTGTTGTTATTATTATTGTTATTGTTATTACTGTTATTGTAATTATTATTGTTATTATTATTATTATTATTATTATTATTATTATTATTATGTTTTTTTTTATTGTTATTGTTATTATTGTGATCATTATCATTATCTTTATCATTATCATTATTATCACACACACACACACACACACACACACACACACACACACACACTCACTCACTCACTCACTCACTCACTCACTCACACACACTCACACACACTCACACACACACACATACACATACTCATACACATACACATAGACACACACATACACACACACACATACACACACACACATACACATATACACACACACATACACACACACATACATACATACATACATACATACATACATACATACATACATACATACATACACACACACACACACACACACACACACACACACACACACACACACACACATATCCACACATACATATCCACACACATCCACACATACAGCTATGCACATTTACACACAAATACACATACTCGCACATACACATACTCACACACACATATATATACACACACTCAGACACATATATATACTCACACATACACACACACGCACACACACACACACACACACACACACACACACACACACACACACACACACACACACACATATATATATATAAACACACACATGCACAAATACACAGGCATGTACATTCACATAAACACAAGCATGCACACATACGCATACACACACACAAGAATGGACACACTCAAACATGCACACACAAATATGTAAACACAAACATGTACACATACCTGCACACATACATGCACAGACATACATTGGCATGAATATACACACAGGTATGCACACACACACACACACACATCATCACATTGTCTGAAGCCATATCATGAGTTAGGAACACCCTTTGGGTAAGTTGGGTTATGCAAAATTGCAAATTTATGAATGAATTTATTTCTAATAGTACAAAATTGTAAATGATTATAGGTTACCTTTTCGCCATATACATGCTTGTTATTGAAAGTGTGTGTATTTAAGTAGTATAGTATTAGAAGCAAAATTCATAAACTTTATGGTTTCTAACTTATTGATCTTGTGATTTTATAGATGCAGGCTAGAGAGGCAGTGTTCGAATCGGCAATGCTATATAGGAGATCAGGCTAGTTAAAGGTATTTCATTTTAAAAAGGTGAAGCATCAGAACAAGCTTCTGGTTACTTAAAGAGAAAGCAGCATGATTTTTTTAGTGAGCTAGAGTTCTATACTTCACAAGACATCAAAGGACCCTTTGTACTATAATTTCACTTTAGAGTACTTGCTTTCGCCATACAGAATACTGTGACTGTTCAAGGCCCCTTGCTTTTTCGTTTGCAATCTTTTGTTGTCATATACCCATACAGTTTAGCTTTTTACAAATATATGATAATTTTCCTGTAGGGGATCTCATTTAACAGATGATTAAATGTAGTTTCCTTGATTTTATAATCATAATTATGTAAAATATAGTGATGACCTGACAATTATATGGTGTAAAATACTGAATCTTGCACTGTTTAGAACAGTCTTCATTGCAGTCATTTTACATGAGTAATGAAAGTCTGGTTCACAAATTTTAACATTCTGCTGCAGTTTAATGATAGTTGTAATTGCCTGTCTATATAATAGTCCTTACATATATATAGGAGAGTAGTAAAGGAACGCAGGACCCTCCATGATAAACTACTAAATGACTTACATAGACAAAAGGTTTCTAACAGGATATTTAGTCAAGGGAAACATGCACCTGTGTACCTGTAAGCCTGAGGATAGCACCAATTATCTAAAGCACAATAAAAGCATTGACTTAGGACAGAGACACACAAGATTTGAAGCAAAGGACTACTTTGAAACATCTAAAATATCTTTGAAACAATATCTAAATTGGCATTGTTTATTCTTTCTTGTGTGAGTTATAGCTTACTAAATTGATGATTATGTAATGTCTGATGTTGAACTCAGGAGGTAACAGGCATGGTGCATTATTGATAAGTCATTAATTAAGAATTAGTGACCTAGCAAACCCTGTATATTACCAGTGTAGATATGGATGATGTATATCAGCCTGTGCATTATTAAGAACATGCTTAACACATTCAGAGTACCAATGTGTAGGAAAGTTTTAAATAGAAATACCTTTTATGAAATGGCAATTTTTTGTCTCAGGATTCTTGAATGATAGTTACTTTCTGAGACAATATATGTTTTATATTTATTTGACATTCTTTGAATTTTTCAGCATTAAATTAACATAAACAGAATATGGAGTGAAACTTCAATGAAACTGCTTTAGAAACTGAAGCAGTTCATCACAATTTGAAGAAAAGTCCATTTGATTCAATTTCTTTTTGTTAAATCAAACATCAGTTTGATGTAAAGATACATTGTATGTAAACTTTATGATCTGATAGATATTACCAAGGGGGAACACAAAGGAAAAATTAGAAAAAATGGGAATTATCTGCATTTATTCTCACTCTCTTTGTAATAACTTACAGTCTGATAAGAGAACCTCTCTGCAACATCTCTAACTTTTGCTCATATTTCACCAGCACAACGACCAACCTGTCCGTCAGAGCGTTAAAGTGGTGTCCAGGCCTGTCGATTCACCAAGCCCAGAAGAAGATACTACTCCCGTCCATGCACAGATGCCTCCTATCATACCAGGAAATCAGTGAAATTTATGCCTCTCCTGTTATCCTTGGGCTAAAATAATCTGGTTCACATTTGTCTAGCATCGTTACAATGTAGCCATTTGAAAGAGTTATATTGAATTTTCTGAGAAAATTAATGCTGTCTTAGGGTACTTGCTTTGATAGCCACCAAAACTGTTTTTTGCTGATGATAAAAGCTTTGTAATTTGGTGATAACACAAAATTTGTGCAAGTTTGATAACTTGAAAGTTATAAGTTACAAGTTTTTGTTAATTTGTGTTGTTATACTCAATCCTTACCTTAATTGTTAAACTTCCTTTTTAAAGAAAGAAAATAAGGAAAGAGGAAGCCATCTGTAACTGGTGTTGTTATTTAAAAAGAAAATGTTTTTAAAAGATAAGAAATTTGGTAATTACTAATCATTCTCTTTGAAACCTCCATGTTCGTACTGAACCAGATATGTGAAGTATTTTTTGTAAATATATTGAAAAATAATATCACATTTCCTCACCTTCTGGAAGCTTAAATAAGGAATATAAGCCTACCAATGAGGAAAGTATTAAGATTTTTTTT
>NW_028234414.1:8449447-8451947 GCF_977035675.1 Penaeus japonicus
TTAAAAAGGGGAAAGGGGAAAAAAAATAATTTTTTTTTTTAAAAAAAAAAAAATTTTTTCTTTTTTTGGGGGAAAAAAATTGGGGGTTTTTGTGTTTTATTTTTTATGCATCTTACTGTATTTAGAGACTTAAATCTGTCCTATTACAGGCTCTATCAATTCTGCAGTTGACTAAAATTGTAGTATATGATCCTTGTTAGCTCATTATTTTCTTTATTCTCAGTGTGATAGAAGCATTGCTGTTTTAGGGGGGGACAAAAAGTAACTTTACTTTTTCGTATTTGTGAGCTGCCATGAATGATTACAAAACATATAACCATCCACAATGAAGATACCATGAGGAAGTAGAGAAGAGGAAGGAAACATGTGCTTATGATTATGAGTGCCACAGTACAAGGCATCCCTACTGGTACTGGGGCACATTGTAGACATTGGGTATGGTTTGAGCCACCATCCTCCTCTCATTTTGCCTACACATCTTTCATCTGTGGTACTTTAGAGCAAGAGGTCAGCAACTTGCTATGTGCTATCGCTATAAAAATAGTGCTTACTCTAGACCATAGATAGGTGCTATTCAAGGCTCTCTCTCCTGCTGGAGCTAGAAGAAAGTGGTACCATCTGGGTTTTAGATGTTAGGTGAAACCCATTTTGCTTAATATTACATCAGTTATAATAATTATGACTGCAATTGTCATCCCTACGCACTCATTACTCATAGCACAATAAAATAACATAATGATAAAAAAAAACCTGAACATCATGACGTTTATCAGCAGGCCAGAGATCCTGTGTCATGTATGACGAAAATACATGTCACCTGTCATTAACAGGTTAACCCATTCGCGCCAGTTGACGTCCTATCACGTGGTCAAAAAATATCCCCAGACCCGGGTGATATCCTGAGAAGTGCATTTTCTCACCGAGTTCTGGGAGGGGCAATTGTGACATGCTGAATCATTAGCAATAGACTGCTAGATTGTTCTCAAATATAATTTTACATAATTTCATAATTGATGACATCGTGGTAACTTCTGCTTCTTGATCGGTTGAGTAAAAAGATCTGAGTCGAAAAACTATTGTAAAATCAAATGTGTTTGGCCGAGAAATAAAATAAAGTAAAAAATTACTAATGCAATACTACTTCTTATTTGTCGATTATCCCTGATATCACGTCATGTCACGCCATGAGGTACTTATACATACTCATATGTATGTGTATGATTATTCATATTGTTCTTTTTATTTTGGTTAAAAAAAAAAAAAAAAAAAAAAGGTAAGTATAAAACATGTTTTTTGATGCCCCACTAAGAAATTGCTTCCAATTTCCTTTGGTATTTTCACATAGAAGTGAAGAGTATAAGCAAAGTTCAATAAAATAAAACTAAAAAGGCATTACTGTAACATGTTTTTCAACCTAAATAACTCTGTTGTAGATGCATTCAAGCAAACCATAAGAATAGGGTGGGTGAAAAATGCTCAGAGAGGGTCAAGCACTACCCCACGCAGTGAGAAAACACCTCAGCACAAAGCGTTGCGCGCTTATTATTTTCCTAGCATAAGCGGGAGTTGGCAAAAATATGTCCCGTCGTGAATGGGTTAAGGTAACACAATAAAAGACATAAGCTCCTGAGGATTTGAACAGGATAAAGAAAATCAGAAAGATATCTGAAACCAAAATACAAACATAATTGTTATTAGTGAACAAATATCAATAATATTCCAAACTGCATTCACTCGTACAGATAACATTGCTAAGTTACTTGTCTAATTCTGTCACTATTTATTAATCCTAGCATTTGATACACTGGCTCTCATCATAGAACCAACATAACCATATTGCTAAATTACATATATAGACTATACTATACATGCTCCTGTGTGATTGCATGTGCTCTCTGTGTGTGTTTGTGCATGCGCACGTGCGTGTGCATGTGCCTGTGTGTATGCTCTTATGTGTGTGCACCTGTGTGTGTGCACCTGTGTGTGTGCACCTGTGTGTGTGCATCTGTGTGTGCACCTGTGTGTGTGCTTGTGTATGTGTTTGTGCTTATGTGTGCGTTTGTACTTATGTGTATGTTTTTGCTTGTGTGTGTGCCTGTGTGTGTGTGTGCCTGTGTGCATGCCTGTGTATGTGTGTGTGCCTGTGTATGTGTGCGTGCCTGTGTATGTGTGTGCATGTGTGTGTGCATGTGTGTAAGCCTGTGTGTTTGTGTGTGTGCCTGTGTGTTTGTGTGTGTGCCTGTGTGTGTGCCTGTCTGTATGTGTGTATGTATGTGTGTATGTGTGTGTGCGTATGTGTGTGCCTGTGTGTGTGTGCGAGTGTCTGCGTGTGTGTACATGTGTGTGTGTACGTGTGTGTACATGTCTGTGTGTGTACGTGTGTGTGTGTACGTGTGTGTGTGTGTACATGTGTGTGTACATGTGTGTACATGTATGTGTACATGTGTGTACATGTGTGTACATGTGTGTGTACATGTGTGTATGTACGTGTATACGTGTG
>NW_028234414.1:8456947-8459447 GCF_977035675.1 Penaeus japonicus
CAAATACCTTAGTTTGAACTAGATCCTGCAGGTCAGTCTTCCTTGTTATAAAGTTCTTCCTTATTGTAATTAAAGCTTTTTATCTCCTTACTTATAAGTTTGATAGGTGTGCTTAGCTCATCTCTCATAATGATTAAACGAAAATGAAAGTTATATTCAATATTAACACGGATAATAGTCGTTTACAAAACCAGTGATAGATTTCGCCCATTTACCAAAATTACATGTATTTTTGTGTCTATTAAATCAGTTTTCTATCTTTTCTTCTAAAGAGTGGTACATATATTGTGTATGAAAGATTCATAATGGTTACTATTATTTTGCAGATAGCAAGGTCTTAAACCCCTACAATGTCTTTAGGGCATCCAAAGAACTGTCTAGAATTCTTCAAGACAATTGGACGTTTGAAGGTAAAATGTTTTTAAGGTTTATTTATTTGTTAGATGTTTTATAGATTCATTCCTCCTTGGTTTGTTATTAACTCATTCAGGTATTTTCATCTTTAAAATACTATTTTCATCATTTCTGATTTTTCAATGCGGTTACCAACATTATTTGACATATGTGTTCTTATTCAGAAGAAATAAGATTACCAGTACTTATTTTCATATATCTTTATCATCATTATTAAATCATATAATTTTCCTGGCTTTCCAGCATATAAAGAGAACAGGATGGGTTCGAAGTAAGGTCAATGATCCTGAAACTATATCGGGGCACATGTACCGTATGGCAATGATGAGTTTCCTTTTGGACGAGGAAGACAATGTAAATCGAGACAGGTGTGTGCTTGTATATCATTGGATTTTAACATTTATTCGCTCATTACCTTGAGAGATAATTCATTGATTCCAATTTCCTTGTTTGTTCAAGTCTTAGGTGATATTTTTATATATATCATGTTATGATTCTTTTAATAATAGCTAATTTCTTTGTTTTCATATTCTATTCTCTAGTTCATAATATTGACTCATGATAATAACATAATGTGGTGTTCTCGAATAGGAATTACAGGTCACTAGTAGTTTTAGTCAAAAGAATAGTATCCCATGTATGTTATGCAAAAATAACAGCTTTTCATCATGGTATCAAAGCAATTGCCAATTCATAGTATATTTAATTACACTGAATTTTCTCTGACAGAGCTATGAGGATTTCTTTGGTGCATGATATGGCAGAGAGTATCGTAGGAGACTTGACACCTTACTGTGGCGTGTCAAATGAGGAGAAGCATCAGCGAGAAGTGGCAGCCATGGAGCATTTCACAAAATTAGTCGGAGAGAAAGCCGGGAATGAAATGTTTAATCTCTTTTTGGTAGGTTTTTGATAAGAAAAGGATTAAATATTTCCCAGGAAAATTGTATATGTATGCATATTTATGAATATGTGTTTAGTATATGTATATATGTATATATATGTATGTATGTGTGTATATATATTTATATGTTTATGTATATGTTGGTATGTGTGCATGTGTGCATATGTGTCTTTGTGTCTGTATACTTGTCTGAATGTGTGTGTCTGTATATGGGTATGTATATGTGTATAAGTGTTTGTGTGTGTGTATAAATGTGTGTGTGTGTATAAGTGTGTGTGTGTGTGTATAAGTGTGTGTGTGTGTGTATGTGTGTGTGTGTGTGTGTGTGTGTGTGTGTGTGTGTGTGTGTGTGTGTGTGTGTGTGTGTGTGTGTGTGTGTGTGTGTCTATGTCTATCTGTCTATATATTTTTTTTCTTCTTCTTCCTCCCATCATCATCATTACAACAATAATGAAAGACTATTGCATATTTTTATATAATTTTAATTCCTTCTCCAGGAATATGAAGAACAGAAAACAAATGAGGCTGTATTTGTGAAGGACCTGGATAAGTTTGACATGATCCTCCAAGCATTTGAGTATGAAATTGACCAAAAAAGAGTAGGTTCCCTGGAGGAATTCTTCAAGTCAACTGAAGGTGCTTTCTCTCACCCAAAGGTCAAGCAGTGGGTTGAAGAACTCTATAAGCAGAGAGCAGAATCATTAAATGAGACTACAACAGAGAGTGACGAATGAATTGGTGATAAGTCTGTAACCAAGAGACAATAGTATGATTAACCTGCAGCTAGTTAATGGCAGGAAATCGACTTGTGTTACCGACTAATGTCTGTAAATGGCTTTTAGGTCGAGCAAGAAAAGACTACCAACTTCTAGTGATCATTCTCAAGGAAAGAATGTCATATTGATTATTGCTTAAGTGTAAGGTGCAAGCTGAAGTAGATTGTAGCAGCTACTCCTGAAAATGTGCATTAAAATTCATACTAAAATCAGGCTTTTATTAGCAGGCAAATTTGAACTACAAAACCAACTTGAAATTGCTTTTTGTATGTTATGCTTAAGCTGAAGGTCTTTGAAAACATTAGTTGCATGTTGTTTTTGTTGAATATCTTTGTACAATCAAGACTGAAAATGTTTCCTATTTTCTCATTCATTAATTTATCAATGTTATTAAGTATTCTACCTC
>NW_028234414.1:8484447-8499447 GCF_977035675.1 Penaeus japonicus
CCTGTTTTTAAATTTTAACAAGCTTGTTCCAACAGTGAATTGATTGGAGAATTATTGGTATATGCGGAAGGTATCTAAAGTTATAACAAACTTCTGAGCTGCACATTCACCCGTTCTAGGAACGAGATGAAATATTGTCTGCACATTGATGCAAACCCGAAATTAGAATATTGAGGACATTTAATGTGACTTTGCAAGTGCATAAATTTCTTGTTATTATACAATTTAATGGTAAATTTTCCGAATAACGCTGCGTTAGTAAATACCACAAAAATGGTATCTGTGGATTCCTCTCAACCTCTGTTCATATATAGTGGAGATAATGTTCGCTTCCACCCCTGGACCCTACAATCTGGATTCCTTTTTTTTTAAGGCACTTCGTGCTACCTAGTCCAACTTCGGGACATTTTATGTATGCAAAATCTTAACCCAATTACCTGCCTAACTTTGCCTAGTTTTGAATTAAGCCCTAGCCAACAGGGGCATTGCCCTCCCACCCCCCGCTGGCTTCCCCTATTAACCCTCTCGTGACGGGTGGTACAACATTGTACTGCGCATATTAGGCCTGTTCGCTGGGGACGCGATATGGCGTCGGTTATTTAACTGATTTAGGCCTAAGCGTTCGAAAGCCCCGGCATTGAGACATGCAAGGCTGGAATGCCCCCGTCGTGAATGGGTTAAGGGCACTTTTTGCAACATACCTTGTGCAAAATACCTCAAACACCATCCTTGCCCTGAAATTTAAACATGGCTATGTTTACGCATTTACAGCTAAGGACAAGCTGTGGACTGGAAACTCCTGAGTGAATTACCTGTATACCCTGTTATGTTCTTGATAGGTGGCACAATATTCCCCATTGTTTACAGTATAATTATAGTGCCATCTATTGAGTGGTCATGTCCTTATTGGTCCTAGTTTCCTATCATAAGAAATGAGATGGTCTCAGTTGCTATCATCATGGCACAGTGTGAAAGTTATTTGTAGTATGTCGCAGCATTTTCATCTATAGAACTAATTACGTATCATAATCTTGAATAGGGGAGGTCCATAGGGATCATAGCCCCCTCTTGGCAAAGTCTGACTTCAATATTAGGCAAAGTGAGGCAGGTAATGGGGTTATGATTTTGCACACGAAATATGCCCTGAAGTAGCACACAGTAGCATGATGTGCCTTAACAAACTAGGCTTGGTTAGGTTGGTAATTGGGTCAAGATTTTGTGTACAGAATATGCCCAGAATTCATATTTTACCCCACAATTTCCCCAGAATTACTTCCCCTATTATGGGGACCCAGATTGTGCGGTCCAGGAACCGTGCATTAACTCCACTATATATGACTATTAGAGATTGAGAGGAATCCATCAATACCACTTTAGTAACGTGGCATAATTTGGAAAATTTACCTTCTTTTTCCCCCAGTTTATTTTTTAGTAGGACTAGGGGGTTTAGAAGATACCAGTGTATATCACTGACCTTGTTTATCTGTTAGATAGGTGTAGATTTGTTTGTCTAGGTTCCAAATTTCCCATCAGTGCTACCTGTGAGGCACTCATCAGATATTTATTTTGGACTGAGTGATCAGTATGCAACCTGCTTTAGACATTTTTTGTAATTTTTTGTTTTACTACACAAAGCTTATGTTCATCTGACAGGTCTTATCAGATGTATTATACAAAAATGTTATGGTTCATAATGGCTCACTTTTTTATTCGGAGTGGTTACATTTCATAACCAAATAAGAGCATTTACCATCCCAGATAAATAGAATGGAAGAGGGGTTTTATATTTGTAGCTGCAAGTGCTACAGCAGAAAGTCATTATGGGACAGGGGTACATTGCAGATGCAAATTGTCTGGGTCCAGTAGACACTAAACCTGTTTGTGAATATTACTGCAATTATAGTGATTATAATTGCATTAGCCATCAGTCACTGATATTATTACTTGGTGAAATTAAGAGTCAGTGATTCACTCCCTGACTTTAAATGTGCCATGACGACCATTGTCCTGAATGTCGTGACGTTCAGGCAGGCCAAAAACTGCACCTGCTAGCACTAGCAAAGGGCACAAGGCAACAATGACCAATTGGCACTGTTCAAGTATTGGTTAGGACTTCAGAATGTAGGGCATCCATCACAGTAAGCCTCGAGTGCATTATGTAAAACATAATGGTAAGAAAGGCCAATTTCAAAATTTATGCATTTGTCAATGAAATTTTTGTCAAACTTGCAAAGATTATCCTGACTATCATAATTTTTTGGAAGAACCAGCAGTACTGTCAAAGTGGCAAAGATCAACAAACCAACTGAACTTATGTTAGAGTGCAGAGGTCACAGCAATTGTTTTAAGGCCAATGGTATACACAAGTCTTCTATAGCTTCTTACATATCAATTCATGAAGTTGTCCTTAAACTGACTAAATATTAACCCTTCACCCATCACTTCCTTTATTGCAATATGACAAATAGTTAAACATAACAATGACATCATGAAAATTATATTTATATTCTATTTCATTCTTTATTCTTTATAACCATTGTCATGACATGGTTTGGCTAAATGTTTTCATAATCAGGTTAGTGATATCACTACCCTGCATTTCTTGACAAAAGCTGGCATGAAATATCTAGGTGGTTTGGTATAGGTTAACCCATTGCGGACGGGGGATAGATTCTCTTGGCCAGTCTCCATGATAGGTTTTATTTCAGAATGAGGCAGCTTGAAGCAACAATTTGAATCTTCCCACAGTCATTCATTGTAAAACTACAGCCGTTTTTGTTTTATTGAGCTTAGAGACTTGTATGTGCCATTTGACAGAAGACTAAAATTGTAGTACATGATCCATATTGGCTCATTATTTTCTTTATACTAAGTATGATAGAAGTATTGCTGTCTTATGGGAGGGCAAAAAGCAACTTTATTTTTTCGTGCTGTCATAAACGAATCCAAAACTACCTACAATGGAGATAACATGAAGAGGTAGGGAAGAGGATGGAAACCTGTGCTTATGACTGAGTGCCACAGTAAAAGGCATCCCTATTGGCACTGGAGCCCATTTTAGACACTGAGTATGGTTTGAGTCAACTTCGTCTCATTATGCCTGCACATCCTTCATCTGTGGTACTTTAGAGCAAGAGGTCATCAACTTGCTGTGTGCCATTGCGCTTTAAAGATAGTGCTTGCTAGAGACCGTAGATGGGTGCCATTCAAGGCTCTCTTTTACTGGTGCTAGAAGAAAGTGGTGCCATCTAGGTTTTGGAAGTTAGCTTTGCTCAATTTTACAGTAATTATAGTAATTATGAATGCAATTGCCATCACTCTTTACTCGTAGCACAATTAAATAGCGCACCGATCCAAAATCCTTGAACGTCATATGTCATGACGCCCATCGTCAGGCCAAAGCTCCTGTGTCACGTATGCCATGACACCCGTCCACATTGTGTTAAGTTTCATACAGCCATAAGATACAAGGAAAATAGTAAAATTGACAATTTTCATTCGGACCCTTCCTTTGCAATCTGTTGATAGTTATTTAGCAGGTTTGATATGCCAGTGATACATTTAAAGTTGCTTGCATTTTTAACAGTGCGACTTCAACCATATAATAACTTCGTAACTTATTTCTGTGCTATGTCAACTAGTTCATGTATTGCCACACAATTGTGAACGCTATTAACCCTATGACGATGGTGTGTCACACTCGTGTGACACAGCTAAATTCCCGATGCCGGGGCGTCATGCCAGTGTGACGTTTCCAATACAATATTGCAATGGCCCGGCGTAGGGGTTTTCGCGTAGCACATACCCCATTGGGAAAGGGTTAATGTTAGTGTTTTTTAAAAGATCTCAAAGATATTCAACTTTTATTGATTTAAAATAAACTGGAAATGCGGATTTGTTGCAGGGGGATCCGACACCACCTAGACTCTGCAGCAATCGCTTAGTGGGGATTTCTTATATACAATATTGTATTGATTATTGGGCATTCTTCAGTCAATATTTTGGGAAAAAGGGACATTGGTATCCATATTGGTATAATATCAGAGCCTATCACATGTGCATTTTTTAGGAAGCCATCTGTCCTGGCTATGGGGGTTTGTGGTGTATTACATTACCACAGGGTTTAAGTGTTCCCTTCAACTTTTAAGTTAGTGCTTTGGTTTGTAGATTTTGATTAATGGTGAATTTTTAGTTTGTTTTGTGCTTTTATTGATATTTATTACATTTAAGCAAGTTTTACCCCATAATTTTCATGATATACTTCATACCCTCCCCTACTATCAGGACCAGAAACAGAAATGACAATTTGATGGCTGTGTGAAACTGGAAATTTACCATAAAATTAGTTGTAATTGGTATTGGTTTCCCTGTGAGGTCTAGTAAGCAAATGTAACAATATTACTTGATGCAAGTAATAAATAAGTACAATATGAGTATCAAAAATTGCTTATAATCTCCATGTATGGAAGAGATGTTTGGTGGGACCTGTTTACTTTCTATATACTGGGCCGTGGTATCACTCGCGTTTATCGTAATTGGCTTAATAGTGCTAATCTAGATTTATTTTTATTTATTAAAATTTAGTGGAAACCATTAAAAATAGATAGGCAAAAGGCTCTGAAAAGAGGGGAGGGGGCTAAACCCCTCTTGATAGGGGTGTTGTCGCTGTTTGGCGATATTAAGGAATGACTGAGACCGCAGTGTTTGCACGCACTTCACTTTATTGATAGTGGTCAAAACCTGTCATGACATACAAGATAACACTATTGATTTCAATGTCATACATGACATAAGGTCATTAACCCACTCACGACGGGGGCATTCCAGCCTTGCATGTGACAATGCCGGGGCTCTCGAACGCATAGGCCTGAATCGGTTAAATAAACGACGCCATATGGCGTTGCCCAGCGAACGGGCCTTGAATGCGCAGTACCGTAGTGTACCACCCGTCCAGAGAGGGTTAATAGATAGAACTTAATATCTTTATTGTTGGGTTCCGCTGATCAAGTCCACTACAAGTGGACTTGACACTTAACGGAATTCATCAGTACCAATTTCAGTTGATTTTGTATAATGGACCTATTCTAGAAATTTGCATAATTTTAGATTGTTACTTATTAGAATCAAAGGAATTCAAATTGTTTACACATTTTTCTTGTGAAAATAATGCAAACATAAAAGCACCTCCCAATTATCACCTCATTAAATTGTGGTTATCTAGTCGGCAGGAGTATATTATGCAAATATGAGCCCCAGTGTGAGTGGGTTAAATGACACCTATTGGTTATAAAAAGAATCCCTGACTTTAATTTTCTAGTTATATTTATATATGTATGTATGTGATCTATGATCTAGATGTTTTTTATTTTTTATTTTTTTTTCATTCCAGATTATAAAGTTGCAGTTTTGATTGATCCTTATTCGTTAGCCTGGATTCCTCAACCAAAATGCCTGCCCCGGCTGCAGCACGTGAAAGTAGTCCTGGCCCCAGCCGCCTCAAGAGCTTCAAAAATGCTGGGAAAGATATGGATGTAAGTTCTTGTAGATGTAACATGGTGTAATTTCAACTAGGTTAAAAAGGTGTTGATGTTGATGTAGATTGTAAATGCAAGGAAAATTCCTGTGCTCTGGTTGATACTAGGAACTTTGATTTGATATACTTTTAACCCATTCACGCCGGGGCCATTCCGGCTTTGCACGGTCGCTATGCCGAGGTTTTCGAAAGCATCATCCGAACGCTTCGAGATTCTCGGGTGCACGGGCCGCAAGCCTGGGCTGCCCGCTCGCTCACCCCGAGCGCCGGCCTTGGCCAGATATCTCGTTGGCGGCACCTGACGCGAAAACCACGAAACATGTCAGAACGTCATCCGGCGTGAGTGGGTTAAGAGCACATGGTCTGTTGATATCACATTTGGGTGAAACTCTAAAATTATATTTATTTTGATTTGTTCTTGTGATGTAGGAAGAGGAACTAAGTTAACAATCCATTTACAACAAAATGGAAGCAGAAAACCAGACTTGCCTCTCTGGAGCCAATAGGGATAGGACAGTGATATTGGAATGGGTATACAGTGGGTATGACTTGGTAGAACTTGCTTAACGGCACTTTTTATTAGGCCACTAATGATAATTGGTTGCTTGAAAAGTTTGGTATTAAAGTTAACCCATTCATGCTTAATGACCTCTTATCATGCCATGGACCTCAGTTTTGTGCATAGTTATTGTTGTTTACACATTGTAGTTTCATTTGTACATAATTTTTCTTGAATTTACCCCCCAAAAAAAAGTTATATTACTGGCAGGAGCAGCATTAGGAATATATATGCCCAGTCCTGAATGGGTCAAGGGGTGAAGTGTGAAATGGGAAGAATATTGGTTTAGATTTACAAGGTGTCTTCTATTACCTTTACAGGAGATGCGCAGACGTCGCCAGGAAACCAGCGTAGAACTCCGTAAAGCCAAGAAAGACGAACAACTGTTGAAGAGACGAAATGTTGCTCTTGATGACCCAACTTCTCCCCTTCAAGAACAGAATACATCTGTAGGTTTTTTTGTTTTTTGTTTTTTTTTTAGAACTTTCAATTTGGTAATGTATTGTGGATAATGTAACATACTTAACACTTACCACTTACCCTCTCCTCTCCCCCCCATATCAGGGTCCTACCATGTGTTTGGAAGAGATTATTAATGGCATCACAAGCAATGACACAAACAAACAAGTCGTTGCCACACAGTCTGCAAGGAAGATGCTTTCTCGAGAGCGCAACCCTCCCATAGATGCCATTATTAATGCTGGCATGGTTACACCACTTGTGGCCTTCCTTGATAGAGCCGACAAGTAAGAAGGTCTTTATTTTAGTTTTTAAACAAAATTCATCGATTCAAGTTGTGAATACACTTTTGTAGGACCTCCATCCTAAGGAAAAATTCTTGTAGTAATACTGATCAAAGTTTGATTTTAATTTGTTTGTAAATGTAATGTTTAAGATGTAGAAAGGTTTCCATATCATAGTTTTGTATTTATTCAGGAAATGGAGCATAATGTTGAATATTTAAAATTAGTTATTAGATATCTTGTATTTGCTGCACTATTAGAAGCAAATATTGACTATGAGCATGTTAAAATTTCATTTGAATTTATTGGTTTTTCATTTTAACCCATTGCATATGGGTGTCATGACATACATGATGGTACGAATTAGGCCTAAAAGATGGGTGTCAATGCATATATGATGTGACATCAGGATCTGCTCATAGTTGAAGCGCGTGCATGGTCAATGAAGTATTATGGCTGTAATGGCACTAGCTCCAGAGCTACAGGGTTCCAAAGTCGGTGTAAACATGCATTTTATGATGGATTTATAGGAAAATATTGTTTGGGGAAGTCTGTCTCTACCCAGAGGGCAGAGAAAACTTTCCCAATCCCTCTAATTTTTTGCAGGTGCCATTAGGGTCATAGACTGCATGTCCGGATGACCAGTTAGGTCATTAGGTGCCCTGTCCATAATGGGTTAAAACTTGAATAATTTCCTTCATCCCTTTTCTACATTTCAATGAAGCTTTACCATATTATAATTCCACTTTCTCTTTAGCCCACCACTACAGTTCGAAGCAGCATGGGCTCTCACAAACATTGCATCTGGAACATCACAGCAGACACAGGCAGTTGCAGGTAGGACTGTGTCGTGTTGTGTATAATGTGTTGAGAGTATTTACATAACATTTATCTTGTTGACACCCCCCCCCTCTATTAGTATTAGTAGTTTAATTTGATTTTTTTCTTCTAAGCCTCAGGTGCTGTCCCAGCCTTTGTAAAACTCCTGCGGTCAGGTCATAGCAATGTTGCAGAGCAAGCTGTATGGGCACTGGGTAACATAGCTGGGGACGGCCCAGAACTCCGAGATTTTGTAATTAAAGCTGGTATTGTAAAACCACTTCTTGAACTCATCGGCCCAGAAATTGAGGTGCGTTTCATATTTGTAAATGAATTTAATATCCTGTTTCAATATGCATTAGATGTTATATTTTAGTGCAAGTTTGGTAGATGAAAAAAAAAATTGAATGTTGCAGCACACTTTCCTTCGCAACGTTACCTGGACGCTCAGCAACCTGTGTCGAAACAAAAATCCTTCTCCACCCTTTGAAGTGGTGAAGCAGTGCCTCCCTGCTCTGAGCCAATTGATTAGCCACCCCGACAAAGAAGTACAAGGTAACAATGTTTCTAGTCTTTTGCATTCCAGTTCTTAACCCATTCCCGCAAGCACTGTTCCGTCCTTACATGGCTGCAATGCCGGGGCTCTCAAACACACAGGCCTAAATCAATTATACAATTGACGGTGTATGCCAGCACCCGGCGCTATGCATATTACATAATCGCCGTCTGTGGACGACGGCCGGTGGTATCGGGTTAATGGAGTTGATATTAGTTTTTTTTTTTTTTTTTTTTCTCATGATCAGAATACCTAAGTGCCAAAGATCCCTTTGTATACATTACTGGGACCAAATCTGATGTAAGCGTATTGGCATTTTACAAAGATACCTAAAGTCTCGAGGGCAACATTGCATAACTACTACAACCAATTAATTATGACATGGCATTACTTGAATAAACAGCTAGTTCCCATTAGTATTTGTAAAAATTTGTTCCAATATAAAAATAATCAGTGGCCTGAATTTTTTATTTTGAGATTCTATTTTTAAGTGTTGTAGAGGAAGGCCATAGCATTAATTGTAGTAACAGTAAAGCATAATAGGTCTCCAAAATGAAGTGACATGAATCTTGTTCCTTTCTGCAAGGTTAATGCACAATCCAGATTACTTATCCCTTTCCCCCTTTTCTCTTTCTTAGCTGATGCTTGTTGGGCACTGTCATATTTGACCGATGGAACAAATGAAAAGATTCAGGAAGTAATTGCAGCTGGAGTTGTTCCTCGATTGGTAGAATTGTTGAATTGTGATGAGCTTCCTGTTGTTACACCTGCCCTTCGTGCCATTGGCAACATTGTCACTGGCAATGATTCTCAGGTATAGTAAATTTCATCAAATATCCACTTTTCAAATTGTATCTGAAGCTCAAATTTGCATGCCTTAGTTCAACTAATGTGAAACTGCCATACAAACTTTTTTTTTTTTTTTTTCCAGACTGATGTAGTTATAAAGGCAGGAACCCTACCTGTGTTCCCCAAGTTGCTGAGGCATCATCGTAGCAACATCGTTAAAGAAGCTGCATGGACCATTTCAAATATAACTGCTGGCAATGTAGAACAGATTCAGTCTGTTATTGAATTTGGGCTCATTCGACCAATCTGTGAAGTCCTAGAAAAGGTACAAAATGTTTAAATTTCTGTACTTCAACATAAAATTGGTTAAATTACACACAATTATAACCTTCCTCTTGTATCTCTTGAATTTAACTGATGTTGGATCACTTTACAGGGAGATTTCAAGGCCCAAAAGGAGGCTGCTTGGGTTGTTACCAACTATACCTCTGGTGGCTCAACAGAACAAATTGTGGAATTGGTGCGTCAGGGAGTCCTGCAACCTTTCTGCAACCTTTTGACAACCAAAGATGCTAAAACTATCATGGTAGTCCTTGATGGTATTGGTAACATTCTGCAGGTAAATTCTATCTACAACCTTCAATTTAGTTCATTTAAAAGTGATATATATTTGCTTAAGTAGTTTTTTTTTCTTCTTCTTCTTCTTCTGCCCATTTCTTAAATATTTTTTATTTTTCCCCCAATACTTTTCAGACGGCAGAAAAATTGAATGAAGTAGATCGTTTAGGCCAGATGATAGAAGAGTGTGGAGGTCTGGATAAGATTGAAGAACTCCAGAATCATGAAAATGAGGACGTGTACAAAAAGGCTCTTACCATTATTGAGAATTACTTCAATGAAGAAGTTGCTGATGATGTTGTAAGCAGCACTTCCAATGGCCAGGCTTATGATTTCTCATCAGGCAATAACTTGCCTGATGGAGGCTTTTCTTTCTAAAATCTTCCAAGTACAGGAATAGCAATGAAGGAAAAATCTTAGTGCCTTCTGAAAATTGATTTTCTTTGTAGCAGGTGGCTCGTTTATATAAGTGCAGAGTAAGAATTATAACTGCAGTGTTTTTTTTATTTTTTTTTTGTTTTTTTTTTTATATTGTAGATTGCTATTCTTATTTTGGTTGCTATCAAAGCATTACATGCTAACAGGACTATAAATTGTACTGCCTAGGAAATCATGCCCAGTGATTTAATCCAAATATGGTGCCTGTATTTGTTTTTTTCTCATATCCTGCTCTTTAGTTTGTGATACTTTTTATTAGTGCTAAATTCTTTTTATTAAAATGTACAAACTATGGGACCAAGTACACGGATGACCAGTCTTTCCTAGAGTTCCAGTGCAATGTACTTTTCTTCCTTTTCCTGTCATACATATTATTTTCATATTTCTATATCTTAAATAAAAATTAAAATTATTGTTTTTTTCATTGTCCATTTACCAGATGTACATGTTCATAAACACATTACAAAATGAATGAATTACATGGTTTGTATCTATTTATCTTCAACAATAATAACCTTACAGCCAAACCGTTTTACTGTAGCGCACTCGCCCACTCATTTTCTCTCTCTCTCTCTCTCTCTCTCTCTCACTCACACCCTAACTCACTCACTCGCACACACACACCCTAACTCACTCACTCACTCGCACACACACACCCTAACTCACTCACTCACTCGCACACACACACCCTAACTCACTCACTCGCACGCACACACACCCTAACTCACTCACTCGCACGCACACACACCCTAACTCACTCACTCGCACGCACACACACCCTAACTCACTCACTCACTCGCACACACACACCCTAACTCACTCACTCACTCGCACACACACACCCTAACTCACTCACTCACTCGCACACACACACCCTAACTCACTCACTCACTCGCACACACACACCCTAACTCACTCACTCACTCGCACACACACACCCTAACTCACTCACTCACTCGCACACACACACCCTAACTCACTCACTCACTCGCACACACACACCCTAACTCACTCACTCACTCGCACACACACACCCTAACTCACTCACTCTCACTCGCACACTCACTCACTCTCTCACTCTCACTAACCCTAACTCTCTCTCTCTCACTCTAACCCTAACTCTCTCTCTCTCTCACTCTAACCCTAACTCTCTCTCTCTCTCTCTAACCCTAACTCACTCTCTCTCACTCTAACCCTAACTCACTCTCTCTCACTCTAACCCTAACTCTCTCTCTCTCACACCCTAACTCACTCACTCTCTCACTCACACCCTAACTCACTCACTCTCTCACTCACACCCTAACTCATCACTCTCTCACTCACACCCTAACTCACTCACTCTCTCACTCACACCCTAACTCACTCACTCTCTCACTCACACCCTAACTCACTCACTCTCTCTCAGTCACACCCTAACTCACTCACTCTCTCACTCACACCCTAACTCACTCACTCTCTCTCACTCACACCCTAACTCACTCACTCTCACTCACACCCTAACTCACTCACTCTCACTCACACCCTAACTCTCACTCTCTCTCACTCACACCCTAACTCACTCTCTCTCACTCACACCCTAACTCACTCTCTCTCTCTCACTCACACCCTAACTCACTCTCTCTCTCACTCACACCCTAACTCACTCTCTCTCACTCACACCCTAACTCACTCTCACTCTCACTCACACCCTAACTCACTCTCACTCACACCCTCACTCACTCACTCTCATTCACACCCTAACTCACTCTTTCTCTCTCGCACCCTAACACACACTCTCACTCTCACTCACCCTCACTCACTCACTCTCATTCACACCCTAACACACTCTCTCTCTCTCACTCACACCCTAACTCCCTCTCTCGCTCTCTCACTCACACCCTAACTCCCTCTCTCGCTCTCTCACTCACACCCTAACTCCCTCTCCCTCTCTCTCACTCACACCCTAACTCACTCACTCTCTCACTCACACCCTAACTCACTCACTCTCACTCACACCCTAACTCCCTCTCTCGCTCTCTCACTCACACCCTAACTCCCTCTCTCGCTCTCTCACTCACACCCTAACTCCCTCTCTCGCTCTCTCACTCACACCCTAACTCCCTCTCTCGCTCTCTCACTCACACCCTAACTCCCTCTCTCGCTCTCTCACTCACACCCTAACTCCCTCTCTCGCTCTCTCACTCACACCCTAACTCCCTCTCTCGCTCTCTCACTCACACCCTAACTCCCTCTCTCGCTCTCTCACTCACACCCTAACTCCCTCTCGCTCTCACTCACACCCTAACTCCCTCTCTCGCTCTCTCACTCACACCCTAACTCCCTCTCTCGCTCTCTCACTCACACCCTAACTCCCTCTCTCGCTCTCTCACTCACACCCTAACTCCCTCTCTCGCTCTCTCACTCACACCCTAACTCCCTCTCTCGCTCTCTCACTCACACCCTAACTCCCTCTCTCGCTCTCTCACTCACACCCTAACTCCCTCTCTCGCTCTCTCACTCACACCCTAACTCCCTCTCTCGCTCTCTCACTCACACCCTAACTCCCTCTCTCGCTCTCTCACTCACACCCTAACTCCCTCTCTCGCTCTCTCACTCACACCCTAACCCCCTCTCTCGCTCTCTCACTCACACCCTAACTCCCTCTCTCGCTCTCTCACTCACACCCTAACTCCCTCTCTCGCTCTCTCACTCACACCCTAACTCCCTCTCTCGCTCTCTCACTCACACCCTAACTCCCTCTCTCGCTCTCTCACTCACACTCTCTCACTCACCCTAACTCACTCTCTCTCTCTCTCACATCCTAACTCTCTCACACCCTAACTCACTCTCACTAACCCTAACTCACTCTTTCACTCTAACCCTAACTCACTCTCACTCACACCCTAACTCACTCTCACTCACACCCTAACTTACACCCTAACTCTCTCTCTCACTCACTCTCACACCCTAACTCTCTCTTTCTCTCACACCCTAACTCTCTCTTTCTCTCACACCCAAACTCTCTTTCTCTCACACCCAAACTCACTCTCTCACACCCTAACTCTCTCTCACTCACACCCTAACTCACTCTCACTCACACCCACACCCTAACTCACTCACACACACTCACTCGCACCCTATCACTCTCTCTCTCACACCCTAACTCACTCTCACTAACCCTAACTCACTCTTTCACTCTAACCCTAACTCACTCTCACTCACACCCTAACTCACTCTCTCTCACTCACACCCGAACTCACTCTCTCACTCACTCTCACACCATAACTCTCTCTTTCTCTCACACCCAAACTCTCTCTCTCTCACACCCTAACTCTCTCTCTCTCTCACACCCTAACTCTCTCTCACTCACACCCTAACTCACTCTCACTCACACCCTAACTCACTCTCACTCACACCCACACCCTAACTCACTCACACTCACTCGCACCCTATCACTCTCTCTCACACCCTAACTCACTCACTCTCTCACTCACACCCTAACTCACTCTCTCTCACTCACCCTAACTCTCTCTCTCTCTCTCATTCACACCCAAACTCTCACTCTCTCTCACTCACACCCTAACTCACTCACTCTCTCACTCACACCCTAACTCACACTCTCTTACTCACCCTAACTCTCTCTCTCACTCACACCCTAACTCTCTCTCACTCACACCCTAACTCACTCTCACTCACTCACACCTTAACTCACTCTCACTCTCACTCACACCTTAACTCACTCTCACACCCTAACTCACTCTCACTCTCACACCCTAACTCACTCTCACTCACACCCTCACTCACTCACTCTCATATTCACACCCTAACTCACTCTTTCTCTCTCACACCCTAACACTCTCACTCTCACTCACTCACTCTCATTCACACCCTAACTCACTCTCACTCTCACACACACCCTAACTCACTCTTTCTCTCTCACACTCTAACTCTCTCTCTCTCTCTCACCCTAACACATTCTCTCACTCACACCCTAACACTCACTCACTCTCTCATTCACACCCTAACACTCGCTCTCTCTCACTCACACCCTAACTCCCTCTCTCGCTCTCTCACTCACACCCTAACTCCCTCTCTCGCTCTCTCACTCACACCTTAACTCACTCTCTCACTCACACCCTAACTCATTCTCTCTCTCTCACTCACTCACACTCTAACTCACTCACACCCTAACTCACTCACTCTCACTCACACCCTAACTCACTTTCACACCCCAACTCAATCTCACTCACACCCTAACTCACTCACTCTCACTCACACACCCTAACTCTCTTCTCTCTCTCACTCACACCCTAACTCCCTCTCACTCACACCTTAACTCACTCTCATTCACACCCTAACTCACTCTCTCTCTCTCACCCTAACTCCCTCTCTCTCTCTCACTCACACCCTAACTCTCTCTCTCACTCACACCCTAACTCCCTCTCTCTCTCTCACTCACACCCTATCTCTCTCTCTCTCATCCACACCCTATCTCTCTCTCTCTCTCACTCACACCCTAACTCACCCACTCTCTCTCACTCACACCCTAACTCACTCTCACTCACACCCTAACTCACTCACTCTCTCACTCACACCCAAACTCACTCACTCTCTCACTCACACCCAAACTCACTCTCTCTCACCCTAACACTCACTCTCACTCACACCCTAACACTCACTCTCACTCACTCACACCCTAACTCACTCTCTCTCTCTCACTCACACCCTAACTCTCTCTCTCTCACTCACACCCTAACTCACTCTCTCTCACTCACACCCTAACTCACTCTCTCTCTCTCACTCACACCCTAACTCACTCTCTCTCACTCACTCACACCCTAACTCTCTCTCTCTCACTCACACCCTAACACACACTCTCTCTCACTCACACCCTAACACACTCTCTCTCTCACTCACACCCTAACTCACTCTCACTCTCACTCACACCCTAACTCACTCTCACTCT
>NW_028234414.1:8504447-8509447 GCF_977035675.1 Penaeus japonicus
TTATGCTTTCTCATTACAAGATTATATATATATTTTTTTACATTTCACACATGTAATATAACATACCAAAATTATAGTTGAAATGCAGGGATCTATAGTTATATCTACATAATAGTCATCATGTTATTTTTTCCTTCCACAAAAGTATTCCTAATGCCATAAAGTCTGAATGCTTCTCATGAAAATATTGTGTAAAGAAAATCTTACTAGACATATGCTAATGACTTTGTCTTAACTACCATTTCTACATACAAAAGACCTCACTTTCATAGCACTTTCACAGTAGTTTGACATAGCACTGGCTGGAAAGAGGACTGAAATCCCTGTTTTACAGCAGAGACCATATAAATTATGTCATGGATATTTCAAAGTATCCAATTTGAATGAAACCTAATAGGACAATTTCTGTAAGCTGGCATACTCAAGCTTATTTCTGTACATGCCAACTTTATATTCACTATAATTGTATCATCCTATCTGAATTTAGAGTACTAATGAATTTCCACAGCAGACCATTCCAATCATGCTGATATTTTTGTGATACCAGTAGTCCGTAATGGTCATACAAAAAAAAAATATTAGTATCATCAATACTTAATGCATTGAACATATAACTAACATTTGCTTGTGCTGCTACATATAATAGAATCATATACTTGTAGTTGCTACTACTATATAAAAGAAGACATTTCAAATGTCACCACATTCTATACAGAGCCAATAGTGTTTATCCTTAAAACATGAAAAAATAATTATTCAACTTAAAAATACAATTTGAAAGGAATTCTGATAATCATTAATTAAGGATTTATGTCTGATGACATGGTTTGTGCCTTGCTTTGTGCACAGATCCACTTTCTAAGGTTACATTATGTAAGCAAGCCATTGTCACCCTAGTCAAAAAGGATTATTATACTTAAAAATACTTTGGTAAACCTACTCTGTTGATTTTTTCAAAGCATGACAAGGAATACTGCATAAACAACACCTAATATGTGCAACACAAGTTCAGACTTTTTACAGTAATGCCCCATACTTCATCATAATAATGGAACTTGCCATTTTCAAATTCATAATACCTAAAAAACATATCAAATCCACATCATTCATCCACTGGCTATTAAAAATGATTGAATAAATAATATAATAAAACATTTCTGAAATACATACAATCACAAAGACAACTGCTTGACTGTTATCTTGCAACTCAAGCTACATTCATAGATATTAGGGTCTCGTACACATTCAACTCTGTGAGAACAAATTCAGTAAGTTAATGCAATATATCCCAACACTCATTAAATAAAAATGAAAATGGCCATTATATTTCATCCAATTAGAAAAGAAAAATGCTCTCTCACCATAGCACTCTAAGAATTGCCCAGACAAATAAAGTTTCAACTTTCCTTTTTCATATCTACCAAGACATTAATCAAAGTATCATGCAAGTCAATATCTTACAATAGATCTCATATACATTCCTATGTCACCATGATTTTCCCTATCCTTTTCACACAAATCAATCATCAAAACAAAGACAATCCACATTCATTTGTACTGCACTCTTTCAACACAGGTACCCATTTCACAAACTAGCGAAGGAATGCTTCCAAGTTACAGTGTATGACACTGTAATGCCACAAAAGTCATAACTAGAGACAGGTTCTACAAGTGCTGAGGTAGCTTGTCCTCTAGAGTTAGTGCATTCTAAATGGCTACTCATTTCTTACAAGTGGATCCTGATGCCTTTACTCTGCATCCTAAGATCAAAACCCATAATAACCTTTTCTTACAAGATATTCTTGAATCAATAGACCAAAACTAGATATTTACCATAAAAAAAAGAGTGATGAGTCACCCTTAAACAATTCACAGCAAGCAATCATAAATAATTTTGACAATTACATTGCAAACAATACTAAAACAACTGGTCATAATACAATGAATTACAATAATAAAGACAATGGCAATGATAATGATGATGAAGGTGATAAAAGAAATTAATTAAATAATAATAATAATAGTAATAATAATAATAATAATAATGATAATAACAATAATAATGATGATACTGATAATGATAATAGTAATAATAATAATAATAATAGTAGTAACAATAATAATAAAAATAATAGTAGTAGTAGTAGTAGTTATAATAATGATGATGATGATAATAATAATAATAATGATAACATTACTAATAACACAACAAAGGTATTATGAAGACTGATTATTACATACATAATAAAATAGAATATGCATAACAAAAAATATCAATAAAAAATAGAAGAAAATCAAATAAAAACAATCCCATAATTCATGAACACCAATACCAACATGGCAGCTGGAGTACCAACAGGACTGCAGCTAATCTTAACCATCCCTGTCACTAATTGTGAATGGAAAATTGCAAAACAGAAAGAAGGCTCTTCTTATACATGCTTTGATTGTGCTCCTTTTCTCTGTTTTTCTCTTTTTATTCTTCAAGCCACTAATGTCTAGGACAAACATTAATCTAATTCATATATTGTCCTAAAACAGTGTTGCAAGGATACATATTTGGTGGTCATAGTAACAAGTAATGATAAGAAATATATGGCTAGTTATACAATCATTACAATAACTAGTTTTAATAATTTTACATGTAATAATACTTGACAACTGAAACTGATGAAACACTGACTACTTACTCTATATCATCAATTTTAATGTAAATTCTGAAAAAAGTAGCATTGACAATAACAACAAAGGCAATAATAATTAAACCTACCTTACCCATTATTATCACTTAATTAGAATAATGTCATCGACCGTAATTACAAAGGTGATGAACAATGATAAAGCCACAATGACAATAAAAGTAATAATAACTATATCATAACTATAATACATTTAATAGTAATAAAAAAAATAAAAAATAAAAAAATAATACAAATAACCATAAAATAATTATAATAATCAGAATGACAATACTAATGATTATGGTTCTGACTGGCATAATGAATATGAATATGGTAGTGATGATGATTATACTTAACCCTTTGATGACGGTGCGTCACACCCGTGTGACATGGCTAAATGTCTGATAACGTGGCGATGCACCAATGTGACGTTCCCAATGCAATATTGCATAGACCCGGTGAAGGGGATTTCCACTTATCACTGGGTCCGTTGGGATAGGGTTAAAATAAAAATCAAATAATAATAATTATAATGAAAATAATAATAATAATAATAACTAATAATGATGATGATGATTATGATGATGATGATGATAATAATAATAATAATAATAAAAATAATAATAAAAACAATAATAAAAAATAATGATGATAATAATAATAATAATAACCGTAAATAATAAGCATAATGATAATAAAAAACAATAATAGTGAAACTAATACCAAGGATAACAATGCAAATAAAGAATGTCATCGCCTGTTATAATCATCATACGGACAAACTGTAATTCCAATTAAAATATAGAAGCACAAACTGATGGTACTGATGGGCAAGCCAAAGCTTAAGACATGAAGCTCAAATGTAAAATACATTGTAAATGCATTTACAAGTATTTTATAACACATGTATGTATAAAGCACATGAAGAGGAAAAGATGAAGATAAAGTGAGTGAGAGAGAGAAAGGGATGGATCGAGGGAAGGAGGGGGGGGGGGGGGGGGGGGAGGGGGAGTGAGTGAGTGAGTGAGTGAGTGAGAGAGAGAGAGAGAGAGAGAGAGTGAGAGAGAGAAAGAGAGAGAGAAAGAGAGAGAGAGGGATAGTGAGTGAGTGAGTGAATGAGAGAGAAAGAAATAAAGAGTAAGAGAGAGAGAGAGAGAGAGAGAGAGAGAGAGAGAGAGAGAGAGAGAGAGAGAGAGAGAGAGAGAGAGAGAGAGAGAGAGAGAGAGAGAGAGAGAGAGAGAGAGAGAGAGAGAGAGAGAGAGAAGGAGAGAGAGCAATAGAGAAGACAAATGAAAAAGAAAGAGGAAGAATTGAAATGAAGGAAGAAGGATAAATACAAGTAACTATGTTCTTTCAAATTTCTAAAGTTGTGCGCATATTTTGCTGATGTGTCTGCATTTGTAAGCTTGCCTAATGAAAAAAAAGTAATGAATCTTCCTTTCTGTTCAACAACCATGTTTCATAATCTAAGACAAAAAAAAAGCATACCCAAATGACATGTATCTATGACCTTATGCATCCACGATTAATCTGATGGGAGCCCCTCTACTTTTCCAAAGGAATACTGCTTTGGCTGTAGAGGATGCTTGTCTATCTGCAATGAGAAAAAGCAAATAAAACACAAAGAGATGATGATGTCAGTGAAAGGTGGTGGTGATGATGACAGCAATAATTTGAAGGAATGATGATGACAATAGAGACAGTACGAATGAGGCTTATCTGATGATGATACATAAATAACAAACTAGTACTGAAAGCTAATAAGTATAGCATCAATAACAAAAATTATAATACTTTCTCAAGTAAAAGAATATCAATCCACACATGCATATATGCTCAGCTCACTCCTACTATCAAAGCAAAAATAAGAGAATCCTACACACCCGGAGGACATTAGGGTTCCTACGCCTCTGTTTCTCCCTTCAATCGCAGCCGGGCAAAATCTTCAAAAATTATGTCATCATCTTGATCAGCATAGCAAGTTGTGCCATCCCTGTTATGAGGAAGAAAATTTTTATTTAATGGTTTGCATAAAATGAGGTGTATTGTTACTTGAATGTTTATGCCATGAAGCTAAATAACATGATTTTCTAAATGACCACTCTTCAGTTATGGGCATTTACGCAGTCTGATGACTTTTGCACAACTTTCTTTTTGTTCAAAATACAGGCTATTAATTACTTCAATTGTTAAACTAAGACATTTCAAGAAATGCTAATTAGAAGCACTTTCCTAACATATCCTATATAGATTCATATATCATACCATAGCCTAGAAAATAATAGAAACTTTACATCTAAAATTGCCCATCCCAGGCTG
>NW_028234414.1:8514447-8524447 GCF_977035675.1 Penaeus japonicus
TACATAATTTTATATGATATATATATATACATATATATCTATATATAAGTCTTGCATTATATCTAAAGCATAATATATATATGCACTATATACAGTATATATAATATATTAGTATATATTATAAAAGTATATATATAATATATAATATATATACGTATATATATGATATATATAATATTATATATATATATATATATATATGCAGTATATATATATATATATATATATATATATATATATTAATTTATATATATATATATATATAATGGCACTATATATATATTATATATAATATATATCTATATATATATATAATATATATATTTTAGAAAATTATATATTATATTGTATATACATATATATATATATTTTATATATAATAATTTAGGCATATATATATATAGCTATTATTATATATATATATAAATATATAGGGCATATATATAATATATATATATATATATATAGGGCAATATATATATATATTTATACTAATATATTATTTATATAATACTTTTATATATATATATACTATTATATTTTATATAATGTATATTGGCAATAATATCTATATATATATTATAAGATATACTATTTATATATATATATAAATATTCAATGCGTATTAGATATATAGCATGCATATATATATAATATATGCACATAAATTTATATATATATAGATATATATATATTCTAATAATATGAAATATACTATATATTATATATGAATACTTATATAGTATATATATATAACTATATTATAGTATACTTATATGCCATATGCCATTATCTTTATATAGTCTATATATATTCTATATATATACTATATATATATATATTAATAATATATATATATATAGTATTATATATATATATATGTCCATATATATATAAATAAATAATATATAATAGACATAAATCTATATATATACTATATAATTTATATAGTATCATATATATATATTGCTGATTTATATATAATATATATACTAACTTATTGATATATATGCCGTATACTTTAAATATATATGATATAATATATATATAAATTATATCTCTTGCTCATATATATATAATATATAGATATATATTATAGATGCATATATATATCTACTATTATCTATATAGAGATAATATATATAACATATATATATATGCTATATTATAACATATATATCATATACATATATATAAATATATATATAATATAGGATATCTATATATATATATATATATATAATGTTAATATATATATCTATATATAAGATTATTATATATGACACTATATATATATATAATAGTTAAAATAACATATATTATATATATATATATATCAAGCATATTATATATATATATAATATATCCATAATAGCTATATATATAGGGCGATAATTATATATATATATAATATATATATAGTATACAATATAATATTGAATATAACTATATAGTCTTATATTTAATAGATATATATATATATAGAGCGTAGATATATATATATATATATACATGAAATATTTATTATATAGTATATATTTAATAATATAAAATATATATATATATATATTGATTTAATATTATATATATATAGTATATTTATATATATATATATATATGCATTATATATAAAGTATAACTATATATGAGTACTACCCACTCCAAAACCCCAAATAAACACAAAAAAGCATATATTATATAAATATATATATAATATGCATATAATATATAGCGAATATGATATATATATGCTCCACTAATATATATGGAAATTTCATATAATATAAAAATGATATATATCATATTTAAGATAGTATATATAACTATTAGTATATGAATTAATATATATATATTATATCATATAATATAATATATATATATATATATACTATATATATAGTTATAATTATAGTTATATATATGCATATAGTATATAATATATAAAGACTACTATTATATATAAGTATATATTGAGATACCATATATTATATATCTATTATATTATATACTATATATATATATATATATATATATAGTTATCTATATGCCATACATCATATATGATATATCCTATATATACTATTCGTTATAATATATATATAGATATTATATCAATATATTACTATATGATTGCATTTATATATAACTTATATATATATTTACGACTATATATATCATACATATATATATAATATAACCATATAAAATCTGGGATCGAAAACAAATGGCCCCTTTGACGATTGGGGGGAGTCAGATCTCTTTTCCCCATCCCTAAGAAAGGTGGACAACCCTCAAATGCAGCAATAATAAGGACAATTCTCCCCTCATTAGTCACAGACTAGCAAAATTCTTTTGAAAATCATGGCTAAGAGAATGGCAAACAAACTGAATTACGAAGTAAATCGCTGACGAAAAGACAGTGATGTCCGTCCGGGGTAAAGGCCCGGACCAGAGACCAATATAATGAATTCTCAAGATGATCTTTGAAAAAACAGAGAACGAAGGAATCGACGTATTCCTTTGTTTTATTGACTACACTAAAGCCTTTGATACAGGGTTGCACATGAACATCTGGAAATGGAACGACATGTACTCTTGGGTTTTCCATCCTCATGTCATCTCCACTTCTGAAGCACTGTACAATCAACAGAAAGCAGCAGTTCGCGAACATCTTATGGCCTAACGGATTGGTTTAACATCGCCCCCGACAAAGGGTGTCAGACAAGGATGCATTGTTTCTCTCCCACCTCTTTAACATCTACTCGAAGAGAGAAACCATAATGAGGAAATGCACTTGAAGACTACGAAGGAGGCATAACTGTTGGAGAGACAAAAGATCACTAATCTTCAGATATGCCGACGATGTTGTATGGTTTTAAATCGCTGAGAAGTATGGAGCGCACCTCACAAACATTAGCTATCAAAAGTAAAAGCTGGAGAGTGCAAAAAAAGTGGGACTGATACCTAAATGGCCTAAGAAAACAAAGGTCATTGAAGTGTCAAAAAGCCCTGTCTGATCAAGAAATTCTACTAGACGGAGTTTTTGCCCTAGATAATGTCCACTGAAATTTACTTACGCGCAACCTCGGGAGCAACTATTCACCAATTAATGGAGAAGGACTCTCGCACCAAGAGATCAAAAGAAGAATTGGTTTATTGCAAAAGAATGCAACCATCGCACTAAGCAATGAACACCCCACCACCACAACATCCCCAATCTGTGGAAAGACAGACATATCACTCTAAACACAAAGAAGCCGCCTTCTCAAATCACTTGTTTCCGTACACCCCATCGCATCATACGGCAAGAACCTCAGGAGTGTTGCGGTTTTTAAAAACTACAGATCGGAAAAGATTAGATAAGTCGTTTGAACTGTGGTGTTACAGAAGAGTCCTTAGGAATAAGCATGAGATTATGAGAAAAAGACTAACCGTGCCCCCGACCGTTCCTACAAAAGATCAATATCGAAAAAGATTACTTGACATTTTAGGATGAAAGAAAACGTATCTTTTATTGGACACCAGGTTCGGAAATACAATACTCTGGAAAGATACGCTTACTGTAATTGGATCAGTCTATGCGTACAAGAACGAGAGGAAGGCCTAGTGAAAAAAAGATTGAGTGACAATATCAAGGAGATTGTGCGGGCGCATACGATCAACGTGATAGTTGGAAAGGAAGGCTCTCAAGACCGGAATGAATGGAGAATGTCTTGTGCAGAGGGCCACGGCTAGTGCGACACGTAACACTCCGTACTTCATGAATTGCATACATAATTATATATATCTATTTTTATATATATAAAATATAATATATATATATATAATATATATATATATCTATATATGTATATCTATATGTAGGAGAGAGATATACGATAGATAGATATTTATATATGTATGTATATATATATATATATATATATAATATATATATATATATATATAAATATATATATATAACTTATAGGATATTATATATAATATATATATATATATCATATATATATATATACTATATATATATATATATATATATATATTATATATGTATATATTCGTAGATAGATATATATCGTATATATATGTCTTATATATAGTATATATTATATATATATATTATATATAATATATATATATAACTATATATATATATATATAGCATATATATAATAGATATATAGTACATTAGAGTATATATATATATATTATATATATATATATATATATAATAATATATATATATATATATATATATCGTATATATAGTATATATACATATATATATATAAATATATTTATATAACTAAATAAGATATATAATATATATAAATTATATAATATATATATATATATATAGCTGCATATATATATATATCATATATATATATAATATATATATATTTTAAATATATATATATATATATATATAATAGTAAGTATATATATATAGTATACTATAGTCTTAGAGCTATATATATATATATATATATATATTATATATAATAATATATTACATATATATATATACATAATATGATATATATAGGATATATAATATATATATATAATATAGTATATATATATATATATGATATACATATATATATATATATTATATTTAAATATATATGCATATACATATAGTATATATACATAATATATATAATATATAAATATTATATATCTATAATATAATATATATTAAAATATACATAATATATAATATAAATAAATAAATATATATATATATCATATATATATATATATATATATATATATATATATACATAATATAATATATATATATATATATTATATATATATAAATAGACATATATATATCTATACATTAGATATAGTACAATATATAATATAAATATATATATATATATATAATATATATATTAATATAATATATATAATATACAATATATATATATATATATATAATATATGATTATATATATAGATATATAAGTTATAAATATATATATATATATATATATATATATATAATATACATTATATATATATATATTATATATATATATATTATAGATAAATTAAGTAATATATAGAATATATATATATATATACATGGGACTGCAGGTTACCATGAGTCCAGGAACAATGCCCCAGTGGCGATCTGTGTGCAAAAGCCCCTGGAAACTCATTGTGGAAAATTCCAACACCTGTATATGGGTTTTAAGGCTTTGAATGGAATCCAGATGCATGAAAGACAGGTGTCTAGCTCCTGAACACCAATCCAATAAAGTATTATGGCTAGTATCACATACCATAATTTCTCACTCATAGATATTTTCCTTTTATGACACTTATTTTTTTATGTATTACAATGTGTTGCGTGATACAAGAACAGAGCATATCCATTTCAAGCTATGATCAGTTACCAAAATTACCAAAAGTTATATGTCAGGAATGGTTGTATACCACACACACACATGCATATACACACTCTAACTATGCATGTTCCACAAGTGAACAAAATACCCACTCCACAATTTCCTGTTCTTTAACAACCATGAAATCAACAATCATGTCAGATGGCTGCAACAGAGTAGGTGAAGCACTGGTGCTTCTCTCAGGAATGCTTTCACCCACATGTGGGTTACAGATAACAGGATTTGGGGAAACCCTGTATCTCTCATTCTCTGCTCCTTGTCTTAATTTCACTATGGCTTGGTCTAACTTGATTTTCATGGCCCCAAAGAAAGACTGGACTCTGACGATTCCATCCATTTCTATGGATGCATTTAGATCAGATGGTTTATCTTCTCTTGAGGAATTCCTGCAGTGCCCAGTTATAATTAAAAGATGGAGTTTATTATCTTACAAAACAGAAAATGAATTCAATATGAGAAACGGTGAAAACTCAAAGAAAATAAAGAGAGTACATACAATATTACTAACAAGAGCCGTGCACTAGGTACATGTCTACTTAGAATATAACAGAATGGAAGATAGAATATGCCTACTGAATCAGCTTTAAAAAATCAGCAACAATAAAAATAATTTGACATACATTTACATTTTTGCATGCAATGAAAGTGCAGTAAGGATGATCAAGCTGAAGTATGCTATTCATTTATGCTTGATTTTCTTAGATTAAGAAAAAAAAAAAAAAAAAAGGCAACTAATTGTTTTGTATTCAGTTGCATCATCATAAAGTCCTTGTATCTGAATATCTAAATATAGTGCTCATCAGAAGCAAGTGCACAAATTACCCATTCAGTCATTCATCACACATCATAAGTTACTACCAGTATTCCCTTGAAATCTTTACATATACAAGATGTGCTCATACTAATGCCAAAGACTCACGTGTCAAGTTCAATAAGATTGGTGTCCACCGCAGGAGCTGAATTGGGGTCCTGTGTCGGAGAGGAGGCAGGAGGAAGTGCAGGCTTGTTATTCACCTCAGGTTCCTCCTCTGGCTTAGGGTGCATCAGTGTGAAGGGCAATTCAGCAACCAGATCACTGAAAGGATAACAAGCTTCATTACTTGCCTCATGGCACACCAACTGCTGACTGATGACCATAGTCACTGCTATTTTATAAATTATCAATAAACCTTACACGAGTGGGCTCTACAAAATTTCTTTTTTCTTTTGCTTCCGCTTCTATGAGCAAAAAATACTGAAATAAAGGGTTCTACTATAAAAGCGGAGCTTCTGGACCAAAAACCCAGTTGGCCTATCTAACATTATGACTATGACTATCATTTTTTTTCAACACAGTTACCACTGTGTCAGTATTGTGTTTACAACAAAACTTACCCAACTAGTGGACCAAGGTTAAGCTTAACTTTAACCTTGTATTGGACAATGATCCCAAGATTCTCCTTTTGACTTGAATCAGTAATACTGAAAAACAAACAGGAATAAGATGCAATTCAGCAAATATTCAGGCAATGAGTAATGAATAAACTACAATCACAGGAAACCTACAATGACTAAGACAATAAATAAAAAGGGACTCGTAAGAGACACTATCTGTAAACCTATCATGTACAAACACACTTTCAGATTTTTTACAGCAAATATCTTTTCTTAAAATCCGAGCCATACAATATCCAAAACCCTGATTTGGCAAAACATATAAGGCTTTCATAAAGAGTATAAAATGCACCTAACCAAAAATATTTCAGATGATAATACTTTATGCAAAGGACTGGAAAATGTCTATGCAAATGTCTCACATATAAGCATGAAAATTCCAAGGCCCAAAGATTTAGAAAGAAATGGGAAAATGGCATTAAGCTTCTTCTCACATTCTACTGTTACTTTCTAATAAATATGCCAATTTTCTAGATAGAGAGGAAATTTACTTGCCATATCTAGCAATTAATCCATACATATAACTTATACAACTTTCATATAAACTTCTGACACAGGATTTTAAAGTACAGACGTTCCTGGTCTATATGAAGATTAAAAGCATCTCAGAAGATCTTCAGCAGTTACTAGTACTGTTTCTATTGTTATCAAAGTACCATAAAAATATATGCATATATATTTCTTGTTTAGTGTAATTAACAAAAAGGTGAATTACATTCAAAATCATGATCAGTGAATGAAGGAAAAGGATGAAGAAAGCATTCTCAGGCAAGTATTTTAAATTCACAGCATATTCCTCTGACTACCTCATTTCCTTCTTGAAATCAATAATGTTTTACCATCATTTATGAAAATGAAAGAATTTTTTTTTTTGACATGCCTAAGAAACAATGAAATATCTACAAGCTTCTTCAAATAAGACAATCCATTTTTTCCATCTAAATCTAAGTGAGATGTTGGAGCCTTTATTAAAACATTTTATGATCTCTGCATTATGACAATCTACAAGAGCATGATTTCAGGCTTATTTCATAATATAGTTTTTCTTCTCACTGAGGAACACTATTTTTAAAAGCTATTGTCCAAAACCAGAATAAAAAGAAAATGTTGCTAAGCAATTTAATTAAAGTCTATAATGTAAGTATTTTTTAATTAAAAAAAGGATGTGCCAAAAAGAGCATTGACCTTATCTTGTCTGTGTTGCTTACCTTCAGATGATGAGTATGTGATGGAGAAAGGTTTTCCTAATTAGACTTTTTATTCATCTTCTCAAATAAACATGTAAGTGTCATAAATCATGTTCTTTTACTGTAATAATGACCTTTTGCACCATTTTTACAGGAGAAGAATTGGAAAAGTTGAGACATCATGACCCTAAAATGTTTTGAAGTTCTTGAACTTCAATAGTAACTACATATGATATATAAAATAATAGTGATGTAAACAGCAACTTCTTAAAATCTACTTGATTTAAATTTCCCTGGGAAAAGCCACATAACTTGCAAGATAACATCTATACATAAACAATTCAATAGGCGATGCGTGAGTATACAAAATGCCTTCGTGCTTGTGAAAGTATTCTAGTTTCCTTGTATTCAGTATCAATTGCCAGGTGAAAAGAGCAAGAATTGAAGGATGGCTGAGTCCTCTTCAAATCAAAAGTTGCAAAGGAAGAAGAAAGAGGAATGGAAGATGTCTGATCTTTGAATGAAGACTAAGAAAATATCGTGGGATTGGAAATATATATATCTTTGGTGTAATACACTGCTACTTGCAAGGTTGGTGAAGCCACCTACCAGTACTTCTAGTCTATGTATCAATTTTACTAAAGTATATCTATCTTTTAAAATAACAGATATTACTGAAACATCAATTATAAAGTAAAATTACTATTCACAATAAAACTATTTGTACAGACTTCTAATTGATTGCTTTAGTTTGATTTTCGGATACCTCAGAGAAT
This sequence comes from Penaeus japonicus, assembly GCF_977035675.1. Taxonomy (NCBI): domain Eukaryota; kingdom Metazoa; phylum Arthropoda; class Malacostraca; order Decapoda; family Penaeidae; genus Penaeus; species Penaeus japonicus. Next base: position 8,523,271 of record NW_028234414.1, read on the forward strand.
AATAAAGGTATACAATAGTACTGTAAATATATAAGAGGTTAATAGAAAGGAATAATGCAGCTGCAAAATAAACACTGGATATAGTCAATTAGTAAAAATCATATCATCTAAGATGAAATCTTAGATGATATGAACAATACAAAAACTATAGAATTCTAGTAATTTCAATCAAATGTTCATATGTTCATATCTTTTACATTACATTCTCTTAATGGCAATGTTATTTGCTGTTTGTTAATTCTATGCTGAACATGATTCAGTTGACAGAAACAATAAATGTTACTATACGAAAAAAGAATCTAAATATCAAAGGAGAGAGGAACCTCTATGAAAATATTTACGCCTTGCTAAGCTAACAACACAATAACAATAACCATTTCTGCAATCATAACAAGACATCTGATTTCTAAATTACTACACTACTTAATTTACCTAATCTCTACAGTAATGAAAAGGTAGAGTCAATAACACATTTGTAATTCAAAATATGATTTTTCTGGAATAAACATGACAATCTGGCTAACTAACAACAAAGAGACTAATCATATGCAAATATGCTGAACTAGAAAATGTAAAGCTGAAACATTACAAGAAGAAAACCTATCTCTTAATCATTTAGAAGATGAAGTTACATGTAAAATTTCTAAAGCACAAAACCTAGTAAATTCTATTACATCCTATTTCAAACAACGGCTAAAGAAAAAGTCAGTTACACATATTGCAAAAAAGGTATAGCCATTAATACTGTATCCAATATACTCAGGGGGTAAAATGGAAATAAGCGCACTCACTATTCCTTAGTTTCTTGCATAAAATAAAATCCATCTAATACAGTGAGGATTAGGATACTTTTATATGAAACAACAGATTACCTTTCCTTGTCTACACACATGGAAAGGCATGGGCTACAGGGTGTGAGTACTCACACAGTGGAGGATGCTAAGTTGGTATCCTCATCCTTGAGCTTCCCATCAAGGGCCAGGCCCCACTTGTCTCGGTTGTTGCTGAGAAGTGGCGTCAGCGTGAAAACCTTACTGATGGAGAAGCCCGGCCCCACAGGGCAGCCTTCCCTGCAACAACACAACCACTCCTCTGTGATCATCTCTGCTATGATCACCATTTCTGTCACCAACTACTTACAACCTGCTGCTGGCTTGCCAAGTCGTCAACACATACA
>NW_028234414.1:8534447-8536947 GCF_977035675.1 Penaeus japonicus
CTAACTTTGAATAATTAATGTTGAATAACAATAATATGATAATGCTAATTTTCCTTATTATTTATTTTCAGCAGTTTAAGATGATATTTTAAAGGAGATGATAAAAATCTTGAATGAAATATTTGGCTAATATCATTTTTATTACGAATTTTACATTTCAAATCTTCTATCTCACCAGAAAAATAGATATCCCTTAAGAATTTTCCCATATGATAAAAACTGTAGATTCTTACATTAACACCATCTCACCTCTTTGTCTAATGATGCCTCCAGGTGTAACTTGTTGGGAGACATCATGAATTCCTTGCTAACCTCCACACTTGGCTGTTCTCCTTGCTTTATAGGGGCATACATGACCTTCCTGATTGCCAGTCGGACTGAATTTCTGAAATTTTGAGGAATATCAAACTTTATAAAAAAAAATATTACCATGGAGAAGGATAACAGTACAAAAGTGTAATTCCTCACATGAACTAAAATATCAATAATCAGGCTAACATTTGTTCTTGACCTGTGAATAATCATTACACTTGCTTACCGTTTATGAGGTTTATCATCAACCGTATCTCCTACATAAGCCTTCAGCTCATAATCAACGCCACATGGCTTTCCCATGTCTCCTGGTGCTGGTTGTAATGTAACAGAGGCAGGGCAGTGTGGAGGTAGCTCAAAGAAGAATGGGAAGGCATTGGGGCCTAATTTCTTGATGAGGCGTTCCTGATAAAAAAAAATATATATATATATACAAAAATATATCTATGGTAAAAACATATAGATAATGGTAAAAATGTATCGTCCACTATGATTTGTATACATTTTTAAACAAAGATCTTACCACTAGCGCTCAGTCACCCAGGAGTCAATTAAAAAGGTTACCTGAACCAACCAATTCTTCCTTTAATTTACATGATTTTGTTTTAAATTTTATTATTAGAGAGAGGGGAGGGGAGAGAAAGAAAGAGAAAGAGGAAAAAAAGGAAGAGACAGGGGAAAAACAAAGAAAAAGAAGAAAAAAAAAGAGAGAGAGAGAGAGAGAGAGAGAGAGAGAGAGAGAGAGAGAGAGAGAGAGAGAGAGAGAGAGAGAGAGAGAGAGAGAGAGAGAGAGAGAGAGAGAGAGAGAGAGAGAGAGAGAGAGAGAGAGAGAGAGAGAGGTGGGGGGGGGGGGAGGGAGAAAGAGAAAAGGTAAGAAGAGAGTAGGGTGTGAGAGAGTGAGCAAGAGAGAGAGAGAGAGAGAGAGAGAGAGAGAGAGAGAGAGAGAGAGAGAGAGAGAGAGAGAGAGAGAGAGAGAGAGAGAGAGAGAGAGAGAGAGAGAGAGAGAGAGAGAGAGAGAGAGAGAGAGAGAGAGAGAGAGAGACAGACAGAATGAGAGAGAATGAGAGAAAATGAGAGAGAAAGAATAAGAAATAGAGAAAGAGAGAGAGAGAGAGAGAGAGAGAGAGAGAGAGAGAGAGAGAGAGAGAGAGAGAGAGAATGGAAGAGAAAGAGAGAGAAAGAATAAGAAATAGAGAAAGAGAGAGAGAGAGAGAGAGAGAGAGAGAGAGAGAGAGAGAGAGAGAGAGAGAGAGAGAGAGAGAGAGAGAGAGAGAGAGAGAGAGAGAGAGAGAGAGAGAGAGAGGAGAGACAGAGAGAATGAGAGAGAATGAGAGAAATGAGAGAGAAGAGAATAAGAGATAGAGAAAGAGAGAGAGAGTGAGAGAGGAGAGGAGAGAGAGAGAGAGAGAGGAGAGAGAGAGAGAGAGAGAGAGAGAGAGAGGGAGAGAGAGAGGAAGGAGAGAGAGAGAGAGAGAGAGAGAGAATGAAGAGAGAGAGAGAGAAGAATAAGAAATAGAGGAGAGAGAGAGAGAGAGAGAGAGAGAGAGAGAGAGAGAGAGAGAGGAGAGAGAGAGAGAGAGAGAGAGAGAAGGGGGAGGAGAGAGAGAGAAGAGAAGAGAGGGAGGGCCAGAGAAGTAGAGGAAGAGAGAAGAGAGAGAGAGAGAGAGAGAGAGAGAGAGAGAGAGAGAAGAGAGAGAGGAGATGAGAGAGAGAGAGAGAGAGAGAGAGAGGAGAGAGAACAGAGAGAGAGGTGAGAGAACATAGAGAGAAAGGAGAGAGAACAGAGAGAGGGAGGAGAGAGAGAGAGAGGAGAGAATAGAGAGAGAATAGAGAGAGAGAGAGAGAGAGAGAGAGAGAGAGAAGAGAGGGAGAGAGAGATATAGGGAAAAGAGAGAGAGAGAGGGGGAAGAGAGAGATAGAGAGGGAAGCGAGAGAGAGAGAGAAGAGAGCGAGAGAGAGAGGAGGGAGAGAAGAGAGAGAGGGAGAGAGAGTGAGGGAGAGAGAGAGAGAGGAAGTACGAGAGAATAGAGAAAGAGAAGAGAGAAGAGTTGTGGAGAGAGAGAGAGAGAGAGAGAGAGAGATGTGAGAGAGAGAGGAGAGAGAGAGAGAGAGAGAGAGAGAGAGAGAGAGTGAGAGAGAGAGAGAGAGAGAGAGAGAGAGTGAGAGAGAGAAAGAGAGAGTGAGAGAG
>NW_028234414.1:8539447-8546947 GCF_977035675.1 Penaeus japonicus
CCTCCCTCCTTGTGCCTCTAAATGGCAAGGCGCACTACCAACTAATCTCTAGCACAGCACCCATGTTCATCACATTAACACACACCACAGCGAAGGTCAGTCAGCACTAAGCTCCCCACGACATCCCACGCAGCCGGTATGCAGCCGCTAACTACCACTCAAGAGCCCCCTTGGGGTGCACTGCCAGGCCACGCTCTGGGCATCCTCATTTGTGTCCTGGATCTTCTCTCGAACAAAACCCAAGATAACCACCGCAATAACATTGAAAATACAACTGTTGGGTCTTGATGTTACGTTCCATCCACCAGAAAGTGCACAAGTACACATACAACCACGTAGCAGTTACAAGTACATACTAGTGTATATGCGTGCCAAAATATTGCTAACGGAATGTCACACCCACAGAACGTGCAACAAGCAAATGCCGAAGCGTCCTTGTGGTCAGAGGCAGTGGCGTCTCAGAGGTCAATGCATGCGACGACACCGAGAAAACGCCCCGTCAACTACCCACAGAAAAGAACCAACTTCAAATCCCGGTAACACGTCAGAATACCAAGTCTGACTGAAAAAAACATGTTCATGCACTCCGGAGAAAAAAAAACAAACAAGAATCCGAAATCAAATATGATGTCATAGCGTTTGTTTGCATTCCCAGTTGCACCCAATAGAAATGCGTGTATCATGACACATCCGAGGTAAAGAGATATTCGTTTGAAAACAGTTCCCTTTTCTCATTCCAATATCCCAAGAACCAAGAAAACATTCACAGAAAAAAAAACAATTATGCGCTGACTGACAACGTCAACATGAGCTGCATGTGTCCACGAGACTGTGAAATGTATTTAAATAACACGCTTCTGGCCAGTGCTACGTCTTTTTCCCTTCCCTTTTCACATCTTTACATTCGTATCTACATTTCAATGAACACATACACGTCGTGCACAAGCATGTTACCAATAACTAATGTAACCTCACGTGTGCATATTTGCATACGCAGTTGTATACAGATATATAATACTTGGATCTCGTTCGCCCCCCTCTTTAAGTCCTTTCACTCCCTCTCTCCCCTCATTTCCCTTCCACCGCTGCCGTCGCCACACCTGGCTGGTTCTGCGGTCCTTTGTTGGCGTTACTGTGGCTGAGTAGTCTCAGTCTCGCCTGTATTCAAATGACACATTAACATAATGACTCGCTCATTAACTGAAGGCTGTCTTGCTGGCCTTATTAAGCCTCGTCATCTAATATTCTCCCGGTCGGGACTTTTGAACGACGCGGCGTTAACGAGGGACAGTTCGCGAGCGGAAAAGGGGGAAGGATGACAGGACGGAGCAGAAAAGTTGCAAGAATATTTATTTTATCAAGAATATTTATTTTTTTCTATACGTCGCCCTTTCTTTTCGTAGAAAGTGGCACCCCTTACAACAAGCTAATAACAGCCTCTAAAAGCGCAACTCTCTTGGCTCTGTCATGAAATCATGACTGCTCTTTCTTGGCAAGACGCAAATATAATAGCATGAACCAAACACATGAAGAGAAGCTCTGTTAATTCCCAAAATCAAATATCAAACACGATTTCTCGTCAACCGCTTTTGATGTTTGCCAAACAAGGAATTGCGAGTTTAATAAATAATTCTGAAGATATACATACTAAAATGAGGTCAACTAGAAAGAAAAAAACGCATATGCTCCCGATCTCACTTCTCTTCACCAACTCTATTCTTCTCTGTTTTTTTATTAAAATATTCTTGCTGCTGATGTTGCTTCTTGTTCTTCTTCCTCTTCTTCATGTTCCTACTCTTGTTCCTATTCCTCTTCTTCCTTTTCCTCTTTCTCCTCCTCCTCCTTCCTCCTCTTCGTCCTCTGCTCTGACTACCTCTCTCCCTCCCCTCATTTCCTGACGATTTTCTCTCTCCTCCTCCCATCTCCTGTCAAGTCGGTCGGAGCCGCCAGACTATTTAGGTCGTCGCCCGCCATGGAAATCCATGAGGGCATGGAAAAAGCAGCCGGGTTTGCGAAGATTTAACCTACCGAGAAGGTCAAGGTCTAATCACCGTTCAGATAATTACAAAAAAGAAGTGGAAAAAAATGAAAACTCCTTCTCAGAAGCTTGGGAAATTTCCATCGATAATTTTACTCTCGTCTCATTTTTGGTGGAGATCCTTTGCGTGCCTAGAATCTCCTGATTTGATTTGATTTGACGCACAGCCTAAAATGGAACGCGTTCGAGTGATGCACCAAAACCAAGGTCTAATTCTTTCAAAAGAGTATTCTATTAAAACTCGAGAACATAAAATCACACCCATCTACGACTCTTCAGCTCTTTTTTTTCCTCGTTCTACACTCTTCGTCTATATACCTATCAATTTATCCATAATTATTGCTCTTTATCGCTTTCTTTACCTTGTGCCCCTTCTATCTCAACCCCTCAACTTCCCCTTTCTTTTGTGTTTGTGTTTGTATTTGTCTTTATCTTTGTTTCGTCTCGTCTTGTGTCCCTCTCCCTCCCTCATTACAGATTGGCCAGCATGACAAGTGCACCGGTCAAATTATCAGGAAAAGGGGTGGGGGAAGGCACCTGAACCCCCCCCTACCCCCCACCCCCCGAAGCTGCCATGAAACCGCGGGCCACTGACTCCGACCCCCATAAAGCTTTTGGCCATCTCCACTTCCGTGAAACTGCCACTTAGGCAATGTCTCCACTCGGAATGGTGGGGGGAGGGAGACAGGAAAGGGAGAGGGAAGGGGGGAGGGAGTAAGGGAGGGAGAGAAGAAATTGAGAGATATGACGTGTGGGATGAAGTGTGGGATTGAGGAGAAAAGAGGTACATCAAACAGGGGGGGGGGGGGGGGGAATAGCAATCCAACGATTTTTTTTTTGTGTGTTTGTATTCCGGACGCTCTTTACGTCAAAAAAAAGAAACAAAGAAAAAAATGTACACACGACTATTAGTCAAGCTATCCCGAGAAGCGATTGGCTCAACCAGAAATCCCGTTGCGAAAATAGCCAATCAAAGAGAAGGGGAGGGGGGAGAGAGGCAGAAAAAATTAGAGTTCCTGAATTGTGATGCAGTTCCTATTACGGACTCGAGCAAGAGGTAAATATTATATATATATATATATATATATATATATATATATATATATATATATATACATATATATATGTAATATATATATATACAGATATGTAATATATATATGTAATATATATATATATATATATATATATATATATATATATATATATATACATATATGTAATATATATATATATATATATATACATATATATATGTAATATATATATATACATATATATATGTAATATATATATATATATACATATATATATGTAATATATACATATACATATATATATATATATATATATATATATATATATATATATATATATATATATATATATATGGACATAAGACAAGTCATGGATCGAAGTCATGTAACGTCAACGCATCCCTTCCCGCGCAGAATCACACTGCCGCTGAAGCACCCATGACTCACACTTCCTGTCATCAAATACGCTACTCGATCTTCCTCTTTAAAAGGCGGTCAACGAACTGTAGACATCAGTTATCAAGGTAACAAGGGAAGGAGAGAGCAAAAAATATAATTACCCCAACCAGTTTTTAAATCATTCTAGCAGCAGCAGTAATACTACTAGTAGCATCAATAGAAGTACTACTACTACTACTAGCAGTAGTAGTATTGGAAGAAGTAGTACTAGTATTAGTAGTACTAGTAGTAGTAGTACTAGTAATAGTAGCACTACTAATAGTAGTACAAGTGATAGTAGTAGTAGTAGTAGTAGTAGTAGTAGCAGTAGCAGCAGTAGTAGTATGTATACTACTACCAGTAGTGCTATTACTGCTAGTGCTACTAGTACTAGTCCTGGTAGTAGTACTAGTAATAGTTGCACTAGTAGTAGTACTAGTGATAGTACTAGTAGTAGTACTGGTGGTGTGATGGTAATGGTTGTATTAGTGTTGGTGTTAGTAGTAGTAGAAGTAGTAATAATAATTAATAATAGTAGTTGTTGTTGTTGCTGTAAGCCGTATCATCGTTTCTAGTCATTAATACCATCATCACTTCCATTATAAGTATCATTTCCATTTCCATAATCATCACTATAATCAATATTGCCACTAATATTGTGTGGGATTCAATGACAAGAACGCATATAATAAAACAAATGCAGGTACCACTATTAACAGTAATTGTAGTAACAATACTATCATCAATAATCATATCAATCATGATCATGATGAGATCATCACTATCATCTTATGGTTATAATGATAATGATCTCATCACATTTTTAATATGAGCATTAACAAGAAAATAACACGAATAATAATCTAAGTATCAATGATATTAGTAATTATGGTAATATTAGTTATGATTGTCATGGTGATATTTACGATTCAATTTTGATTAATAACGTTAATGACCATTCTAACAGTTTTAATCAAATTTTAACCATTATAACTTTATGCCAAAGTCTATTTTTCACTACCTTCAACCAACATATATAATTACCATATCTGATCATCATATTTTTCTTCGTCAACCTTGCAGTCGATCAGACAGCCGCAGACGATTAGAATACTCACGTAACTGGAATTACTTAATTTCTTCCAATAACACATCTTTCCCATCTATCTTTCGTAGTGCCTTATTCTATACAAACTCAAAACAACACAAGGGGGGTGGGGGTGGAAGGGGAGGAGAAGAGGAAAAAAGACTCGATACAACAGAAACCAAAAATATAGGCGATAAAAAAAAAAACAGAAAGAAGAGGAGTAAATAAGGCCTTGCCCAAATGCTGATGCGTTCTGACAGGCGATGACTCCGCATGGCAAAATCCGAAGTCGCACGGGTAAGCGGCTTTCGGAGATAATGGCCAGGAATATTTCGACCAATCGGAGGCCGGGAAACGGCACCAAATCACCCATGCGTGTCTATATGCTAATCGGTTCCTGGGAGAGGGAGGGGGGAAGGTTATGATTCCCGAGCTGAAATCTAAAGATGATACGGCACGATGCAGTGCTAAGGAACAGGAGCGATTGAAGAAAAGCAACTTCAGCAGGTATCATATATAATTGCTATATCAGAGAATGAATCTGACATGCATTATAATATCGACTGACATCTGTATCAAAATCTAATAAAAATGGAAAAAAGCCTCAACAAAGAAGCTACACTAACCTATGAATGCCAAATATAACAAATATTATTTGTCATAGTTTAAAAAGGTCCGTCTCCCACAATCATACAAAAAAGGTACATATTCTAAATTTGTTAAAGCCTTCCGCGTTCCTCACGCTGGTTGACAAGATCAGTGTGATAAATGTTCAAACAATCAGAACACACAGATTGAAGCCTTACATTACGGGGAAAGCAGGATTCGACGCGGATTAAAACAAGAGTGAAAACAATGAAACCTCTCAACGATACGAAAAGGAAGAATAATGCGAAATAGAGAGAAATAGAGAGAGAGAGAGAGAGAGAGAGAGAGAGAGAGAGAGAGAGAGAGAGAGAGAGAGAGAGAGAGAGAGAGAGAGAAGAGAAGAGAAGAGAAGAGAAGAGAAGAGGAGAGAAGAGAAGAGAAGAGAAGAGAAGAGAAGAGAAGAAAAGAAAAGAAAAGAAAAGAAAAGAAAAGAAAAGAGAAGAGAAGAGAAGAGAAGAGAAGAGAAGAGAAGAGAAAAGAGAAGAGAAAAGAGAAGAGAAGAGAGAGTGCGAAAATAAGAGTATGCATCGGATTACCTGCGATACACACGCACGTAAATATGTATATAAATATAAATAAATAAATAAATACATAAATAAATATATATATATCACATCTATAATACAACATACACATACACACACACACACACACACACACACACACACAAAACACTACACCATACAATACAATACACCACACCAAACCACTCACCACACCACAGACGAACGTGCATTCAAATTTAAAAAAACGTCCGCTTATAAAAACATCTATTTGCAGACAAATATACGAAGATATATGCGGATAAATATAAATATACACACAGCATATAAGGGCGTCAAGTACTTTACACTAGCGATGACCGATTCAGATATGAGGGACACATGACGCACTTGGCCAGCCTCATGATATTACAGCAAGATAAAGCAAAGATCACAGGGTACTTGCGCGCCCCTTTACAAGAGCAAAAATGGGCTATGAAACAATATATCGCTATAATGATTTTTTTTTCGCTGGATTGCAGCCTTGACTTAGGTGAGACATTCATACGAAACGACGACTGCAGCACTATCAAACGAGTCACACAATCATGACTTGTTGAAGCTTTTCCTAGAAATCGCTCTGCAAGGTCCGATTTAGCCTTGCAAATGTTTGCCCTCCAAATCCGTATGCATCTGTCGATTTACATAGGCTCTTTCCGTCACTCCATTTTCATGTTCCCTTTCAAGTTTTTCGATTATCATGGACTAAGTTTTACTTTTGCTCTTCTCTTTTTCCAGAGAATCAATCATCCCTCCATTACTAGTAACGTATTCTCCTTTAATCGAAGTTAGTAATAAACAATCACATCTTTGTATTTATCCTAAATTATATGGTATACCAAAATACATGGGTAGTGTAAAAACTCTACGCCACCACACTCCACGTTTCAATTACGTAGAATGCCGCGTGGAAGAAACTAAATGCAGACTTTGCAACGAAGAATAAAAACATCACATTATATCACATCAAACATCATATCTCTGAGCGCCATATGATATAGCCTTTAAGACCCACCTAGCATGAAGTATCCAAAGCTAAGTAACTATTACATATCAACTGATGTACTAAACGGATATGTTATATCCTAAATTCGGTATGTAATATCTTATGACCTTTTATCAAATGAAACAATGCCTGCCCATGTCTAAGCAGTACGCTGGGGTGGTAAATGAAATAATATATTTGAGGATATGATCATGTTATATAACTTCAATTGGTAATGTAATGTTATCATATAATGTCATGGCCCTAAATCAATGCTTTAAAGACTGCCTACGCCTGTGTACTTAGCCAGGGTGGTAAATAAAGGACTAAACTAAACTTAAGGGCGCAAATTTGGGGTAGCAATAAATATGATTTCCCTATCCTACATTACCAAATATTTATTCAGCTTCACATCTGCTTTCTTCTTACGCATTTAATAAGCACTTTATAAGTAAGTGGTTGGGTTATATTTCTTTGTTTATTCGATACGTAGTGCATAAGAATTAGACTCCTCGGTTGGAAAATCTGTTCCACTTACCATTATGAAAATGTCTCCCCTTCAATCTCCAGAGAATACCATTTCCAATAACCTTTACTGGCGTTCAATGTCATTCGATATACTGTTCTCATCTCGAATACCGTTTTAGTTCCAAAGAAGACCTGTATTCAACCACAAAGCGCTCCGGTATTTCCGTAAAAAAAAGGCAGTTCCTACACGTGCTGCC
>NW_028234414.1:8551947-8554447 GCF_977035675.1 Penaeus japonicus
CATTACAAGGTAAACCTGGCCCGGCAATAACCCTACCCACCTTGTCGGGCCCGTCCCTGAACCCGCCTAAACAGGGCGCCGATCACTCTCCACTCCTGCAGCAGAATGCTAACAATGCGCCATGCGCACACGGCCTACAGGCGGAATGTCTCTTCTCCACTCCAACGCATCAAATGCTCCAACCTGCAGCAGCAGCATTTCTCGCTTTTTCGCTAATCTGTATCCTTGTTTTGAATTTTCATGTTTCTTTTGTTCCTATTCTTGTGTTGCTCTTATCGATCTTTCCGCGGGAAATAGCGTGCAGACAATATTCCCTTTTCCCCAACCTGCGTTGTCAAAACTTAATGCGACTTTCCGAGACTTCAAAGAATGCCTGCCTGAGATCTCTGCAGCGTAATATCAACGCAATACAAAAAAAGGTGATTTACGAACACGTGCGCGAATGTATTAGAATAAATCAAGATGACGGATCAAAAGAACAATACTAACACACGCATCACTTATATTAAAAAAGGTCGACAAAGTACACAAACACACACGCATCACTATACTTCACTCTTTACATATACAGACACAAAGGAACAGCCAAGCACGCCCTCCATCCATTCATTTTTTTCTTTCTTTCTTTGGTGCGGCTATTATAATGTAGCTATGTTAGGCATCTAAAAAAAAGAAAGAAAAAGGGCAGCTAATATCGTCTCCATGACGTGGAATAAATGGATCGCGCCCACATTTTTTTCGCGCCTGTAAAAAGTAGCTTCCCCCCCACCCTTGGCAGGCGAGCGACCTTCACCAGTAACTCCTTAAGATTCTAGAACGGTCGCAGTGCCAGATCTGCAAGATGGAAAAGCGGGAGAAAGTGGCACAGATCCTAACGTAGGGCGCCAGGTGTTCCACTAATCACGGGCGCTAGTACACTCGGCCGGAAGTTTTGGGGCAGAAAACATCAATATATTGCTGTCATTTTCCAAAGACCGTCAATAAATTATTTCATTTATTTCTGAACTACCCCACTTCTGACATAAGACAGTACAGTTTACAATTGCAAATACCCACAAATATTCACTATCTACAAATTATTCGAAAGAGCCTAAGTAAAAGTCATCCCTGCCGAAGGAAACACAAGGACCTCCTCCTGAAAGATTTCCCAGACGCTGCAGGCTGCACAAACATTCTACATACACGCACGATTCAGAGGAATGCAATCCTAGAATCCGTTGCCATGCCGGCGACGTCGACCGAAAGGATCCCACTCCCGGAGGTCCTCCCCGCCTCGATCCCATACGCCATTCGCATTCACCCACACCGAAGCTGAACGTCGAGCACGGCTGCGGCGACGAACAAAGGCCTTTAAAAAAGACCCGGGACAAAGACGGCCGCCATTCAACCCGCTTGATCTCGAAAAATTCCCCAAACAAGAGAAGACGCCCGCCGAAATACGCTCGAGAACAGTATTAGATAAAGTCTCAAGGCACCGAGCTGGGGGCGCGGGAGAGGGGGGGGGGGCAGATCTATGTGAAGATGACGGAGAGCGGAACAGGATGGAAATAGAAGGAAAACGAAGATATGAAAGAGGGTGAAGGGAGGAAACAGAGGATTCGCAGGAGGAAGAGAAGAAGGAAACTGAGAATAGGAGGCAGAGGCACCAGAAAAAAGAAAAGAAAAGAAAAAAAAAAGAGATGAGAAGACAAGAGAAAAGAGGGAAGATGAAGGAAGATGAAGGAGAGGGAGAGGAAGGAGGGGGGTAGAAAGGAGGGAGAGAGGGAGAGAGGGAGAGAGGGAGGGAGGGAGGGAGGGAGGGAGGGAGGGTGGTTGAGTGAGTGAGTGAGAGTGAGAGTGTGTGTGAGAGAGAGAGAGAGAGAGAGAGAGAGAGAGAGAGAGAGAGAGAGAGAGAGAGAGAGAGAGAGAGAGAGAGAGAGAGAGAGAGAGAGAGAGAGAGAGAAAAGAGAGAGAGAGAAAAGAGAGAGAGAGACAAAAAAAGAAGACGCATAAAGAGCGACAGGCCTAGGGGAGCGACAGAGGGGAAGACGCGAGAGGGGAAAGACTTCGTCGCGTTCCTTAATCTAAGTTAAGGAGATGCGACAGACACCGACCACCTCCTGCGCCATTCCGCCCATCGGCACTGCATGCCTGCTTCCCTCTGCTTAGCTGCCATCTTACTCCTGCTCCTTGGTCGATCTGTCCTTCCTGCTCGCTTGCTTCTTTGTCTGGCTCGACCCCGCGTATGCCAAGGCCGTATGTCATTTTTTGTGCTTGTCTGATTTTTTTTGTCTGCTTATGAGTATACCTTCATTGCAGGCAAACCGTTTACCGTGCTTTCCAGTGCTTGCTAATTTGTTGACTTTATTCGTTTCTTTGGCCACGAAGAGGAAGGCATGAAAAGACATGAAAAGAAAGGAGAGGAAGGGACGCACGGCGCAGACATCGAGAGAAGCAGATTCGGTATGACCTTTGGAGGAGGAGGAGGAGGAGGAGGAGGAGGAGGAGGAGGAGGAGGAGG
>NW_028234414.1:8561947-8563582 GCF_977035675.1 Penaeus japonicus
CCCGCCATGCAAAACATGATTTCGTATATTTTACAAAACCCGAGGATGTGTAATAGTCTGTGTGTATATGTAGCTAGATATCTTCCTTTCAATTTTTAAAAAATCAGAATAATTCACTGCGTTCTAGACCTGCTAATCAATGAAGTAAAGTGTATGTGTTTACTTGGGAGAGGAGGAGGAGGAGGAAGAGAAAGAGGAGAAGAAGGAGGAAGATGAAGAGGAGGAGAAGGAGGAAGATGAAGAGGGAAGGGGGAGTAGGAAGGGAAAGGGGAAAGAAGAGGGAGGAGGAAGAGGAAACGGAAAAAGAAGACGATGGAGGAGGCGGCAATGAGGAAGTAAGAAGGGGGAGTAGGTAAGGCAGAAGGAGGAGGTGGAGGTAAGGCAGGAGGAGGAGGTAAGGAAGGAGAAAAAAATTCAGGGGAGGAGACAATGACAGACAAGGAAAAAGAAGAGGAGTTGGAATGAGAAGAGGGGGCAGGAGAAGGAAGAGACGGTGGAAGAGAAGGAGGCAAAGAGGAGAAAGAAATTCAGGGAGATAAGGACACAGGGGAAGGAAGAAGAAGGAAAAGGAGGTAGAAGATGAAGAGAAGGAGGTAGAAGATGAAGAGGTGGAGAAGAAAGGAAGAGGAGGAGGAAGGAATGTGGAAGAGGGAGGGAAGGCAGAGAGGGAGGGGGAAAGAAAAGAAGGGGGAAAGGAGACGGAGGCGGAGGCGGATGAGGAGGAGAAGGAAGAGGAGGAGGAGGAGGAGGAGGAAGTGGAAGGGAGGACGAGGAAGGGGGTAGGGGTAGGGGTATGGGTAGGGGTAGGGGTTGGGGTAGGAGTGGGGGAAAATGAGGAGGAGGAAAAGGAGGTGGTGACGAGAAGGAGGAAGAGGAGGAAGTAAAGGTGTAAGGGAAAAGGGGAAAGAGGAGGAGGAAGAGGAGGTTTAGTGAAAGAAGAAGAGGAAGAGGAAGACGGAACTGGGGAAAAGGAGAAGGAAGAAAAGGACGGAGCGGAGATACTTTCAGAGGTGGGGGGCCCGGTCACAAATAATAGAAAGAAGGGGGGGGTATGACAAGTGAAAAAGGTCGACAAACAGAAACATTAATTAACTTGGCGAAGCATCAAACAGCAGCCTCGATCTCGCAAGTGATGGAAGTGGAGTACCAGCCCACCCCTACCCCTACTCCTGCCCCGCCTGCTTCCCAACCTATCTGATGCCCCCTTCCCTCCCAATATAAGCAAAGACATAAACCAAAACCAAAGAAAAAACACAAACAGGAAAAAACACATTAAAAAAGGGTTCCAGCAACCAAAATACGAGGGAGAAGCCTTTGTGTTGACTCCACTAATACGCGATCAATATCACACAACCCTTTATGGCACCAAGCCTGCTCTCCTGCTGGTTGTTGCCGCGGCGGGGCTGGTTGGGTGACAGTGGTGCTGGTGGTCGTCGAGGAAGACGTTGTGGTGCTAACGCCATCAGGTGATAATTAATTGCGCAGGTACAGCGAGGCATAAATTACAATGGGTTTGACGTTAGAAGAGGGGGGGGGGGGTACAGGAATACAGGTGGTGCAGGTGCTACAGTTAGTCAGGGTGGCTGATATCGTGGGTCGATATCAATACTGACATTTGATGGCACATCAATTACT
>NW_028234414.1:8563682-8573682 GCF_977035675.1 Penaeus japonicus
GATACGGGGAAGGAGAATGAGGAGGAGAAAAAAATAATGGGAGGAGAAGTAGAAGGAGGAAAGGAGAAAAGGAGATAAAGGAAGAGAAGGAAAAGAGGGTCGAGGAGAAGGAATAGGAATAAGATAGAGGAATAGTGAGAGAGGGAAAGGAGGAGGGTGAAAGCAGTTACGAGGAGAGTGAGAAAGACTGAACGGTAGGAAAAAGATAAATGACAGAAAGAGAAAGAGGGATAGAAGAAAGATAGATAGATATAGAGATAGAGTGGATAGGGATATGGGAGGGGAAGAAAAGAGGAGTAGAAGAATTAGGATCGGAATCAGAATTGAGTAATTCATTAACCAAATGCAAAGTTACAAATTACAAAATCAATGGCAGTGTTCTTCATCAGTTATTAATTTATCACAACATATATAATTTACACATCTTACATCTAGACTAAATACAAATGCTATTCAAGAACGGTCAAAGGCAGAGGCAGAGGGAGGGAGACAGAGAAAATATACAGTAAATATAACTAAAGAGAAACAGGGAAGCCATAGAATAAGCACGAAAAAATAGAGAGAAAGAGACGAATCTACAGACAAAAGCGAGAAAGAGGAAGAGAAACAAGATGAAGAGAAAGCCCTGAAACCAGAAAACGACTCCCGCACAGGATCGCACCGACAACTTCAACCAAGATTAATCGGAGAAGTTTCCACCATTAATTATAAGCTTCGAGAATTTAAGCTAAAACAATCATATTGTGTCAGGCGCTACACTTATGACTGCGAAATTCTCATGCATAAACATGCTTCACATGTGTCAGGCCCGATCATGCTTTGATATGCAAATACTGTATGCACTGAGTACATACGTAAACATTCATAGTGTATTTTTTTTTCGGTTCATTCTTCCCTTTTCTTCCCCCATGTCCCCATTCTACGTCTCCTCCATTCCCTCCCATGATGAAAGAAAACAGAACAACAGGAATCAAGAAAGAAAACAGAACAGCAGGAAGCAAGAGAGACAACAGAGAATAGTAAAAAGTAAGAGAGAGAACAGAAAACGGCAGGAAGCAAGAGGAAAAACAGAACAGCAGGAAGCAAGAAAGAGAACAGAGAACAGCAGGAAGCAAGAAAGAGAACAGAGAACAGCAGGAAGCAAGAAAGAGAACAGAGAACAGCAGGAAGCAAGAGAGAGAACAGATAACAGCAGGAAGCAAGAAAGAGAACAGAGAACAGCAGGAAGCAAGGGAGATAACAGAGAACAGAACAGCAGGAAGCAAGAAAGAGAACAGAGAACAGAACAGCAGGAAGCAAGAAAGAGAACAGAGAACAGCAGGAAGCAAGGGAGATAACAGAGAACAGAACAGCAGGAAACAAGAAAGAGAACAGAGAACAGAACAGCAGGAAGCAAGAAAGAGAACAGAGAACAGTAGGGATCAAGAAAGAGAACAGAGAACAGCAGGAAGCAAGGGAGATAACAGAGAACAGAACAGCAGGAAGCAAAAAAGAGAACAGAGAACAGAACAGCAGGAAGCAAGAAAGGGAACAGAGAACAGTAGGAATCAAGAAAGAGAACAGAGAACAGCAGGAAGCAAGAAAGAGAACAGAGAACAGCAGGAAGCAAGAAAGAGAACAGAGAACAGAACAGCAGGAAGCAAGAAAGAGAACAGAGAACAGTAGGGATCAAGAAAGAGAACAGAGAACAGCATGAAGCAAGAAAGAGAAAATAGATCAACAGGAAGCAAGAGAGATAACAGAGAACAGTGGAAAACAAGGGAGAGAACAGAACCAGCAAGAAGCAGGGATGAGGAGAGGAAACAACAGGAAAAAGAGATAATGGTTGAGGGGGAAAATAGGTGGGGAGGGAGTGGTCGAGAGGGAGAGGGAGTATTGATGGCTGGACAAGAGATTACGCAAGAATAAGTGAGATCAAGGGGAAGGGGAAGAGGGAGGAGAAAGGGGAAAACGAGAGGGAGGGGGAGGAGGAAAGTGAATAGTAAAAGTAAGAGTAAGAGTAAGATTAAGAGTAAGAGTGAATGAGAGAGAGAGAGAGAGAGAGAGAGAGAGAGAGAGAGAGAGAGAGAGAGAGAAGAGGGAAGAGAAGAGGGAGAGGGAGGAGAAGAGGGAAAGGGAGGAGAAGAGGGAAAGGGAGGAGAAGAGGGAGAGGGAGGAGAAGAGGGAGAGGGAGGAGAAGAGGGAGAGGGAGGAGAAGAGGGAGAGGGAGGAGAAGAGGGAGAGGGAGGAGAAGAGGGAGAGGCAGAAGGAGGAGAGGGAGGAGGAGAAAAAACAGGAGAGGGAGGAGGAGTAAGGCGAGGAAAAGGTGAAGGAAGGAGGGGAGGAGGAGGAAAAGGAGGAGGGAGGAGGGAGGAGGGAGGAGGGAGGAGGGGGAGGGGAAGGAGGAAGAAGAGGAAGAGGAGATGGAGGAGGAGGAGGAGGAGAAGGCGGAGTGGAAGGGGAAGGAGAAGGAGAAGAAGGAGGAGGAGGTGGAGGAGAAGGTTGAGTTAGAGGAGGCGGAGGAAAACGACGGCAACGTAGAGGAGGAGAACGACGACGACGAAAAAGAGGAGGGTGAGGAAAAAGAGAAAGGGAGGTGGAGAAGGTGGAGGAAAGGAGAAGGAGAAGGAAGAGATGTTGTTGGAAGAAGAGATGCAGGTGGAATAGATGTAAGAGGAGGTGGAGGCGAAATTAGAAAAGATGGAAAAGGTAGAGGAGGTGTAAAATCATGAGGTGGAGGAGGAGGAAGCGATGTGATTAAGAGAAGGCAGATTAGTAAGAGTAGAAGGATGATGAGGGTAGGCTAATCGATACCGTCAATAAAGGTGACTCACTCCTTGTACTTACGGCTGAGACGTATAAAATCTGCAACGGCAGAAGCTGGAAATTCTGTTAAAATGTACCTTTTGACGCCAGTCTCAAAGGCTCGAAGCATCGTTAACCCTCAGGGGGATACAAATTGGTAACCAGTCGGCTCTTCTCAACATCAGAAAGAAATAATAAAAAGAAGAAAAAATAGTTCAGCCTTCTTTTATCCATTTTTGTTTCAGTCCAAATAAGGGCGAATTGGCTGAGACCGTCCCCATCGCACCTCTTGCCATGGTGCTGCGGCCGAGAAAAACGCAAATATGAGTCTGGATGTTCGATAAATGTTGACTTTTCCCGCTGTTTCTGGAGGAGCCAAAGCCGCCTCAGGAATACTGCAGGTTGAATGAATCCTCTTCAAATCTGATAGAACTACACAATCATCCTTTCTTTCAACGCCCCCCCCCCCTAAATAATTATTCACCAAATCAAGGAATGGCAACTACATATCAAACCATGATGTAGCTGACATTCCCATTGCCGCCAGCATTTCCCCGATCACGATCCTCTCCTCTCAAACACTTCCTCTTGCCCCTGTCATTGACACTACAAACGAAGGTAGGGAACCGACATGGAGCCAACAGGGAGGTCGCCAGGAGAATCCTAGCAGCCGGAGTGGGAGTGGGGAGTTCTAGGTCCGGCATGTGAGCTGAGGAGGAGCGAGTCGATACCACGGTCACCCGAGAGAAAATGGGGACGTTCGGATAGGCTCCCGCTTCCTTGGTTGCACTGCTCCTCGGTTTCTTGATCGTTCTACTGCTCAGATGGCGTCTGATTGTGACCTATGATCTGCTTATCTGCCCTAGACCTTCAGCGTCGGTCGCCTGCTCTGTGGGCTTCTGAATTCAAAGATAAATTCTCTCCTTCATATTGTATACACTTTTGCAGTCATTCCAAAGTGACGAAAACAAGAGAGGAATAGAAGGAGGAGGAGAGAGAGAGAGAGAGAGAGAGAGAGAGAGAGAGAGAGAGAGAGAGAGAGAGAGAGAGAGAGAGAGAGAGAGAGAAAGGAGAGAGAGAGAAAGGAGAGAGAGAGAGAAAGGAGAGAGAGTGAGAGGAGAGAGTGAAAGGAAAGAGGAGAGAGAGATAGAGGAGAGAGAGAGGGGGGAGAGAGAGGGGGGGAGAGAGGGAGAGAGAGAGAGAGAGAGAGAGAGAGAGAGAGAGAGAGAGAGAGAGAGAGGAGAGAGAGAGAAAGGAGAGAAAGGAGAGGAAAGGAGAGGAAAGAGAAAGAGAGAGAGAGAGAGAGTGGAATCCAGATCAGACGCCATAGGGTCACCAGGACACTACACTTTGAGGATTCAGTTAAATGTGTTGCGTCTCCTGCGACCCGGATGTTTACTCACGCCCACGACCTACACTATTACTCAACCCATTCACCGGCCCACGCATGCCCCTCCCTGCTCCTTGCCTCCCTCAGTCTTCCCCACTTACCTTTCCTAACATCTTTGGTGTGTCCCCAATTTCCCTCTCTCATGCTTCTTCACGTCACTCGGCAACGTCTCCTCTCACTACACTCATTTCTCAACCGGCACCGCCCATCAACCTATCAAGCCACAAACCCTACAATTAGAAACCGTCACAACGGTCACAAACCTTACGTACAATGCCTACCCATTTCTCTCTAGAGTTTATTTAAGAAAACTAAAATGATAAAAGAAGCCAAAAAAAAAAAAAAATTATTCATGTCACCAAGGCTGCTGAAAGGACAACCTTATCAGACAGGATGTTTAAAAAGTTTAAAAAGTTTCTTTTGTTTTCTTTCTCGACTAAACAAACTGACCTGACTGCTAAATGAGGCGCCGGGACGAACATCCTGCTTTATCATAATATGAAGAAAAAGAGTTTTCCTTCCACAAGCCGCAATAACAGTCAACACTGAGACAACTATACAACATAAAAGTGTGCGAGTCTCTATGTTCCGCTAGAGGCAGATGTATGTGGGTTAAATGAATGGAGGAACTTTAACTGAAACAGAGAGGTAAGCAGACTGACAGATTAGAGAGAGAAAATGTAAGTGCACTCGTTCGCGCTTGCTCGCACGAAAGCGTACGTGCGTTAGACTACGATATTTGGATAACCAGAAATTATCAAAGATAACCAGTTTTACGGTTATCTCAAATTCTTCAAATACACTTCCTTCAGCAGATATCATGAAAGTGTAGCAAGCTCTTCATTTTTGGATCAATTTAGCATAACAAAAAATGTACAACCTCGACAAAGGGCCACCACATCCTTAAACGAAACCCGAAATTCCCCGCCCCTTTCCTGTTCGGTCCGATGACGACTCAAGCGTCCTCAAGCGGTCTTTGGCTTGCACGTTTGTTGTCTGTCAATAATGCACTTGTTGCCGCAGATTGGCATACGTGTCAATACCCCCATCCCCCTCCCACGAAAAAATACAAGGCTGCACATCTCGCTTCATCTATGAGGCTTTTCGCCTATGAACTCTGAACTCTCTCGTAAATTCTTCGTCACCATCACGCCCACTGCCATGCAATGGCGTTCATTGTACCATTCATGAGACATCAACAGTTATATACAACCACCTTATACCATAGTCCTTTGCTATGGGTCAACTTCCAGATAGAGAAACTGTACAATTGCCTCTTTAAAGAACACCCGAAAGCAATATCTATCAACCCAATATGCAGTGTGACTAGGCTAATTAGCTAAGGTATAACTCATTTAATTCCCTAGGACCTTTAAGCAGTAAGTTATGAAAAGACTGCCATATGTAAGATTTCATATAATAAAGCTTGCTGTTCGAGTACAGAATTTATATAGAGTTTGGATCACCTATGTAAACAGCATGTAGTGTAACTGACGAACTTACAATGTATTTTTACATACGCATAATGTCCTCTAGGGTAAAACAACACTAATTGATTTACTAGATGCCTTTTTAAACAAGTCCAACTCCCAGAGGACTTAGCCATGTTGTTAGTATGCTTGTTCTACATCGTAGCATTTGGCTAAATAAATTATTTGATTCTGATTCTGATCCATGGCGCTGCGACACGCACGGGTTGCAGTGCCAAAACCTCGCGTGCGTAAAAATGATTCTGCATGATTCTGCACACTTTGAGCTTGTGAAAGTGAACTTCTTTGGATGAGGAAGGGATTGGGGGGTTGACTGCATGCACTGCGATCGCGTTTAGGATGGTAGATCGGTCGAGGAATGTCAATCAGTTCCATTCCTAATTCTGCCAAGAAGAGCTCTATCCAAAAACACTCGTAAAATTCTTTGCTCAAAACTCCAGAACAGATCCTCCGTTTATTTCTATCACCACTGTTCTCTTATTATCCTTCTACTTTTCCGTCTTCTCTTCTTCTTCCACTTCCATCTCCTCATTCATCTCTTCTAGCATATATTCTTATATTAAACACTTGGCCTCTTTACGGCACATGTTCACCACTACCACTGGTCTAAAAAAAGTAGAGAGCATGCAAAACAGCATTCAAAAGGTAGGTACGCATCTGAAAAGATCCATATTCCAGTCACGTGTTTAACCCCAAACCAGAACAGCGAAGAACGACATCATTCATACTGAACAGAAGCATGAGCAATAAGGAGTAAGGTACTAGAACGGAACAGGACAAAAATACAAACGCTCTGCGGACCCTATAATGGAAAAAAAAAACTAAGCTATTATCACTTGTAATCGGTAATATATAAGGCCTATACATAATGCACATCCCTCCTGTCACATCAGCTCTGCATCATCCCTCTCCCTCTACCCCCTGTCAACCAATAAATAGTGAAGAGAGATAATCCTAGAAATCCCTTTAAGAAATACATAAGAAAGCAGAGATCCTCTATAAGGACACCTTAAGCAACCGAAACTTGGCCGTCACATTCCACACTGCATGTTCCTTGGTATGGGAGCGCCATCATCATTATCGCCGGGCCCCACTTGGAGCTGCGGGTTATCATCACTAGGCCCTTCCTCGACCCTCTACAGGCCCGAGCCGCCCGCCCGCCCGCCCGCCACCCTGCCAACTCCACTCACGGGTTGTTGTCGTGTCCATCACCAAAACCTGGCACTGTGCCAAAGCCGACGCCGTGAGAGCTACAAGCCAAAGCTTTAAGCCATCATACTGCCCCACATCTCAAGACGAACACGTTCCACTCATCAGGATAGAAAACGTATTAAAAAGATATGCGCACACACAGACACAGACACAGACACAGACACAGACACGCATACACGCAAGCACGCACGCATACACACACAGACAGACAGATAGACAGAGACAGACATCCACACACACACACACACACACACACACACACACACACACACACACACACACACACACACACACACACACACACACACGCGCGCGCGCGCGCACATGCACATGCCCACATACGTACGCACGCAAGTACGCGTACGCACACGCGCGCGCGCACACACACACACACACACACACACACACACACACACACACACACACACACACACACACACACACACACACACACACACACACACACACACACGCACACACACACACGCACACACACGCACGCGCGCACACACGCACGCGCACACACACACACACACACACACACACACACACACACACACACACACACACACACACACACACATACACATACACATACACATACACATACACATACACATACACATACACATACACATACATACACACACACACACACACACACACACATATCACATACACACGCTCGCACGCACTTCTTATAATCATAACCAATAGCAATAATAAGTTGGCCAGGCCTTGACCTGCCTGTGAAACTCATATACTCGTAGCACCGCCCATCTCGGTCTCCTCCTGCATTCCCGCGTCTCAGAGTCCGCGCATCCTCCACTCCTTTCCCGTTTCCAGATTTACATCTTTGCACGCCCACATGTACACAGAGTTACGTGATGTGCGGAGGCTAGTGCCCACTTGGGCGAGGATGGACCACACGACCATGGGATTCATAGACCTACATAACCACGGTCCCTTCAAACAAAATGAAAAGCAATCGCTATATAACTTGCGGTACTTATAGCTGCCTCTAGTTTTGTGATTACGGTAACCCCCTTATCATGGCCCGGCAGGATATTCGGCGTCACTGGCCTTCAGAAGAGGAAGTGATAAACCGACCCAAATGCCATTCGACGTACATCTGGGTTTAAGAAAGGAAGAGCGGGACTAGAAAGAGGGAAAAGGGTGGCCAGGGAGGAAAGGAGGGAGGGAAGTAAAAAGAGAGAGGGAAGGAAGGGAGGGGGAGGGGAAGCGAAAGTGAGAGGAGGGGAGAAAAGTGAGAGGAAGAGAGGGAAGCGAGGCGAGGGTTGGGGGGAAATGAAGGTGATATTGCTGAAAATTATCTGCCGCGTCAACAGTGAGTGAGAGGAAGGGAGGGAAGAGAGGGGGTCGAAAAGTGAGAGTGAGGGAGGGTGAGGGTGAGGGTGAGGGTGACGGTAAGGGTGAGGGAGGGAGAGAGAGATGGGAGGGAGGGAGGAAGGGAAGGAAGGAGGGAAGGAGAGAAAGGGGGAGAGAGAGAGGGAAAGGGAAAGGGAGGGAGGGAGGGAGGGAGGGAGGGAGGGAGGGAGGGAGGGAGAGAGGGAGAGGGAGAGGGAGGGAGAGAGAAAGTGAGAGAGGTGGGGAGAAGGTGGATACAAGATCACAATAATTTCGTGCACGTTAGCTTTATCAAGAAGGCAACTAGAGGTTCGGCGGTTTGGCAAGACTGTGCCTCGTTCATCCACTTTCTTTGGTGCCTAATACTCTCAATTCGGGATTGTTTTTATAGCCATTTATCTCGTGGTCATGCATTTTCAGCGCATTATAATAAACAATCTAAAATAGCTTCAACGAAACTGAACTCGTAGTGAAGTGAACAATGATAAAAATATTCTATATTGTAGCTCGCTCTGCAGAGAAGTGGACTTGCCAACACCAATGCAACGCAATGACTCGAGTTCCTCCTAATGCGACCGGCGAGACGACACGTGCCACTCAACAGAGAGAAGCATCTGCTGAATGAGGTGGTTCCAGCACCAACAAGGTCCGCGAGGCGCCGAGACGAGAGATCCCCAGGCGGCCTTTCATCCCCATCTGACATTTTACGAGTCGAGTGGAAGTTTATCCTTCTTTGATCACTTTGTAACCGCATCGTCCAAGAAGGCGACGCGCGGATGGCTGCCCTAAACTTAACTTGTGTTGCATCCTCTAACTACACATTTCCTTCCCCGTATCTTTCCGCGTATGGGGTTGTACAGTTCATCTCCACGTTTCTGGAGACTCATTTTTGTGGAGTGGAATTCATGTCGCACGCGCTGCCAAAATTCTGCATCAGTGCTATATAAAAATATGCGGTTTATAAACTACGAGTTTATTTTTACGTGCCGGGCTCTGCAATGTGTAACCGGCGGAAAGACAATTACCAGTATCCATACAACAGAGTGCAAAACAGGTACTAACTCCTCTCTTACTGTTCGATTACCGGAACTTGCTGCTGCTGTTATTAAATTAGAAAACATAGCTCAAGCGAGACGGATAAAATGATTGTTGCTACACCCTTACCATGTTTCTCACATAAAAACAGAGTTGAGCCGTTATCACGTCATTAACTATAACATTCTAAGTCAATCACTGAAGACATTTACACGAATTATGATAACGCTGATCCAAGAATAAAAAAGAAAATGACAAACTGAAAAAGCTAAGGCATCGCATCCGTTCCATCGCTGACGCGGAGTCCTCAGAGCAGAGCACCTGTCTAGACAGAGCCTGATGCTACTGTAATCTCTAGCCCCACATAGCCATCAGCCGAAGCGTGGGATGCCATAGCGACTGCCGTACACACTTCACCAGATGTGCAGAATGAGGGGCGATGGTGATTCATTACCTACATTGGGCGGCACTTACTAATTATGATTTGCGGGCGCGGTTCATCAGCCATTAGAGCCATAACAGGGCGTTGATAGCAAAGGTTATGAGCTATGGTAGGGAAGGAGCCAGTGGAGGGAGAAAGGCGGTGCTCACGCGCGATGGAGGGAAGTGGAGGGAAATTGTGATAGGGGAAAGGCAGAAGGGGAGTGAGTGACACTCGATGCGGTAATAAAAATGGCAGAAGTGAAGGAAGTGGCAGATGAGGCAAGACATATTGGACCCG
>NW_028234414.1:8581182-8608682 GCF_977035675.1 Penaeus japonicus
CGTATCATGATACCAACAGAAAGCAAAATCCTTTGTGTTTATCATAATGCTAATCAAATGTTACTGCCGGTTCATAAAAAATCCAACTTACGCAATACACACACACACACACACACACACACACACACACACACATCTACACCCTTATGCGCTTACATATATAAATACTCTCTAACACACAAACCAATCGCTTGCGAACATATTTCGTCGTATAACTTACCTTCACGTCTACTCATGAATATCCCTTCCACGTACCTGTAAAGAGAGAAGCAATTCGGTTACATGAAGATATAAACCTTTTAATTTATTATTAAAGGAGATAGACTAGCATATTACCATCGAGAGAGAGAGAGAGAGAGAGAGAGAGAGAGAGAGAGAGAGAGAGAGAGAGAGAGAGAGAGAGAGAGAGAGAGAGAGAGAGAGAGAGAGAGAGAGAGAGAGAGAGAGAGAGAGAGAGAGAGAGAGAGAGAGAGAGACGGAGAGAAGAGAGGAGAGGAGAGAGAAAGAGACGAGAGAGAGGAGAGAAGAGGAGAGAGAGAGAGAATGTGGGTGAGAGAGAGAGAGAGAGAAAGAGAGAGAGAAAGAGAAGAGAGAAGAGAGAAAGAAAGAAAGAGAGAAGAAGAAAAGAACGGAGAGAAGAAGAGGAGAAAGAAGAGAGAAAGAGAGAAAGAAGAGAGAGAGAGAGAGAGAGAGAGAGAGAGAGAGAGAGAGAGAGAGAGAGAGAGAGAGAGAGAGAGAGAGAGAGAGAGAGAGAGAGAGAGAGAGAGAGAGAATATGTAGAGAGAGACAGGTAGATAGATAAGTGTATTCACTACACGGAGATGTGAGTCAAGTACAGTTAATGAGTTCTCAGCTATGAATCCCTTGATATTCACTCGGAGCCGAAGATCTGGGTCTCATTAACGAGCGCTAATCACTGCAAAGCTCTAATCAGTGCCATTTGGAGCCTGTTAGCAGCAAGATTAATATTTCTCGCTAATGAATCTTCAATCAAAATTAAAGCTGTTAACCGAAGATTCCCACGACGTGATAGCGACAAGGACGGCGATACCGCCCGAAGAGGCCCGGGCGAAGAAGCCCAGGCAAAGTGAGGGCACCGTCGTCTTCCCTCGCCGGACGAGAGGCTCTGCGACGACCCGCCGATCGATCCGCCGTTGATAACTCGCCCGCCGATAAGAACGCCCACGTGAGTCCGACCTGTCGAGCCGGCTCATCGCCCAGTTGCCCTCGCCCATCAGTGGCAGGACTCAATGGCATCACTATCCCCCTTGCCGACGCTCAATGGGGAATTGTTTGCTACGCCACTACTCATGTGACCACATCCGGGTCATCGCTACTCGTCCGGGACGATAGGATGGGGGGAGGAGGATGCAAAAGACGAAGAGACGGAGAGAGGAAAGAGGAGAGAGTGAAGAGCGGAAGGAGAGGCAAAGCAGTGAAACGAGTGAGAAAGGAAAGGCAAAAATAATGGAGAGAGAGAGAGAGAGAGAGAGAGAGAGAGAGAGAGAGAGAGAGAGAGAGAGAGAGAGAGAGAGAGAGAGAGAGAGAGAGAGAGAGAGAGAGAGAGAGAGAGAGAGAGAGAGAGAGAGAGAGAGAGAGCAAAAAAGGCAGGATCTGTTGCCGAGAGTATGATGCTATTAGTGCCATCAGAAGTGGCCACTTCGGCTTGGCATCAGACAGGGTGCACCCGCCACGCCACCCACGACGCTGCATAAGGACTGGAGAAAAAAAGGCTGTTACCCATAGCCACACTCATTCCCACACAGGTGACGTTTTAAACACACTAACTCTTGACTGCTTGCATGGGAGTGGATCAGTAGAGAAAAGACTATAAAGGACATGAAATGGAGGTGAGATGGATAGAGGAGAGGAGAAGAGAGGAGAGGAGAGGAGAGGAGAACTATTAAAAGAGTCTGTGTGAACATCTGTGAGAAGGGTCTGTAAGTAATCGCATTCGTTCGCGTATCAACATTTACAGAAAGATAAAAAATGGAGGGCGGCATCACTGGCCCCAGCGCGTGAGAACCGAGCAGGAGCAGGCGAAGCGAAGCGGAGTTTTCTCAACATTAAAAAAATAATTAAAGAAAGAAAAAACAAGACATCACTGCGGGAAGGGCTCTTTTCATCCTCTCTCAATTCACACGCAGATTATTCATTCTATTCGGCTGCGAATAGAGAAGCTTGAATCTGTGCAACACAAGCTTGCCCTCTCTCGCTCATCCCAGCTCGTTCTTGCTCTTGCTCTTGCTCTCGCTCTCTAGGTAATAAAGAGGCACCAACTTAACCCCGGTCCCCTAGTAACGCAGAGTTCCCGCATCACTATATTAATTAGAATCAGATAAGGTTTAATACACCATCTATCCAACTAAATACACCTAAAACGTAGATATACACACTACACACACATACACACACACTCACATACTCCCCTCTCAAACGAAAAAAAAAAAAAAAATCATTTCACGTTAATCTGCAATGATAATGTAATTGATAAAATTAAGAGCGCCAACGCTGTCACCAGCCCCTACCCCCCACCTAAAAAAAAAAAACTCAGGGCGAGGGCAGGAGGCCGAAGATTTCCTGGCCCTTTCGAAAACACGGCCAAAAGGGATCGCGACGACCCGGACTGACAGCATGGCAGGGGATCAATAAGCTGATTAACTGTACACGACAACACCATTAAATTCGAGCCGCGGGGGAGAGTGTCAGCTTACGAGAATAAGACGAACACACACACACTTATTGGAGGAAGAGGGAGAAGAATGAAAAGGAGGAGAAAAAAAGAAGGCATAGAAGATGGAGGAGGAGGACGATAAGGAAAAGAAGAAAAGGAAGAAGTAAAAGCAGGAGGATAAGGAAAAGAAGGAGAGGAAGGAGAAGAAGGAAAGGGAGGAGGAAGAGGAGGAGGAGAGAGGGAGATGGAGGGAGAGAGTAAGAGAAGGAAAGAAGGAGAGAAGGAGAGAAGGAGAGAGGAGGGAGAGAGAGAGAGAGAGAGAGAGAGAGAGAGAGAGAGAGAGAGAGAGAGAGAGAGAGAGAGAGAGAGAGAGAGAGAGAGAGAGAGAGAGAGAGAGAGAGAGAGAGAGAGACAGAAGAGAGAGGGAGAGAGAAGAGGAGGGAGGGAGGGAGGGAGGGAGGGAGGGAGGGAGGGAGGGAGGGAGGAAGGAAGGAGGGAGGGAGGGAGGGAGGAGGGAAGGAGGGAGGGAGGGAGGGAGAGAGAGAGAGAGAGAGAGAGAGAGAGAGAGAGCGAAAGAGAGAGTGAGAAAGAGAGAGTGAGAAAGAGAGAGTGAGAAAGAGAGAGAGAGAAAGAGACTTTTGACGAGTTTATTGAGAAAAGTGATTACGTACATCTCAAAAGGATGAAAGAGAGAGAGAGAGAGAGAGAGAGAGAGAGAGAGAGAGAGAGAGAGAGAGAGAGAGAGAGAGAGAGAGAGAGAGAGAGAGAGAGAGAGAGAGAGAGAGAGAGAGAGAGAGAGAGAGAGAGAGAGAGAGAGAGAGAGAGAGAGAGAGAGAGAGAGAGAGAGAGAGAGAGAGAGAGAGAGAGGAGAGAGAGAGAGAGAGAGAGAGAGAGAGAGAGAGAGAGAGAGAGAGAGAGGGGGAGGGAGGGAGGGAGGGAGAGAGAGAGAGAAAGAGAAAAAGGGAATAGAGAGAAGAGAGAAGAGAGAAGTGAGAAGGGAGAGAGAGAGAGAGAGAGAGAGAGAGAGAGAGAGAGAGAGAGAGAGAGAGAGAGAGAGAGAGAGAAAAGAGGGAGAGAAAGAGAGAGAGAAAAGAGTGAGAGAAAGAAAGAGAGCTAGAGAGAGAGAGAGAGAGAGAGAGAGAGAGAGATAGAGAGAGAGAGATAGAGAGAGAGGGAGGAGAGAGAGGAGAGAGAGGAGAGAATTAATGTGCCAAATAAATGCACATGAATTAGCTCCCTAAAAAATACGATTATCGAAAATCAAATGTCCAGCAAAAACATTGGAAGAAATCACAGCAAACAGTTCTACAGATTTGCCATGCATTCAGCAATCCCAGGTGCAGAGGGGAGCGGCCACTTCCTAGATGTCACACCAGATAGCCACGGATCAGGACAGTGATTATAGCAATGAATGACAGCCACGCATGAATAAAAGACGATATGAGAGGAGAGGTAAAAAAAAAGAAAGAAAGAAAAAAAAAACTTGGCAAAAAAAAACACATTAAAGAAATAATTACATTAACCAATACAGAGCACGTCAAAAAAGTCAATAAACACAGTGTATGAAAATTGCCACACGCTACGACCGCCAATCCAAACGGATCAAGAACAGCAGCAAAAGAAAAGTGATAATAGAACGAGCAAGGAGCGTGAAACTGACGGAGGTTGCAGAGATGATGGATGAGAGGTAAAGACAGCTCCATTTCTTGTTTTGTGATACTGGATTAAAAAACGCAGGTAAAAGCTCTTCGGAATATCAATGAAGCAAATACTAAAAAAAAAAAAAAAAAAAACACACACACACACACATAAAGAGAAACAAGCAACGCTAAGAAATAATCCACAAACAAATCAAAATACATCTTGATAAAAACATATAGCTGAAAATAGTAATTAAACCTAAAAAAAAGTGTATAACTAACGACAACAAACAAATGAAACTCCTCAGAGTCAAATAAAACCAAATGTTAAAAACAAAATTAAATAAAACTACGACTCGAGAGAAACACCAGATCCCGAGCATCACGTCTCGCCCCGACCTCGGAAACCTCGGCACCGTTCACAATGGTATTAGCAAGGTTTACGTTACAGCGATGGCAAAGAGCAGACTCGAGGCTTGAGGCCCACTAACGGAACGGTTACAAAAACAAAATCTGAAGACGAAAAAGAGAGAAAAAACTTTTAAAATCCCAAGAGAAAAAATCCTTGAGGATAACCTACTTTGAACACAAAATAAAAATTAATTGGGGCTCATTACACAATGGAGTTCTAAGAAGCACGTATAGGTCTATATAACACACACACACACACACACACACACACACACACACACACACACACACACACACACACAAAGAATTTGATAATAAACAAAAATCAAATAAAGGAATACGGTAGGTAGATCAGAAATTAATAACTGCAAGGATGAGGGTATGGAGTCCCAAACGTATTATCTTGATAACAATTATGAGAAATTATGGCAACAACAACTTCATAAGAAAATCGTTGACAACATAGCTCCATCAGCAAGAAAAAGATCGAACCCTACGATTGTGAAAAAATAAAATGTAAAAAGATAAGACATGAAGGAGAAAAAAATGCAGAAAAAAACAAGTTCTCAAGAGCAACAACCATCGGATCCGCTGAGATAACTTGTCTGATAATTTGTAACTCGATCGAAAACCTGCTGTAAACAATACTACTCCGCGACGACCTGCGAGAGCACATGCCAACCGGCTGCCTACAACCAAGATATAAATAAATAAATAAATAAATAAATAAATAAATAAACAAAGTAACCAATAAGGATCTTTATTTCACCCTCCGGGTATTGCAAAGGAATGGCACACCCCTTCAACTCAAGATAAATCCTCCTTGTTAGTCCTGGTTCACTCCAACATGCAGATATGTAACACGATTTTTCGCAAGACAATAAAAGCGCCAATCGCGCAAAATTACAGACCGTATCGGCGCAAGTAAACCTCTGTGACTTAACAGGATCCGAACAAGAGGAGAAATTGAATATGAAAGCACCAGGAATTAGATATAATTTTAATCTGGCCTCTTTTAAATGACTAAGAAGCCGAGCCCTTCTTTAAAGTCAATCAAACCCTGAATATGCAACCCATTCAGAGCTCGCAACGAGTGGGACTTTGCTGACACATGCCTAAGCCTGACGCTATCACATTCATCTGCAAAAGGATCTACGAGTGGCAAGTATGCACGCTGGATCGAGCATGAAATTTTGAACATCTTATGAAGCTAGGGGTAAGGAAGTATGAATAAAATCGTGTCAACTCTAACCATGTTGGTGAGTGAGTAAGTGAATTAGAAAGAAGGTGAATGAGTAATTGAGTAAGTGCGACCAAATAAATAAATTAGTGTATACGTACGCACCTATGTCCACTGACAATGTGTGCGTCTGTGTGCGCACGACCATGTGTGTATACAGTATGCCCGCGTGCGGGTAAATTGTACTTATATTTCAGCGAGACAAACTGAAAAATAAAATGAACATATGCATGGCGTTACGTGCGACACTAAGCAATTATTTCCGTATGTAACTACCAAGGATCAATAGAGCCTTGCGAGAGTGGCTGTGCACGGTGAGTAGCAGTGACTCACAGGCCGTTCTTATGCATCCATCGCGCTCAAGTCTCCCACCTGCGTCAGTCCCTCACACAGTTTCACACTCAAAAAACTAAACATACCTCCAAACTAATCCCATCATATTACCTTCAATTAGTCTTCGATATGATGCGCACACTACATCCTTATACTTCCACAATTATCCTCCTCTGTCTCCTCCTCTATCCCCTTGCCACTTTCCCTTCTATTCATTCACACCAGCACTTCACTTCATCCCACAGAAACATAATTACATCTCATAACAGATTCGAATGGCCTACGCCTCACCTCTCTGTACGAAACCGCAATCTCATACTGAAATCATATCCCCTACCCCCTCCTGCTCATAGTGCGGTCGTCTCACATAGCCATAACGAGCGTTACTGCCTCACAGCGGCCGGTCCTTTCCTATTTCTCTCGCCCTCTCGCTCTCTCGCCCTCTTGCTCTCTGACCCACTCACACTCTCACCCACTTACTCTCTGACCCACTCACACTCTTATCGTTTCACTCTCTGACCCACTCACACTCTTACCGTTTCACTCTCTGACCCACTCACACTCTCACCCACTCACTCTCTGACCCACTCACACTCTTACCGTTTCACTCTCTGACCCACTCACACTCTCACCCACTCACTCTCTGACCCACTCACTCTCTGGCCCATTCACTCTCTGGCCCGTTCACTCTCTGGCCCATTCACTCTCTGGCCCACTCACTCTCTGACCCATTCACTCTCTGGCCCGTTCACTCTCTGGCCCGTTCACTCTCTGGCCCACTCACTCTCTGGCCCACTCACTCTGACCCATTCACTCTCTGGCCCATTCACTCTCTGGCCCACTCACTCTCTGGCCCGTTCACTCTCTGGCCCGTTCACTCTCTGGCCCGTTCACTCTCTGGCCCATTCACTCTCTGGCCCACTCACTCTCTGGCCCACTCACTCTCTGACCCATTCACTCTCTGACCCATTCACTCTCTGGCCCATTCACTCTCTGACCGAATCACTCTCTGACCGAATCACTCTCTGACCGAATCACTCTCTGACCGAATCACTCCCTGACCCACTCACTCTCTCACCCACTCACTCTCTCACCCACTCACTCTCTCACCCTCTCATTCAATTTTAACACTCACACTTTCTCTCTCGCACTCTCACACACTCGACTCACACTCATTCCTCTACTCCTTTACTACAACGAATTATTCCACGTCGCCGCCACTACCTAAGCAGCAGTGAAGCGCACTTGATGAAGCAACATGCCCAAGGTGTCGTCTCTGCTGATGAAAACTGGGCCGGGATCGAGATTTTCTTTTAAATTCCGAGCGGATGTGTGAGCGAGAAAAGAAAACAGAAACAGAGAAGGGAAGGGGGAAAGTAAGGAGGGAGGGAGAAGGGGGAAAGGAGGAGGATGGACGAGGAGTGAAGAGGAAGAAGGGAGAGAGGGATATATTGTGTGAATGAGAGTGAGTGAGTGAACCTGCGTATGAACCTACGTACGCGCGTGACTTTGTGTATGTATGTATGTATGTATGTATGTATGTATGTATGTATGTATGTATGTATGTGTGTGTGTGTGCGTGCACGCAAAGAGCGACGCCCAACCGCGTCCCGTGGGAGGCGCGAGATCCCTCGCTCGCGCCTTCCAAGTGCACGTCGTCGACCGAGGGCCACCGCAATGTCCGTCTCGCATACCGGCACTTAATGCAAATTGCGGCTGATCAATATTCCACGTCTGGGTGTGACGAGCCCCAGCCACAGAATCTTTCATCCGTACCCAAGAAATGCAAGTCTCCCACAGATCGTTCCTGGCACCTAATTCTTTTTTTTGGGGGGAGGGGAAGGGAGCACCAGAAGGGGCGGGGTGGAAGCAGTGATCCTATGGTGGACCTTGCTAATGGCAAGCAACGTGCAAACACACACTGGCACAGCCGTCACCCTTGACATTTATTAACACCCGGCCGCCCGCTTGCCCACCCGACACCCCTGGCTCCAACACCCGCCCGCCGCCCACCGGCCAACCCTGCACCTGCCCCGCCCTCAACGCGTCATGGCGTGAACTCCTCCCTCTCTCGCCCATGGCTGCCCACAGACGGACCCTGACGGGCTTTCCTTCCAACGAAAAAAAAAAAGACGACTGCAAATCTCTTCCCGATTCCCTACTTGTTTGCTCGCCTGGAAATTTTGAACTTTCTTCTCTAATGCTTCGCTCTTTTATTTATATTCTATATCTCCTTCTAAAAATGAGCCCCCCGACTTATATCACATCAGTACGAAATATTCTAGCGGCGCGTTTTGCCTTTGCAAAGATTTTCTCTCGTTCACTCTTTCGGGCTCCTTGCATATTGCAACCTCCATCGCCAACTGACCTTTTCCAAGCTGTTCCGGAACCTCCCTCTCTTAACCCCCACCCTACTACCTTCGCTCAGTAAGCCGACGTTCAGATACGAGTGTGGGTGACTGACATCGCCACGCCCACCCACGAGTCCCGTCATCTGTACGTCAGCCTACGCGACCGAACTTTTCTAAGGTGTCCTCTCTCGCCCTCTTAAACGCTTCTGGAAGCTAAGGCATTTCCGATGCCCTCGAGCGGAGCCGGGGTCACCCTGCCTCCTCCTTCCTAACTCCTTCCTTCACCCAATGCCATAATTTCTAAACGTTTACCAGAAAACAAAAAGCTACTTAAACAAAACAAGAGGAAGCAAACTCTCCATTGTCTTGTGGCGCTTACTACGCTTTGTTTGCCTGTTCACTTAACACAATATGCGCCTGCTTTTATTGTTATCTAAGATCCGCAGGGACAAAACCTGCACGGACCATGGGGCTGGAGAAAGGAGGGGGGAGGCACACCCTGAGTTATCTCCTTGTGATCCCCGGCTCATGGGAGAAGTGGTGTTGAAAAGCCGAAGTCAAACACTGAGCACCTTGGAAAATTTTTGGAGGAGGATAGAGAGGAGGGTGCTGAAGAGGAAAAGTAGCACTCTCAAAATGAGGCCAAAACATTGATTTCATTCACTAAAAAAACGATAGTTTCTCCAAATTATTGGCCCTTTACGAAACAAGAGATAATTATCTATATATGTAGCATATTTTCGCACTTCCGTCCTGTTCGACGCAATTCTCTGCATAATACCAATCCTCCTCCTACGGCCGCACCTCAAGTAACACCTGATCCTCCATGGATTTGATATCCCCGACTCTTGAGTTCCGACGCGATTCCTCCCGCAATCTTCCGTTGGTCCCAGTGGGAATTGCAAGAGCGAAAAACAAATAGGGGAAGCTGAACGCGAAAACGACCTCTACGCCGAGTAACCCTGACGGAAAGGGATGAAACCAGCCCCGGATTCTCGCTGCAACCCGATGATCGCAGTCCGAGTTTTGCCTTCGTGTAGATAGATGGTTTACGCAAGCCGTCGGGTAGTGGGAGACTTACATGAGCTGGATCGAATGATGCGTTGTTAAATGTTGACGTAACAGCTTGCACAACAACAGTTCCAATGGAGGACTCTCTTTCGCAACACTAAGCTTCAGAGTATTTTTATTCAGTATGTGCATAATAGCCCAGATTCTTTTTTTTTATATAAACATCCTGCATAGCCATTACGACTAGGTTTGTATTACTTACATGTTATAGTTAATTAATTAAAGAACAGCACACTGTAATGCCGACTTCGCTATCTTTTGTCATGACTTTGCAGGGCACACTGCGACTTGTCATTACAAAACAAAAACTTTCCAAGCGGGTATTACGCTAGTCCAAACTCCACAGTTCCAATTATATTTTGCTTTTCTCCATAAGTTTCACTATCTACCCCCCCACCCCCCATCATACACCAACCCCTCCCTGTCGTCTTATCTCAGAACATCCTCCTGCTCGCTATGTTATTCTCATCTCACACTGAATACAGAGTTATGTTTGTGCATAACACGCGAGTTGTGCTGCGTGTCGACATGGAGTTATGATTGTTCTTCCAACTCCAACACCAAAACAATCATCAATCAATCTAAAAGCACTACACTTTCCTTTTCTACCCTCCTCCCGAAGGTAAAAGCGAGGGAAAAGATGAAGGGACAGACAGAATGATGGCGGCAGTTGAAGATGGAGGAGGGGGAGGGTAGAGACACAGCGTCTGGAGCGCAGGAAACAAAATAGATAAACGGATAAACACGTAGACCGAGAGAGCGAAAAGGCAACGCACGGTGAAGCAAACGTAAAAGTGGACCGTCTGGATAGGAGATGGAAAGAGGAGAATTCCATGCCCGGAGAACAGGGAATAAGTGGAAAAGGAAGCGCGGTTAATGCCATAGCCAGCATTACGTGCGGTCTCTCGTCCCCTTATCGCGGCCGCTGCTTAATCGAAGTGCCTCTTAACTCGACCTGTTCCACCTCCTCCACCTCCTGCTGCCACTTTCTGCGGCAATCAATGCACTTCATGCTGTTATCTCGGTTCTATTTATGTTCACGTCGACAGCTTAGCTCCACATACATCCTGTGAACCTTAAACCCTTCTGACAAATAAACTTTGGTGTACTTCCCACCTCCATGTACCATCTTTATTTATGCAAATAAACACAAATGGTGGTTTCTCCTTTGGGGGAATATGGGTCCACTTCGTTATCATGAGCGACAGTAATCAATCTGGTTACGTTAATTAATCCTTCCTGTCATATGACTCAATATCCTCTATACACATCTCAAAATCTTTCACACCAAAACGCAAAAAACAAAAACAAACAAACCCTGATTCTTTATACCATTCAAATGATTATAATGATGATGATGAATCAATAAATTGAACCAACGTGTCATCTTTCTCTTCGCAATGAATCCCCATTCCTGGAGGCGCACGCGCCACCAACGAAAAGAAAACAGCCTATTATATCCACTCTTCTTTCTGCTGTTGGAACACCCTCCCGAAGCACTGTCCCCTTCCCCACACACCCCTTCCCTTCCTCCGTCAGCCTCCCTTGTCGCCTCACCGACAGAGAGGAAGTTGGCAACTATGGTTCGGGGACCAGCCGCAACCCGACGCAATCGCTTCGCCACACACTCATCCTCAACTCCTCCAACTCACTCTCACTCTAGACTCATCTTGCTCAGTCTCATGCCATTCCTCTCACCTGCGGCTCATACTGCTCGCTTACCCTTTTCTTCGATTCCATTCAGTCCTCCTTTTTCCCATCCAGCGCATTTACTAATATTTTCTTTTCTTCTTTACTCACATCTCTAAACATCTCTAGTCCTTTATTCATCTAACACACACTAGCATCACCCCTTCATTTCCCTAACACAACCTGGCATCCTTTCTCTCAGCCTAAGAGACCGATCCAGTGATGCTTTAACTCCCGTCTCCCCTTCTAGCCACATACATTGTACCCGAACTCGATTGCCACATTCCATCTCCCTCTTCATTCTCTTGCCTATGCCCCCGTTTCTGCATAACGCCATCACCGCTGCCTAAACGTCTGCTCAACGTGGCTTCAAGCATTACAGGGATGAGCACTCTTACTCCCAACCAATTGATTCGCGTAACTATTTTCTTATTATCATTATTATCACTACTATTATTATTATTATTATTATTATTATTATTATCCTACTCTTCTTCCATATTTTCCCCAATCGCAATCACTTTCTCTTTGGGTTCTACTCTTCCCCTAACATAATGTGGGTCGTTTCGAAAATGGTATATATTTTGAAGTCGCTCACATAGGACTGGACGAGGGAAACGGATGTAAAGAGGGAGAGGACGCAGAAAGGGATGTGACAGGAAGAGAAAGAAAGTGAGATAAGGACCGGAAGAACGAATGAAGAGGTAAAGGCAGCAAGGGTGACAGGGTGGAAAGAGAGAAAAGGTGGAGGGAGAAAGGCGCGTACGTGTTATGTGATGTGAATGTGAACAGGAAAGTGAATGTGGATACTTGCGTGGACTATTGTGAAAGAAGGGTGTGTATGTGTCTCATCCTCAGCGACCGGACAATTGAAGACGCCACAAAGCAGAACAATGTCACCAGAGGGAGACCGATGATTGATCCCATTCCCTCCGCTCTCCTCACATCCCCCTCCCCCTTCATCGCCCCTTACGTACGAGGGCCCCTAGAGGACGACGCAGCATCTCGAGTGGTAGTAACTAGCTAAAGTAACGTAGCACATCTCTGGATGACGCCACTGTTCCACACTCGCGTCTGACATTTAATCTCCGAGGACCAAGCCGAACTCTGGAGTAGGAGGGAGGCAACAACGGGGGTGGCTGGAGGCCGAGCAAGGGAGGTAGGGTGCAGACCAAAGCGAAAGAACACCGCGAAGAATCCTACAAACGGACTCCTACGGTCTTCGTCCAATCCTCCTTTAGGAAGTGATCGTGAAGAGCGTTCCTCTTGCTGTCATATTGATCGACAGTTCGCTCTTCAGTGCCCCCAACAATCCTCGTCGCGTCCGATTGACTGACACCACTAACCCTCTTCGGTCATACGTTATGCATTCGGCCCTCATTATTCCTAAAAATAAAGTTCTTTGATGAGGTGTTGTCTGAGGTCAGCACCCTCAGCTGCGACATTTCTCAGCTACCGTGTCCATTACGGTTATACCGAGCTCGAAGAATAACTGACGCCTTCAATAAGATTACAACACATGAACTCCCTAGCGCTCACTCACACTTGAAACATTTGGGTACTAAACACTTCACTCTGCCTCCCAAACATTCGAGATCGCACCAACCGACGCACACTTTTCACTCTCTACGTCATTCTTTAGCGTTACTTTATATCGTTCTCTTTCGATGCCTGCAAATTCCCTCACAATCTCTCTTATTCTTCTCCATGCATTCATCTAACACAAAGCAATAAGCTAGAGCATGTTTATACGATGGGACAAGCATGTGTATTTTCGTACACGACACCTGACCCACCGAAAACAAGCAAAGGCAAACGAAATGCGATTAAAATACAAGACTGCGTCCAGGTCGTACCTCAAACAGACACACCTCCTTTCCCTTTTCCACCCCCTCCCTTCCCCCACACGAGTCTTCGCAGTGGTGGCGACTCCTGCCTCTGGTCGCAGCAACCCATTATCAGTCCTGTCGTATTTTTTACCGCCGTAAGTCGCATAAAACTCTTGTCCAAGAGAAGCCCTCGTCGCCACTTCTGACGCCACCGTCTGCGCCACCTCTGCCGCCGCCACCACTACCACTACCTCCTCTTCCTCCTCCTCCTCGCCTCACACCCTATACAGATTCTTAATTAACCTGCAGCAAAATCGATGTGATCACGCACGCCTCCACTTCCGGTGCAATGCGGATCATGAAGCAGGATACGAGGACCAATGCCAGCGTGCCATAAATCACGCAAGTGTAATTGCTGACATTCGGGAAAACCTTTCTATCCACCAAACGTCTGTTGTTTGTACGCGCTTCAGCCCCCCCCCCCTCATCCGCTCCACCCCTCTTAACAAACACATAAGACCCCCCTCCTCGCCTGGGATTCAAACAATGCAAAAAGGGGAAAACGCTCTGCCATATATGTTATTCGCTGAGCGCTTTCCTTACACTGTGAGTGTCATTTACAAGTCGCGCCATCATCACTGCCGCATTCTTTCATCATCTGACGCAAACCAAAGCCACGGGATCGTTGTGACAATCATTAACATCTCGTTTTCGTCCTCGCCATCCATCGCATCCCGGCTCGCTGACGACAAAACAAAGTCGTTCATTCACATCCGCGGTATTTGGGCTGGGCTTTCGTACAATCCCCAAAACAAACCAATCACGCCAGCCCGACTAAACGGCTCATACTATACGTTTCCCCAGTTAATCCAACAATACACTGCGAGTCCCTCTCTCGATCCTTTCAATACAGCGAACACCTGGGTCAAACGAACCCTATCGATTGCATGCATTGCGTAAAGCGAGAATTGCAATGTGCATATTCAGCTAGGCATGAGCGGACGGTGCATTCACGCCTAAAGTACTGCAAATTGCAAATATATTACAAGTAACCCGAGCACATCTGATTAACAAGCTCTTAATATGCACTATGAAGAAGGATGCGAAAAAAAAAATAAATAAATAAATAAATAAATATAAAATGCATCAAAATAAGAAAATAAGCTAAGCTGGTCCTCTTTTCTGTTGCCCTCGTCTGCTTTATTCCATTAATTACGATATCAAATAACGAGCATCTCGCATGCTTCTGAATCCGTTGCAATGTTGCTACACTTTATTCGTATACAAAAGAATAACATATACTGTGCAAAGCTGTACCGTTCGAATTAGCCTCTCCGCGCGCGACGCTATCCTCACTACGTAAAATTTAAAGGCTCGCTGGATGTACCAGTTCTAGGAATTTCCATTCGAAAAAAATCTACGAGCGCGAGCGAGTCCTTCCTCTATCCCAAATATCCTGCATTGCAATAAACTATGCATTAAATATGGCAACTCGCCCCATCCCGCTAACAAAAGATCAGGAGACAGGCTAGGTACTACAATATCAACTATTGTTATAATCTATTAATGACAACAAAATCACGATATAATCGTTAGTCTTTTCTGAATGTGTTATTCAAATTGAAAGGAACACTGATAAAATGATGACTGTAGTGCACCCGAAAAGATCCTTTGTGAATAAATCTATTGCGTATTAAGCAAGTAACCCGCAAGCGAACATGAGCGTGGGCATAAATCTTTTATTCAAAAACCCACTCAAACTGGTGGACTGAAAGAGCCTAGCCAAGCACACAGGTCGTTCAGAATGGAAAACTTAATCAACTGATAAGGGTATAAGTGCGAAACGAATACTTCTTTTACCATGACAAATATTACATTTATTCGCAGTGGTTCAAACGAACACAGAGCAAAGAGAGCTCGAGAGTATAAATAAATATGTAGGTAGGTAGGTAAGTAAAAAAGAAAATCGGAATTCTCACACCAGTCTTCATTTCGTTCCTCAAAAGGATATGATATGTCTCGTATACCAGGCAATATATTTCCCGTTGAAACACCGGACATTTATGAAAACGAGGAGGATCATGCACAACGGTAGTCATCCTCATGACGAAAAAGTAAAATAATATAAAATGATCATAAAAATGTCCCTGAATCGTAAACGGATGGTGTTCACCGTGCACTAGGCAATAATGCTCAGCACGCAATATGAGTAGTGATGGAGCAGGTGGTTGCAATGATAGAGCTGCCAACACACGATCAATGTTTGCACCGCTCGCCCATAACACTACACCAGCCGGAGGTATCCTGTTATGGGCAAAATGTGGTGTTTGAAAAGATTGTTTGAGGCGGAGATTTGAAGAACTGTCGTGGTCAAAACCGCAAATCGGGACGAATGTGCGTGATTGTATCAAGCGGTACTGCTCGATCTTGTTTACGGACCGACTATATTGCATTAGAGGCGCTCTGCACGTACCTTCTAATTTCCTGTTTCTTCTCGGCCGTGATGTGATTCTGTCTTGAAAAAAAAAAACACGAGGCCATCTGTTCACGACAAGCCGTTGTCTTGGAAACTGTACAGCTTTATTGGTCTTTCTTTCCCCGTGCGCACCTCGGATATCCTTACCTTGTATTCACGCACTAGGGTTATTCTGGACCAATATATGGTTTTAAGAGTAGTCGCAATGTATACACGAGCGTTTTTCTATGTATATATACACACATGTATTTAATAATCACACTCATAAACCCACATATAAACATATACACACAAGCACAAAGAAAATCATTATATACGTAAAGTATGTATAAACAATGAAAACATAATTCTATATCAATGTGACAATAATTAGAAATTATGGTTCTTACTTATTATACACTCACACACAGACATATATATACACTTGTACGTATAACTGTACAACTGTGTGTGGTACGTGAGGTCGAGTATTATGCCGGCCAGAAGACATCACTCTTCATTGCGAGCGACCCAAGCTACAGGAAGCTCAGGCACTTAGCCTACGCCCGTCCTATCCACCTACCATCCTCTCCCCTTTCTCTTTCTCTTTCTCTCTGGCACGTATGACGAACATCTGCATGGACACCTGTATATTCTTCATTTCATATATATTCCTAACTAACACAATTTCACAACGTTGAGAAATATATTTAGCCAGTTCTGATTTGTTCTTGCATATTTAATCATATTCAGGTACACAGGAATTATTCAATTGCACTTTAACATAATATATAATTTAAACATCCCGGCCACACGTGTTGGTAATTACAGGCTCGTATACGTAAAAAGAGCGTCCCTTGCAGGTGTTTGTACCTTATGCTGTGCATCAATATTTTCGAAATAATGTCAGTGATGCAGTTCACCATGACAGGGAAAATACAAAATAGAACGACAAATATGCAAGTCCATGCACGCAACTGAGGTTTGGATTAAGAGAATACATCTCCTTGCATCCTAGCGTGCAGGTAGATTATTCTGCAGCACCCCGAGGCCCCGTGTTAACCTGGCGATTCAGCGTCAAGTCCATATAAATTCAGGCTATTGAACACCTAGTGTTGGATGTCAATTATAAGTGACCGGACCCGAGTTGCATCCGGCAGGCATCGCGTGCCTTGTGAGGCAGCGTCTCCAGGTTCGAGTTACCTGACCCGGGTGCCACCATGTGTTACGGGCCAGATGCCAAAATTAAGTGGTGCGTGTCAGACGTCATGCTAGATTCCAAGTACCGGGTGTTGCTTGCTGACTTAAACACTAAGCACCGGGAAAGGCATGGCAGCTGCCAGGTTGCACACTAGGGAAACTGCTCAGTGCCAAGCATTAGAAACACTTCTCTTAGAGATGCGGCTCATCTGCCACAGGTAATCAGGATGTGACAGTTGAGTCAT
The DNA here is from genome assembly GCF_977035675.1 of Penaeus japonicus. Classification (NCBI taxonomy): domain Eukaryota; kingdom Metazoa; phylum Arthropoda; class Malacostraca; order Decapoda; family Penaeidae; genus Penaeus; species Penaeus japonicus. Next base: position 8,598,321 of record NW_028234414.1, read on the forward strand.
TTTCTTTTACGTGGAGATTTCATGCCCCGGTCACACGATGAAACGATTTTCAGAAACGGAATTTAGTTCGAGCTGCTGTTTAATGAAACATACATACATACATACATACATGTGTGTGTGTGTGTGTGTGTGTGTGTGTGTGTGTGTGTGTGTGTGTGTGTGTGTGTGTGTGTGTGTGTGTGTGTGTGTGTGTGTGTGTGTGTACATGTATATATTTCACATATATAGTAAAATACCCAGTAATAAGAACAGTCGCGCAAGCTGTTAAGGCCAAGGCCGAGGCGTGTGGGTGTGTATGAGTGAGTGAGTAGCAGGTACGCCTGGGTACACAAAGGGCGACGGTTGCAAGAGAGAACGCGGCCAGGTGGAGAAGAAAGGCCTTTCACATACTACCTGTCAAGATTCTCTCTGCGTGAGGTCTCTGGTGCTAGAAAAGATCCCTTTTATCCCTCTGCCTCCCTCCCATTTGCCCCACGATAATGGAGAAGGGGAGATTGGGGAGGACGCGTCGCTCCCGTCTTAAAGGAGGTAATGGCACTACAGGAAACGCGAAGATGCGGTGACAAGGTGACGAAATGGACGCTTGGGCTTTGGTGCGTTTGTACGCTCTCTTCGAAAACCGTGTCATTTGCCATCTACATTTCCATGTACTTACAGCAATCACTCTTAATTTCCATCTTTTAATTAAATGCAATGGGGGAGGTCGTACAGTATCATCGCGCCTTGCGCTGCTACGTCAGTCCCGAAACATTGGCTAAAAACCATAAACATAGAATTCGCTCACCTGTCCCTTTTCTCCGTTTCAGATCATTTACTCATACTAACACACATGCGCGCGCGCACACGCACACGCCCACACAAAAATTCACATACACACACGCATATATATATATATATATATATATATATATATATATATAAAGATAGATAGATATATAGATATATATATATATATGTGTGTGTGTGTATATGTATATGTATATGTATATGTATATATAAATAAATAAATATATATATATATATATATATATTTATATTTATATATATATACACACGTACATACACACACATATATATATGTATATACATATATATACATATATATACATATACATATATATACACATATATATATATGCATATATATGTATATATATGTATATATATATATGTATATGTATATGTATATATATCAAGGTATATGAATATATATATATATATACATATATATATATATATATAAATATATATATATATATATATATATATAACATATTATATATATACATATATATATATATTATATATATTATATATATGTATATATATACATATATATGTATATATATACACACATATATACATATATACATATATATATGTATATATATATACATATGTATATATATATCCATATGTATATATATATATCCATATATATCCATATATATACATATATATACATGTATACATACATATATACATTTATATCCATATATACATTAATATACATATATATATACAGTATATATATGTATGTATATATATATATATATATATATATATATATATATATATATATATATATGTATATGTATATAAATATAGGCACAGTTCAGGCATACGCGCGCGCGCACGTTGCATGCACGCAAGCAAGCAACGCCACGCAGCAGGGAAGTGTATCCGGGAAGCATCACCTCCGGATGAGCAGCGCCAGGCAGCCAACAAGCAACTTTATTGAACCGCTTGCCTGCACCGGCCGCCCTCGCTCCTCCACGGGAAAATCTTCAGCTGTAACATACACGCTGCTTATGCACCCTCTCGGCAATGAATATGCAAATGAAGGCTATCAGGTAGGTAATGTGATTGTATTACGGGTGAGTTGCAGCCGTGCAACGAGAAGGGGCCCCGCTCCCATCTTCCCTTATCATTTATCTTATTGAACCATGGGCTTCTATGCTATGCCACTGTCAATATGGTATTCTCTCGAATTACCAGTGTCACTATAACACCCTGAATATACCACTGACGCACATATACTTACTGGTACATGTCGCACACATTACATAAGACACACCCTTTCTACTGTGTACAAACAACACGCGTTAACTACGATCTCGAGTGATTAAAAAAGAAATGGTAATAAGACAAGACTTACACTCCTTAGGCTTCCCTCACCCCGTTCCCTCGTGGTCGAACTGGAGGCAGGAGGGGATGCGCGACGCGAGGGGACAGAAACACGGGGCGTAAAGGGAGTGGCGGCCGAGGAGGAAGATGTGAGGCGCACAAACACGTGGTAAAGGAGGACGAGCGTGTGTACATAATTTTTTTTTTGGGGGGTGGGGGGGGGGGTGACGGGGGTTTGAAACATATTGGAAATGTGGCTTGCGTGGAGAGGGGAATAGCGGAGAAAAGGAAATGGGAGGGAAACAGATGTAAAAGAGAAACGATCGAGAGCAGGAAGAAATAAAAGAGGTCTAGCGTTTAACAAATCAGAGAGACAAGCGTGGAAGAGAGGAATGAAAACGAGGAGTCGCTGCATCGCATAGTGTTTGAGGCGGTAACAATATCGAGCTGTGTGTGGGATCCCTAAAACCTACAGGACTCCCCCCACGCACTCAAGGCAGAAAGCAGGACCTCATGTCTAAAATATTTCCTTTGCTGATAAAACACTCCAGCCACTACACATGAAACAACCAGCAGTCATTCGCCTCCAGCCTGTTCGCCTTTCCTGCTTTAAAACATTCGACTACGCCCGGTCGAAAACGCGGACAGGCGCAGTGGAGCAAGCACAACAATAACCAAGGGAAAACATTTAGATGTGAAAAATCGCTCTCCAAGAACGCATATCTTACTCCCAAAAGGAATTTTTACTGCTAGGCCTAATAAGTCAACAAGCTCCAATATCAACACAACCTTTGCCGCGAGAGCCTGCGCATGGACCACCCTAAGCCTTACCCTCTCAACCCGTACAGTCGTACACCCTGCATGACTCACGCAGGGGGAGGGGCACTACTCTACCCCTAGCCACGCCGACAGGTTACAAGCACCCTTTGGCCCTCTATCCTCGCCCATCTTGTTGCATATTTGGTTTTCTCGCTCGCCATGAACGAATGCACTTTCAGGGGCTTCCGCGGCTATGAAAAAGGCCTAATACTGACTAACGCGAATTAAAATTCGCCGCGACAGGGATAACAGTGGGAAACTTTTGCAATTAACAGGCTCTTTCATACTACCAACCATGAGCAGACAAAAAGCATGGATGTATCACGGCGTGGAAACAGTGGAAAGCCCCAGTAAGGGCTACAGGAAAATAGAGAAATAAGGAAAACATATCGCGCCTGTAAGGTTATTTGGAATTAATGAATCTGCACTTTAACGACCTCATAAAGTTCTCCGTTCGATGTAACCTTCCCGGGGTCATCTTCAATCCCTCTTTTAAAGTTTTCTAACGCAGGAAGATGAGACAATTTCGCCATGCATTTCCCACTAACTTTTTTTCCTCTTCTGATTCAGGCCGTCTCCTAGATGAGCGAGGGTCATGGCAGAGGGTCATGGCAGAGGGCCAGGCCAGCGCTTGAGCGCGGCCTGGATCGTGTTCCGCCTTGACACTTGACACTGTACTCAAGAGCAGGAGTGAGGCTGAGGTGTGGTGAGGGGTACGTGGCTATATTTAGAAAATGAAGGAACGAGAGAGATAGAAAGAACTGGGTTTGAAAGACGGAGATAGGGAAAGGGGAGAATAAGGAGAGAGAAAGGAAAGGAAAGGAAAGGAAAGGAAAGAAAGGAAAGGAGAGAGGGGGTGGGAGGTGGGGTGCACAATTACATCAAGCAATAATCTCTTTAACAGAATACCGCCCACGTTTCTACTCCCAAATTACGACCGAAAGGTTATAAAAGAAATTCAAACAGGCGGAGATGCGATCCTCGTTCAAGGAAGGAGTCGTTGCCTCGTTACTTCCGTCGGGACAAACACATTCGCCCCTCTCCCCCTCTCCCCCCTCCTCTCTCTCTCTCTCTCTCTCTCTCTCTCTCTCTCTCTCTCTCTCTCTCTTATTTTCTCTCTCTCTCTCTCTCAAACTCTCTCTCTCTCTCAAACTCTCTTCTGGACCTCCGCCAAAGATTCCCGAGACTTTATGCTCCTTCTGACCAAGTTTTCGAAATATGTCGCGATTTGACGGCGGGCGCGACCATCGAGTTGAACACGTTTTATGCCTTTCCAGAACTGTGGATTGTGTGACTCATACAAAAAAAATCATGGTCTTTAGGTGGAGCGCAGTGCCGCCGAGAGGACAGAGCGCCAATCATCAGAGGTCCATTCGATGCCAGACTGGCGGAATTGAGGGATGGGTGATGACAGTCAGTCGAGTCCTTGCAGACACTGGATAAGGGGAGGTCAGGTAGGTGAGTCGAGGCACGACGGCGGGCGTGGGTGCAGGTGGGTTGCTGGCCATTAGAAAACAAAACAGGTGGCTATGTTATGAGAATGAAGATGGACGCGAAAACAGAGGTTTCATGAGAGACAATAGGAGAGCGAACGGGAGCATACGGTCGTAAAAGTGGTCATGGATGAGAATTGGTATGAGGCTCGGGTTGATATCAGGCAGATTGGTAATATTTCTTGCACGAGACTCTGCATCGAATTCGCCGAGTAAATATCAAATATCACAAGTTTCAAATGCCGAAATAGTAAACAGCCGTGGCATGTTTACTGCCAGGCCGAACATAAATAATATTGTAACTAATAATCTCAAGATAAACAAGCGACCTAATCAATAAACAAAAGGGTTTCTTCACAGGTGCTCTTTCGCGGATCATTCGCTCCCTTCCCCTCTCAAGTCTTTCCGTTTCCTCCTTTCGGGCTTCGCGAGGAATACCGACAATGCCACACAGCTGTCTCCTCGACGCAAGCCACCCGATATCATTCAAGTCACATGCCTGTCACGCAACAACAGAAAACATTGCTGAGCCAAGCATTAAACTTACAGACTATTAATAATAAATATCCCAATGGATAACCACACAAAGCCCCGGCATTAACGCATTGAATCTCCATTTTTCACATATCCAAAATCTCATGCTCGATTTCCTGCCTACAGGTGCTCTACTATTCTCCCTCTCCCCCTTCTTTCTTACTTTATTTCTCTCCCTATTCCTTTTCTGCCACTTGCTACAGAGTGTATTTGTAGCCCGTCTTGCATACGCCGAGTGGCTTCAATTCTAATCGACCGTTCTCTCTATCCCGCCATGTTCTGACTCAAACGCTCCCTGTCTGTGACCGTTGTTGGCCTTCGATCTACTAATCGTTCCACGTGAACAAAAAAAAAGTTTCCTTTACTTCCACGCCTGTCGTTTCTAGCCCATCGTTGACAGCGAATTTCATAGCACCCGCCAATGCATTACCAAATGATATTAAAGTGTGATCAAATTACCACGATCTACATACAACACGTTTGCTATCAAATTAACATTTCCGGTATTTATCGTGTAAACAGAAGAATCGTTACTAAAAAAGCAAACGAACAAACAAACAATACTGCTATTCGCACTATCTGATTGAATCTCTTGTCCGAAGCACACTCAACGACCACGCGATAACGGTGAATACGCCTGTACTGTCGACGGTGATACGACGATGATTAACGACCTCGTAATTCATCACACTTTGCCGGGGAAAAAAAAAGGAACTGAGTCCACTTCATTCCCTAAGAACTGAATGTTCTTTGTGCCGCTGTGATTCAGTAGCCCTGCCGTCGGTGCTTGCTTGCCTTCTGAAGAGGTGAGGAGATAGGGAAGAGGTGAGGATATAGGGAAGAGGTGAGGATATAGGGAAGAGGTGAGGATATAGGGAAGAGGTGAGGATATAGGGAAGAGGTGAGGAGATGGGGAAGAGGTGAGGAGATAGGGAAGAGGTGAGGAGATAGGGAAGAGGTGAGGATATAGGGAAGAGGTGAGGAGATAGGGAAGAGGTGAGGATATAGGGAAGAGGTGAGGATATAGGGAAGAGGTGAGGAGATAGGGAAGAGGTGAGGAGATGGGGAAGAGGTGAGGATATAGGGAAGAGGTGAGGATATAGGGAAGAGGTGAGGAGATAGGGAAGAGGTGAGGAGATGGGGAAGAGGTGAGGAGATGGGGAAGAGGTGAGGAGATGGGGAAGAGGTGAGGAGATAGGGAAGAGGTGAGGAGATGGGGAAGAGGTGAGGATATAGGGAAGAGGTGAGGATATAGGGAAGAGGTGAGGAGATAGGGAAGAGGTGAGGAGATGGGGAAGAGGTGAGGAGATGGGGAAGAGGTGAGGATATAGGGAAGAGGTGAGGATATAGGGAAGAGGTGAGGAGATAGGGAAGAGGTGAGGATATAGGGAAGAGGTGAGGATATAGGGAAGAGGTGAGGAGATAGGGAAGAGGTGAGGAGATGGGGAAGAGGTGAGGATATAGGGAAGAGGTGAGGATATAGGGAAGAGGTGAGGAGATAGGGAAGAGGTGAGGAGATGGGGAAGAGGTGAGGAGATGGGGAAGAGGTGAGGAGATGGGGAAGAGGTGAGGAGATGGGGAAGAGGTGAGGAGATGGGGAAGAGGTGAGGAGATGGGGAAGAGGTGAGGAGATGGGGAAGAGGTGAGGAGATGGGGAAGAGGTGAGGAGATGGGGAAGAGGTGAGGAGGAGGGGAAGAGGTGAGGAGATGGGGAAGAGGTGAGGAGATGGGGAAGAGGTGAGGAGATGGGGAAGAGGTGAGGAGATGGGGAAGAGGTGAGGATATAGGGAAGAGGTGAGGAGATAGGGAAGAGGTGAGGAGATGGGGAAGAGGTGAGGATATAGGGAAGAGGTGAGGATATAGGGAAGAGGTGAGGATATGGGGAAGAGGTGAGGAGATAGGGAAGAGGTGAGGAGATGGGGAAGAGGTGAGGATGTAGGGGAGAGGTGAGGAGAGGGGGAAGAGGTGAGGAGTGGGGGGAGAGGTGAGGAGATGGGGAAGAGGTGAGGATATAGGGAAGAGGTGAGGAGATAGGGAAGAGGTGAGGAGATAGGGAAGAGGTGAGGATATAGGGAAGAGGTGAGGAGATGGGGAAGAGGTGAGGATATAGGGAAGAGGTGAGGATATAGGGAAGAGGTGAGGATATAGGGAAGAGGTGAGGAGATGGGGAAGAGGTGAGGAGATAGGGAAGAGGTGAGGATATAGGGAAGAGGTGAGGATATAGGGAAGAGGTGAGGATATAGGGAAGAGGTGAGGATATAGGGAAGAGGTGAGGATATAGGGAAGAGGTGAGGATATAGGGAAGAGGTGAGGATATAGGGAAGAGGTGAGGATATAGGGAAGAGGTGAGGATATAGGGAAGAGGTGAGGATATAGGGAAGAGGTGAGGATATAGGGAAGAGGTGAGGATATAGGGAAGAGGTGAGGAGATGGGGAAGAGGTGAGGAGATAGGGAAGAGGTGAGGAGATGGGGAAGAGGTGAGGAGATAGGGAAGAGGTGAGGAGATGGGGAAGAGGTGAGGAGATGGGGAAGAGGTGAGGAGATGGGGAAGAGGTGAGGAGGAGGGGAAGAGGTGAGGAGGAGGGGAAGAGGTGAGGAGATGGGGAAGAGGTGAGGAGATGGGGAAGAGGTGAGGAGATGGGGAAGAGGTGAGGAGATGGGGAAGAGGTGAGGAGATAGGGAAGAGGTGAGGAGATGGGGAAGAGGTGAGGAGATGGGGAAGAGGTGAGGAGATGGGGAAGAGGTGAGGAGATGGGGAAGAGGTGAGGAGATGGGGAAGAGGTGAGGAGATGGGGAAGAGGTGAGGAGGGGGGGGAGAGGTGAGGAGAGGGGGGAGAGGGGAGGAGAGGGGGGAGAGGAGAGGAGGAGGGGAGAGAGAGAGAGAGAGGAGAGAGAGAGAGAGGAGAGAGAGAGAGGAGAGAGAGAAGAAAGAGGAGAGAGAGGAGAGAGAGAAGAGAGAGAAAAGAGAGGAGAGAGAGAAAAGAGAGGAGAGAGAGAAAAGAGAAGAAAAGAGAGGAGAGAAAAGAGAAGAAAAGAGAGGAGAGAGAGAAGAGAGAGGAGAGAGAGAAGAAAGAGGAGAGAGAGAAGAGAGAGGAGAGAGAGAAGAGAGAGGAGAGAGAGAAAAGAGAGGAGAGAGAGAAAAGAGAAGAAAAGAGAGGAGAGAAGAGAGAGAGGAGAGAGAAGAGAGAGGAGAGAGAGAGAGAGAAGAGAGAGGAGAGAGAGAAGAGAGAGAGAGAGAGAGGAGAGAGAGGGGAGAGAAAGAGAGAGGAGAGAAGAAGGATTAGAGGAGAGGAGGAGTAGGAGGAGGAGGAGGAGGAGGAGAAATGATTGGGAGGGAATGGGAGATGAGGAGGGTAGGTGTGGTGACGTCATCTAACAGGAAAATTTTCCTAGTTATGGGGTCCGTCGTCATAAGAGGGGGATGTGAGGGAGCAAGGGAAAGAGAAAGAGGGAGAGGGAGAGGGAAATGGGGAGGGGAGGGAGGGGAGAGAGAGGGAGGGAGGGAGGGAGGGGAGAGAGAGAGAGAGAGAGAGAGAGAGAGAGAGAGAGAGAGAGAGAGAGAGAGAGAGAGAGAGAGAGAGAGAGAGAGAGAGAGAGAGAGAGAGGGAGAGGGAGGGAGAGATACAGACAGGTGTGAGCAATATCAACAAAATTATAAAGTGTGAGTATATCCAAACTGTAATGTCTCCACATAAGCAGGTACACAAAGTAACATGCATGAAGTAACTTTGAAATTTATCCAATCTACATGTAACAATTATCATACTGGAGATTTCTTCCAGCAGTATTTTTGGTTTAAATGAAATTGACACAAACAGTGAAAATATAAGTATGTTTAAGAAAAAAAAATAAAAACCGTTCTGTTATGTGTGGATGTAATGTAAAATTCAGATGTCAAGATAAAAAAAATGGTTTATACTTTCTTCAAGATATACTAATTACTACTTTCGCTTGAAAATGAAACAAAATTCATTCTATATTCCACAAAAAGTCATTTTCATTAATTTTAATCAACGACCTAGATTGAAGACAGTCAAAACTACTTTAATGGTATGATCATGAAAGCACTAATCTCCAAGTCTCCAGGCTCATTCCCCCTTGGTCCAATTAAACTCATAATTAGTAAACTCTCTGACATTAAAGGCTACAGATAAGCTGATATGTATGTAACAACCAAGTTCATCACAGGGTAAAAGCTGCATAATAATAAATAAAATCTGATATCAAAGAAGAATCCCCAGTAAAAAAACTCATGTATATGTATATATAATATAATATATATATATATATATATATATATATATATAAATATAATATGATTGATATATATACATATATATATATAAGAACAGTATATATATATATACAATATATATATAATATTACATTATAATATATATAAATATATATATATAATAATATAAATATATATGATATATAATTAAGATGTATATATACAATATATATATATATACATTAAATATATATATATATTATATATATATATATATATATATATATATAATCTATAATATAACAATGTATGAATATATAATATATAAATATATATATAAATAAATATATTATATATATAATATATATATATATAAAATATTCATGTATATATACAATATATATATATATACTTATATATAAATATATATATATAATAAATATATATAATCTATATAAATCTAATCGTATTTATATATATCTATACAAATACTATATATATATAACATATATAAAATAAACATATATAATATCTAATATATATAAATAAAAATTAACTATTTATGTATATATAACATGACTCTCACAAACCTAACATATAAAATCTATATAAATATATATATCTATCTAAATATATAAATCTCTGTATCAACACTAAAATATACTATCTATGTATATATAATCTTAACTATATACAAATATCTCTCAATCTATAAACTAAATAAAAAATACATACTATCAATACCTCAAAATATACCCAATAAAAACATAACATAACCACCACAAACACAAATATACAGCCAAAAATAAATACACCCCCCCACACCCACACCCACACACAAATATAAATCTATATAATCTATATCATATATGAAATATGTTGTGTGTGTGTGAGTGATGTGCAGTGAATAATCAAATATATATATATGTATGTATGTTAAAATATATATATATATTATATATATATATATATATTTACCAATATATATAACATCATCAACCACAATCAGCCTGTAATCAATCCTCATCAGGACTATAGCCTCTCTCATACTCACAACCAACACACACACACACACCTAACAATATATAATTTATATTGTAATACATATATATATAATATATCTTTATCTAAATATAAATAATATCTACACACAC
>NW_028234414.1:8613682-8616182 GCF_977035675.1 Penaeus japonicus
ACACACACACACTACACACACACACACACACACAAAACACACCATATATATACTAACACATACTGTGCTACACCCACACACACCACACACACTTCCATAACTCTACCTAATATTACCCACACCTATTCAGAATACCCATAGGTCTAGTGCTATACTGCTATTTCCGTACCATTACTAATTAACCTATCTGAGATATCACTATTTATAATTAAAATATAGCCTTGCCTTTGTTTAAGATACCAAATCCCACTTACGCTTGATATGCGTTTATAGGATCTTTACTTTACTAACCTCAATTCATGAAATTTCCATTTATCCAGAACATGTAAATAAGAACAACGAGGTCATCAGTCATATCCACTGGTGTTTTTAACACAACCCCCGCCCAGTCTTTCTTATTCTGTCTTTGTGCATTTAATATTCAGGCTGTGTGATACTTGACCCACAAATGCAAGAGTATTACTACTCAACATCAGGGAGTTCCCCTTTTGTGAAGATGTTTGAAATGTCCAATGTTTGTTTGATACACACAAATAAAACAAATCACATATCACTTCTAAATCTAAAATAGACATAGATACCTCTTATTAAGTAAGGAAATCAAAACCCAGATTACAAAAATCAGAATGTTCCTAGTTCGGATATAGAATATTAAACCACAAAACCTTATTCCATGTTGGAATCCAGTCAGATTCCCAGTTCACCACAACACCCTTAAACACTAGCTTCTACGGCTTCTGTATGAATGTCTCCTGCTAAAAGGGAACAGACGTTAGTCTTTATTTGAAAACTGATCTCCTAAAATGAACTAATGATAGATATTGAAACAAGGTTATGTTTTCATGACAGTGAGATTTTCCTTCCCTAAAGAACCCTCATGATAAGCTTTCCACCGAGTCGAAGGAGAAACAAAGACTAATGTATATTAAGCAGAGGTGAGGTAAAAAGGGGGGCAAAACAAGTGAAGCCCCCCGCCAAAACTGCCCATGCCACAGATCCTGAGGTCAAGAAACTCACGTAAATAACATTGTGCCTAATCTCATTTAATCCTCGTACAGGGAGCTGTGATATAGACTGTGTACCTGTTAGGGTAGACACTTGATATCCATGATTGATCTGAGGTGAATTTTATGACTCAAAATGTATTGTGGTGCTGAAGCTTGGTGGAACGGGGCAATTGAACCGGCGGCTAATCAAACAAGAGAATAAAACCTACAATTCCACTACGAAAAAAAATCTGCTGCTATAAACCGTACTTGTTACGGCTCTCATTGAGAGGGATGCTGAGCAAATTTGGTTCCCCACAGAACACTAAGGGCAAGTTTATTGTTTGGAGTAGGTACACAAGACCACCTCCGTGAGCGTGCCCCCTCCCTTTCCCCTCCTCCTCTCGAATGCCTTGATTTACGATGTGAGGGATCGCGCCACTACCCACCAATTAGTGAGTGTTCCCCAAGCTGAATTTGACACGATTATAAATTGTAACAAATAATAAAGCTTTAGATAACGGGTTGCGTGTAGTTGGTGATGACATGATAGAGAGCGGTGGTAGCTATGGGCCGTCGCCGATTAGCCACAGAAAACACCCACACCCCACATTACCCCCTCCCGGTTCACCTTCAGGTCCCTCCGGCGGTCTCCTCACCCTTCAAAACACCTCAAGCCTGATGCTGAATCACTCACGAAAGAGCTAAATAAACAAATTTTCTTCTCCGCACTGAATTGAATGGACCGGTAACAACCTTTCCCCTGCCAACTGCCGTCTCATTCAAACTGAAGTGAGCCGTTCAGTGATTTTGCAGGATTTGGATTTCTTTTTTTGTCCGACAGATGCGAGGCGCGAGAGGGGAGAACAGAAAACGGAACATTTTTTTCAGCTAAGAAATGAAAATTCCTAGGGGAAACGTATCGTAACTGCTGGAGTCACTTAAAAATATATTCAGTTGTCAAGGTACGTAGCCCCAAGGCGTTAAGGGTCATTCCCCTCTTAAGATTTGGTGATTTCTTAACTTGATACTTTTTCGTAGAAAAACTCACCAAAGTACTTATGTAACGCCCACAGTTCACCAGAGCCGTTTAACCATGGAGAAATATTGGCCCCCCAAGTTTCACATCAACATCATAAGGACCGATTAATGGTCTCCCTCACTTTTGAGACAACATGGAAAATCCTGTGGAAACCGTTATAAAAAATAGGTATCTAAATAAATGGCCCCTTTCAAAAAAAAACAAGTAACAAGTGATAATTTAATTGTCTTAAGGTTGAATGCCAATGCCAATAAGTTGATAGTGTCTGTTTGTTGCAACAAATAATTTTGATATTAGCGTTCCGACAACAAAACACAACATAAACTGCTGCCAAATGTAAAGTGACACCGTTCCAATATCACTTTTTTTTTTAAATAAAGAAAGGGGTAAGACAGCCCGATGGAAATAAGTACAGCTATTTTTTCCAATGACATTCACAGGAAGAGGGGGATATGGATACATCATAGCCACC
>NW_028234414.1:8633682-8656182 GCF_977035675.1 Penaeus japonicus
CATCGTGGGCATCACCATGGACACCATCATGGGCATCACCATCACAGGTGGTGAATTCATTGAAAAATGAGCATATGATATTTTCTGTATTGCAGTATAAAATGTGTGAAGTGTCACTTGGTATATAATACACTGTAATTCTCATAAATATGGAGTGTTAACTTAATTAAAATTACTGTCATTGCTTTGAATACAAAATATCCAGAAGCAGGTAAAAGAAAAATATCAAAATGATTATGAAAATCCAATGACCATCATCTATGCACTTTCTGAAAAAAAAGTAAGACTATGGGACTATGTGACACAATAGCCAATGAAGTAATTCTTGGAAAAATGAATATGGAGATTGTTTTGAGGGATTTCTACATATATTGAAGAGTAAGTGATAAAGTTCAAAATATTTTTTTTCTCTCTTCATGTCATGTACTCTATCACTTGATGCATTCATGTATAAGTCAAGCATACTGAACTGCTGAAAGGAAGGAATTTTATTAGAATTTGGTATAAATAAAATTACTGATCAACATCTGAGCTGTAGTTTGACTGACAGAGTATTGGTGGGAGATATTAACATGTTGAAAATTGGAATTCTTAATAAGTAACATAATCAATATTTCTACTTATGCCCATCATAATCATCATTCATGCAGAGCTAAGTAATTTAATGAACTGACTTTAGGAAAACACATACACACACAAAAAAAAAAGAGAACAAGCTCTTGTTAGCTTACACTACAATAATACTTTTTATATTCAACAGAAATCATATATTTGTCTCTGGTCCAACCTTCCTAAATGAAGTCAGTGACCCAGACTTCAAATATAAGGCTATGATTTCTTGAAAGATTTTTCAAACCAGAAATCTCTATTTTAGTATGGCTTGCATTTTAAATGACCAACATTCATATGACACTGTATCAAATTTCCAGTATGATACTACAAATCTAATTGAATTAAAACATATTTCAAAAAATGGTGTAATTAGAATCACATAAATATAGACCTATTTTTTTCACTCTGAAAAGAAAAACACAGAAAGAAGTGTCTCCAATAGCTCAGAGTAGGCAGTGATTTGTGACAATATTATTACTACTAGTAACATTCTTTAAAGATTACTTCAATCAAAATTCCCGTTCTTAAGCTTGAGGATATCAAGCTAGGTATAATGCAGCCATAAATGTCTAATGCATTTTATTACCAAAAACTCTTTTGCATATCAAAAGTAAAATGATTAATATAGTGTAAGCTACTAAACTGTGGTACTAAAAAATCAAACGACAAATATGACAATTGTAATTATAAGACTTGCCAGAAAGAATTTTTGATGCCTTACAGACATTAGACATACAAGAATGTTTTGTAAATAATGATTAAGAAAGCCTTTTTGTAACTTATAGTTATTCCTTTCTATATACTTTATGCAGTACTGAATGATATTCCCAATTGCCCTCTTCAGTATTCAGTCAATCACCTTCATTAATTCAAAAAGGAATTCTCTCTCATTATAAGGGTATTATTCTAAAGGTATTTTTAGTATAAAAACTGATATGATGATAACACCCAGTATTTCTTTCCAATAAAAAAGAAAAGGAAAGAGTCCTGACATGTAAACTGAAGTAAATGTAGAAAACTATTTTGAAAAACATACGGCATGAATGAGTCACTCAGAGAAATCAAAAGGATAAATGAAAGCATTAATGTATAGGAACAAAGTTTGTGCTTAGAAAACTTAAAACTAATTATGATTCAATACAAGAAAAATATATGCAATATTCAAGTGAATAAAAGTTTATTTCCACATATATCTACAAACATTTTTCACAGAGTATAAACTTGTCCTATTTGCGAATAGAACACCTTACATACACTAAAAGCACCAAGACCTTATTGTTTAGCACAATAATATTAAATAAAATGTACAGATCTATTAAAAGTTTTCCTCATCTTCAGTTATTACTTCGTCACATCACATTAAATATGCTAGTTTGTAAGCAGATTGTTAAAATACAATTCCACTCAGTAAACTGCGAGTAAAACAAGAATAAGTAATTAAAGCAAATGGCCTATTACATATTTGTATCTGACAACTCCACAGTCACTCATTTTGAGATGATGGTGAAATATATTACATTCATACACATATTAACCATCAGTCAGGGTACTGAACCTAAATTGTAGATAAGCACTATCAATATATCCATACTATTATTTTTGTTGTTCTTTAAATGTATTAATTTCAAGTCCATACCTAGGAACAAGCAGCAGCAACTTTTTTGGAGCATTAAACAGAGAAATGTATTTACAT
Organism: Penaeus japonicus; assembly: GCF_977035675.1. Classification (NCBI taxonomy): domain Eukaryota; kingdom Metazoa; phylum Arthropoda; class Malacostraca; order Decapoda; family Penaeidae; genus Penaeus; species Penaeus japonicus. Next base: position 8,635,988 of record NW_028234414.1, read on the forward strand.
GAAGTGAAATGAAAATGACCAAGAAAAATATAATTTGTTTCACTGATATCATCAGTCAATGAAAAAATTTAAAAATGAAATCTTGTCCTGTATTGCAAAATCTATTCATGTAAAATCTCTTAATAAAAATAAATAATAAAGAATATATGATTTAATAAAAAAAAGTCTGGAAATGCTTAATTATGTTGTATTCTGAGTATTATCTTCCTTGGAATAATAATGCCCAAATGCAAATGAGACTTCACATTAAACATAAGACATCACTGAAGGGATAACATAATTAAATGACAAAACAGTCATATTATAAGCTGCATTTCATTGAAATCTAGGCCCCAATGCATTGGTCCCTTGTCTTAACCTATCATTTCAATGACTGTTCGTTCAGTAAATTTACATCTTTTACATCTGATATGCTTACTAGCTTCCTCCAAATAGTATTATTATATGTGGTAATGAAACAATGAAATTTATACATTCATCTCATATAAAACTACAGCATCAAAAAATGCTCATATTCATATTTACATAGGCATGGGTATCTACTATTTATATCCATTAGCACCAAACATATGCACTTTCCATTACAATCATGTATTTTTTCCAATGAGAAAATCTATAACAAAAGTATTTAAAAAAATCATGAGCATGGTAACCAATTTAATAATTTCCTTTTTGTATGTACTGTAAAGAAACAAGAGAAATATGATAAGTAACTAAAGATAACAAGTTCATATTTTTAAAGCAATTTTGATAACCTGCAGAATTACATTACAATGTGCTGTTACCTTGTCTGAACTACTTCCAGGTGCTGGACTCAAAATTAATATGCTAAAAACTGTAATCCATAAAGAACAATTTTTAACATTTCTTTTTTGCAGCACCATGTTTACAAATAATCAGGCATATTTTCCTAATTAAAGATGTTCAATATTATTTTTATGAACAAAAATGCCATTAAAACCAAAATATAATTTTTCTTTCATATCAAAAAAGAATGGTTATCCTTTGATGTTGGGTAATAATGAATTACATTAGAAATTATTGCATTGTGAACATTTTGCTTACTCTGAAAATCTGCACGTCTCCAACTTGACTTCTTCCTGCATGATGTAATATAAATACTGTCTTTTATATGTCAAATATATCAGTAGCTGATGAAGGACTGTGTTGGCATCTAATTCCATACACTTTCAAAAAACTTGATTGTTATTTGCATACAGAGTCATTCTGGGGCTGCACGGTGGACTTGTCAGATTTGGAACATCTCGCGGATCCCCCTCACGACGGAGACTCCTGTTCTCCTTGTCCAAAGCGGTTACCTGCTTGAGGGAAAAGGGCAAAGTTATTTACTTCCCCTTTAGCCAAAAAGGAATTTATTGGAGATATTCCTGTTATAATTGTAAAAGAGTTATTAATTAGTATCAAGACCTTATTCTTTAGCACAATAATATTAAATAAAATGTACAGGTTGATTACATTTAAATGTAATCAACCATTATTTTTTTCTGGACACTATAGGATCATTACTACAAGAGCTTAATACAAAGGCTCTTTCCAGCAAGCAGTATATATAGTTTAACTCAAATCTTAACAACTATAATACTATAATTACTATATATGATAGAAAAGAACTCTCAAATTTGATTCCTTAACTTTGTAAAATGGAAAATTACTAATAATTCAATAATTTACTTCAATTTTAACTTTATGTTTTCTGCTAATACAAATGATGGAAAAAATGAGCTCCATTGAAACAGTTCCTTTGTTTGCAAAATGGCCAATAGATAAAACAACTTTGGAATGTAAAGTAATTGATTACATGTCTATAAGGGAATTGATAATATAGCACATACTCCTTTAACCCTTTGATAATGGGGATTGAACTGTCCACTATCATTGTCTTAATTTTTTTTTTCTTTTTTTACTCACAGATAGTTCCACAAGCACCAAGTCACCAAAGAGTCAGTAGGCTGACTGGACCTTACCTGTTTCTGGATTTATTTTCTTTTATGAAAATGAAGGGGGGTCAAGGAATGGAGTAAGCAGTAAGTAGCTTACTGATTGAATCCTTGGTGACTAAGCTTTTGTGGAGCCATCTAGGTGTTAAAAAAAAAAAAAAAAAAAAAAAAAAAAAAAAAAAAAAAAAAAAAAAAAAAAAAAAAAAAAAAAAAAAAAAAAAAAATATAAATATATATATATATATATATATATATATTATTATATATTATATATATATTATATATATATATATATATATATATATATATATATATATATATATATATATATATATATATATATATATTTATATATATATATATATATAACAACAGAAGTATACTGGACATTACATATATGCATGCTCTCCTGTTGTCAAAGGGTTAATAAAATATGAAGACTCTAATTTGATTCTTTCTCTTTAGTCTATAAGACTGAAAAGTAAATAACAGATTATATTTTGATAAATAATATAATGAAGAGGAAATGCTTAATCAAATACTCACATTTTTCTTCTTTTAATAAATCAAATTCCAAAATAATACAATGAACTAGTATTGCTATGGATTATATAAATAAAAATTATACCCATGTAAGATACACTAATTTAGTATATATCCTACTCAAAATAAAGTATCATGGTAAAATTATTACATAATGCAATGAATGCTTATTCAATACTATTACCCTCACTAACTAACGAAGTGTTAAAATATACAGCATTTTTTATATCAATGCATTTAGGAGAAGACAAAAGAAATCAGTTGGATAAAAAGAGCCTTCCAGTATAAGAAAGTACAAAGCAGTTCTCCTGATCCATAGTCTGAGCTTAAGTAGTATTAGAGGATAGGGGAGGAAAGCAGTTACAGCAAAGACAAACATTATAAGCAATACATAACCCACCTGCTTTAGAAGCAATGCCAAGCCATTATCATGGCCCGATAAGGTTAGCTTTGTTGTGTAGTTGCCTATCAATTTGCTTCTAGCTGGTTTCTTAATCACAATACAATAACTGCTATGCTTAAAAAATGTGACTGTTACTTAGTCAAGTTATATATCTTTATAAAAATAATTTATAAGCATTGATGCAACATTGGTTTAATGGTTTATACAATACTTCACACATCTCTTAGAAAGTGGTTGACTAGGAAAAGCTAAAAAATCAATGATTCACTAAAACCAAAATATTGAAGCATTGCCTTCAAAAATACAGAACAGAAAAATGAAAAAGTATGAGTAATGAAGATATTGAGCAAATACTGTACAATAGTGCATTGACCAGTATAATCTGACAAGAAATATCAATAATTTTGAAAACAGCTTGGCAAATTATTATAAATTTTCTATATTCATATTTTTGTGAGTGTAAGTGTTATGTTTGGTTCTTGTAGGAGTAGTGGTGGTCAGCCTGTTGTTGTGGACTATAAGGTCAGTAGCCCCATATTCCCTTAGCATTATCCTGCTTCCTTGCTTGCCTGTTTCCATCTGCCACCTGCTTGCCAGACACTATAGAACTTCTACTGTATGCAAGCAGGGCGTGGACTCCGCCTGGACACCACAACCACAAAACAGATATAAATCAGTCACATTCAAAATAAAAAAGGGTAGATTATGCACTGCACATACAAGACAAGCATCCTATTATGGGTAACATTTGTTGAATTAAAGGAACCAGATAAGTCTGCTGACAATCAATAGGTTTCCATAACATTATGCTAATAACAAATGAAGTATCTGGGGAGGGAACACAGATTGAATTTAAAAGCAAAACTTACAGGGAAACAATGATTTTCACATAATACAATACTATACAAGTCAAAAACAGATGTTTAAAGGAGCTGCAATTACCAAAAGCATGGTGAAAGAAAGTTGACTAAATAATGCTAAAGATTATGTCCATTAGATACTATACAGTTCATCTCTTGACATTAGATCAGTCTTTCATAAAATTATTTGTAGTTACATCTTCTGTGATTGATTAGGTTACAGCAAACTCCTCTAAATTCTGAACATGTATAGTACAATAAAATTCTTGTCATCAAAATACACATGCATCTTAATATAAGCAGAAAATCCTCAAGGCCTATTGATGCTTGACTTAGACAAGAAACATAATATCTCTATTTCACTGCATCCATTGGTGCCCATTTGATATGAAGGTAAAACTCTTATGACTGTTTGTTCATTATTTGCGACTGATTCAAGAGGGAAAGGGAGCATTTGTGGAAATGAGAGATGTGGTAGGCCAAAATTTTGTTCTTTGGGATTAATTAATATCAATATCAGAAACAAAGATAATATATATTGATACAATTCATGTACCATTTACTATACATATTATATATTGCAATGTATTCTTTATTTGATTAATACATATACTGCAGTTTTATACCTTCATACTTATTATGTTATCTTGTCAATCATTATGGCAGAGAGCAAGTAGCTCATCCTGTCTCCATATCTATTTAAACTAATTTCCATGCTTAATGCACATTCTATCATTCTATGAAATAAAAGTAAAACAATGTGTGAAAATAAGTGACCCAATTTCACAAATACTGTCAACATACACTATGAACGACATAACAGAAACCATAAAGCAAACTTTATGAAATATTATCTCAAATGATTTATACGTCATATAATTATAAAAACAATGACAATAACAAAAGGTTGAAAAATGATGTGGAACATTCAAAATGAAGAGCCTATGGGGTAAAACTGGAAAAACAACATATAAACATATATATACACATAAGGGTCTGACTTTTTCCTTCTTAGAGTAAAAAAAGGGTTAGGGACAAGGGATGGGCTGCACTTGGGTTAATGAGATTACAGAGTTACAGTTCTGTGTCTTTGCAGGGGACTTACGGCCATTAGAGTGATTCCGGCAGCCTTGTGCTGGGGACCGTTTGTGTCAAAGTGAAGACCCAGTTTATGGGACACTCGAAGATGAAGGTTTCGGTCCAGAGCCTCATCATCCTGGAGGAGGAACAGGATCAAATGGGGGAAGGGACAACATGAGCCACTGGTTCTTTGAGGCACTTTTATCAACTCAGGCAATAATGACTTGTGGTTCATTGAATGAGTTGAACTAATGTACATTAGTTTTATGGAGAGGAATGAACAAAATGGAAGGACTTAACAAAATATGAAGGGTTGGCTACAGGAGGCTACCTTTTTATTTTAAGCTTGGGGAATTTTAAAAAATTAGAAGCACATTTAATTATGACTATACTGCAAAATTAAGAAATCAGTACTGGTAGATTCTTCTAGTTAAAACAAATATGTATATATTTAGAAGAGCTGTTACTGAAAGTACCATTTCAAAGTGAGTAGTGCTGTATTAAACACAGTCTATTATTCCATTTGCTTATAAGTAACTTTTAGCATTGTTCTAATTGATAAATGAAGTTCAAAGGAACAAAGACAAAACAAATTCAAGGACAAATAATCATATATGACCCCAGGACTTGTACTATTCATACTCAGTCAAGTTAAAAAGAAACTCTCATATTCTTGTAAAAAATATTTTTGACAGAAGACTTATAAGACATGTATTGCACTAATGTAAATTTGGATGGGAGATATACTCTTTTTCATATATATATATAAACAAAATTGCTTTCCATACTAATTCAAGGAACCCTAAAAGGCAAGCTAATGGAATAATTTACCAAATTTAAAAAATTATTTTTATCAAGGATATGTTACAAACCATTTGTATGAATAAAGCTTACAAGCTTTATTTAGCTTTGTAATTATGAAAGCATGTAATAAAGACTCTATAAGGTGTGTGCACTTGTTATAGGAAGTAAGACTTACAAGGGCATTTCTTCAATAATATTTTGAACTATTGACAAAAAACAACATGGAAAAGAAATATTCATGAGATTTTATCCACTGCAAGTGTCCAAATCTTACATACTGTAAAACACATGTCACGGGAATCTTGCTTACTCATGTTGGAGTGAGCCACTGTTGCACTTTTTTCACAACTTACAGACCAGTGACATACTCACTGAATTCACCCAAATTGACATGGGGTTATATATTTCCTCAATATCAAGTTGCAGAGAATACACTTGATTCTCCATTTACAGTTACTAGGTGTATAAAAAAATGATTTGATTTTGTTTAAAATAATGACCCTTTAATCTAGTATATAAAAGTGCAATGTGAAGGTGATAACTACAAATCTGTGATGCAAATTAGTATAAAAAAGAAAAAAGGAAAAAATAAAGATATTGCTGTGAAATAACACAAGACTTGTTGAAGTAAACAGTGCTTATTGGTGTAATCCTTTCAGTTTCTCTGTGAAGGATATTTAAATTCAATCTAAATCAACTCAAACCACACACATATTGCTCTCATAACCGCATAGTCATCTTAACTTACCGAGACCCATGGATGATCCAAAACCTCTTGTGCGCTAAAACGTTTGTCTTGATCCACTTGGATCATTTGGACGATCAATTCTCTTGCAGAATCAGATATGTCATCCCAATAAGGGGCATGAAATTCATACTGCCCTCTTAATATCTGATCAAATAACTCCTCTTGGTTATTTGTTGCAGAAACAAAAGGTGGAAATCCACAGAGAAGAATGTATGTGATGACTCCAGTTGCCCAGATATCAACCTGTAGAATTTATGATGAAATTTATAATACACTTTCATCAAATGATTAAATGCATTATTCTATATGGAAAATCAGATAACTGACTATACAAGGAAAACCTGTAAAGTGAAGGAAAATCTCAGATGTCATTGTATACTAAATTCAAACTCTCAGACCATATACTTACAGGGCAACAAAGAACTACTAATTTTTTCTTAATTTAGCTTAATAACATGCAAATGAGCACAGAATCATATCATCTTCCTATACTGATCTAAACATGTTTTTCTGCATACACTATTGCTATACTAGCATTTTGAATATCTCACACACACACACACACACACATATATATATATGATGAAACAAAAAATCACAGAAACAGAAAAAATATATTTACAATACAATAAGAAAAAACATAAATCAGATATATTTTACCTTTAAGCCATACCCAGATTCTGAAAGAATCTCAGGTGCTACGTAGGTTGGTGTGCCACATACAGTATATAATGGCTCTGTGACTTCTACAGCCAACCCAAAATCTCCTAGCTTTAAACTTTTGCTTCCATCACTACGGTCTACCACCTGTTGATAAAATATAATTATATGAAACATGCTCACCACTGGTTATGTATCTCATTCCTTTCAACAACCATTTGTTGTAATAACAATGCATTATACAAGCTTTTTTATATGTACAAAGCAAAAGAGAAGAAAGTTCCTTGGAGCTGTAATATAACATGAAAGAATATGCATTTTACATAAGTAACAAAAAACAAATTATAATTCATTACCAAGAGATTTTCTGGCTTGATATCCCTGTGAACAATATCTCGCTGATGGAGATAATCAAGAGCAGATGCCAAGTCTCTAATCATAGAACTTGCATCTTGCTCTGTATAGCGGGTAGCACTGGCAATGGCATCAAATAAGTCGCCACCCTACAAACAGTGATAAAAAGGTTAATCAGAGTTCTTCGTTTTTAAATCTATTTCCATTCATACACAGGTTATCTGTGTGATATTAACCATTGGGCATATGAAATTCAATGAACCCCTTTCTGTTGGTGCCCGTTATACATATCATAGTGATTTCAACAACAGCACAAGGATATCCCTATGATATCTATATCATTTACTTGACATCAAGAAGTTAAAGGAATATATTTACCCTGACTAGCTCCATTACGAGGTAGAGATGTTGTGAGGTATGGAATTCTTCCACTAGACTAACAATATTTGGATGGCTAACCTGTTGGAAATAAAAAGAAAACCTTGATTATTTTCATGATTAACCTAATATAATGAATATGTTAATTCAATAATCAAGGTAACAAGTAAAAAACACAGAATATGATCAAAACTCATAAATCTCTTACACTTTTAAAGTGAGAAAATACACTATTCAAATTATCACAAAAATGATGAAAATAAACATGATTAATCTTCACATTATCATTTGTTATACATACCCTCCTAAGTATGGAAACTTCACTCTCAATCATATGCTCTTTTCCACGACACTTGGCTTTGTCAATGATTTTGAGAGCATATTCTTCCTTCGTTTTCCGACAGACACACCCACGTACTACTGCAAAGTTTCCATCACCCAAGATGCGCCCAACAGAATACCTGAAATCATGAGGGTTAATAAACATCTGATACTTCTTTTAAAAATGCACAGACACACACGAACTTGAATAAAATACAGTACTGATGTACTTAGTTGGTGTTTGACATTACTAAAGCCCTCCTGTAATGAGTGACTCTGGTAATGAAATCATTCATAAAAATATAACTACAGAATAAAATCAAAGCACAGGTCTATAACAAACCTGGAGGTTACACATGTTGGGAAAATGATGTTCTCAAGACCACCACATGCTATGTGACCATTGTACATTGGTGGATCCTGGTGCTGCTGATATGTCTGGTTATTAGGCTGACTTAGACGCTTATGCGGCGAATGTGCTCTAGGTTTTCTAGGTGACCTTGGTAAACTACCTGAAAGACAAGCAACATAATATATGTATACACAAACCATACACATACTAAAAAAAATCTCATAATAAGAAGCGTAACTCTAGTTTTGCAACGACACACAAAAAAAGAACGTTCAACAATAATAGACATCATTTCATTAACGTTTCATAAAATCACACTGCCATTGATCTTCCTCGAAATGGAGTAAATAAAACAACCTGGGCCATCGAATATTGCCAGAGGAGATACAGCGCGACCGCGGGGCTTAGGAGAGGGCATACGACGAGGCCGGCGTGGGCTGAGCGGACACTTCACCATCGGTTGAATTGTTTTGCACTCTGGAAGTAAAATGAAATCAACATTAATCTGGCTAAATGTGGATACGTTCCTTACAACGATATCATTCTTTGCAACAAAAACAATAAAAACAACGAAAATTACTAATTTATGTGTTTCATACAATAAAGTATTTGGTTACAAAAATGGTATTATGTGTATCGCATAGAGCCGCAAAGAATCGACAATAGCCAATATTTGTCCTACCATTTATTCAACAAGGTAGATTTCTTTGCAAATTAAACATATGCACTACATTATACATGCATACTTATTTTAAAAGAGTGAATACACAAACATTCATCAACATCAATATCTTCCTACATCAAACATTTAATGAAGACTGGCATGGCTTGATAACCACAATAAAAACTGGGGATCACCTCCAACCATGAAAACTATATGATCAAATGTGACATAGATTAGAATTCTGTCTAATCTATGACACCCTAATATTCTTAAAATTTATTTATTTACACAAATAATTACTTCTCTCAGAACAAGTTTTATCTTCTTAGTGTTCAGCTGCTCTGAATTGTTCTCTCTCTCTCTCTCTCTCTCTCTCTCTCTCTCTCTCTCCAATCCAATCATTTAATTTTTCCTTCCCCTTCCCTTTCTACTTTCTTTTATTTTTCCCTTTTTCTTTCTCTCTCCCTTTCGTTAAACTATGTGCAGCTTCTCAGCAACCCCCCTTCTCTGAAGATAAATCTGGCTCTCCTTCGTAATCGCCCAGCTGTCCAGAGGAGATGACAAGCGTGACCGCGCTGAGTGACCCACATTCGCAGGGTGTGTGTACCGAGACCATGCGAGGCTCAATGTGTGTATGTGTACCGTCAGGTAGATGCAGCAGCTCTGCACGCTGCTGTCATGTACATAGCTCCCCTCCCTTCCCCTTGGGCCCAGCTGCCACCCTCCCCCAGAGGAAGCAAGAGGCGGGGGCGTGGATGCGAGCACTCAAACCAGCCTGCGTCACGAACTCCACCTTTCGCTGCCTCTAACCAGCCAATGCTAGAAACTTGTGGTTCTGCAGAGTTAATAAACTCATTATATCTAGCAACATCAATTTTACATGATGGCGGACTCATATACCTCTGCTCTTTAACACTTTCGTGCTCGTCAAGTTTCTGTTTATCACTTTCCACGGCTCTGAGTTACCAGGTTTTTAACTTGCAAGCACATAAATTATTGATATGGAAAAACGATTCAAGAGAAGACAGGAACAGCTATGGCATGTAAAACACACTTCGCAAATTAAACAAACACGCACACACACACACCAAAGTAATATTAACTATGCATCTCTAAAAGTAAGCTACCAGAGAGACATGAATTCTACCATGCATTCCCATTGAATAATGTACATCAACGCCATTTGACCCTCTACACTTAGATATATTTTTTTTTACAAGACCTAACCTCCGCAAGCGTAATAAAAATGATAAACACACACACACACACACACACACACACACACACTCGCGCGCGCGCCTACTATACCCTTCTGGATACGCGAATATGAAAAATATAAAACATCTTTCTTCAAGATTTTACGAATTTTCTCTCCACTCTCGACCAAAACTAAGCCAATATACTTTCTCAGTTGGTTTTTGTACCAGATTTCAGTATAAATCTGTATCCTTGTCAGTGCTCTATTTTTTTACATCAGGCACAAAAACCTAGAATAGACACTCTTGGTGAATCAAAACATTAAGTTCTAAAAGTAATCCATCTTAAAATCCTGCCATAGAATATAGCATGAGTGTATGGGCTTCTGCGGAACTAAGGAAGGAGGAGGAGAAAAAGAAAGATAAACAATACAAAAAAAGGTTCCTTACCAAGCGTGGTAGTGGAGACCATAATGTCAGTCACACATTACGTACAACCATGACTGGCACACCATTATTCTAAGGCGATGGAAGGCAGTGTAGTGCAATGGGGCAGAATGATACCCGACCTATTAGTATCTATCTTAAAAGTTATTTTCCAAAGTACGAATAAAACTAACAGAATAAACATCCACAAATCAACGTGTAATAGAAGTGCCCGCGGGAAAGGTCCCGGTGCAAAGGGCGGGGCACGCTGACCCACCTCGCACCTAAACCACAGGTGTTACGTCACGAGGCTGACACTCTTCAATCGATCCCCTATCCCTTGCGACATTTGCATCCACACATGATTTTAAATCCGCATGGAGGCAACACAGACACGCAACACAAACAGAGCAGCAACTCACATTTTTCTAGCTAAACTTATCTGAATATCCATCCGTCCATTTGCATCGCGCGCGCAACCTAGATAAACAACTGGACAAGCACGACCACCCGCACCAAACACCGCCATCAACCAGAAACTTCCCACTCAACTTCCCCAGGTGACACGCTCGTTCACACACCTGACTGATCTCCTTTTTCCGCCACTTTTTCAGAGCCGTCATACCTACTAGGCGCCAAGTCGACACCCTGCCCGCCGGACGTTAACAGTTCAGATAACCTTAAAAAATATAGAGAAACAGTCGACTCGTTTAGCGGGAATAGTTGCCGGGAGATGCGTTCAGCTGCCTCAAATATTTACTCAGGTCTTGCTGCCGACAATGAACCCGCGATAAGGTTAAGAGTCGATGATATTGAAATGATATTATATGAAAACACCATGAGCCAATAAGGGGGGGTTCACTGCAGTGTGGCCGCAAGTGAAATGAACTGATACTCCGTTTCACCACTTGTTGGCGTAAGAGTCGAAACTATTTACATCAGTTATTTTCGGCGGAGAAAATGCACTTACGCAAGTGATGTCCGTGTTTACCAATTATATAACCAAACTCTTAATTGTACCGTTCTCTTACAGAGTACATTCTTTCCTGATCTTTCCTAAAATGTCTAAATGGATCGAAATAAAACTGTCTCCAGTTGAGCCACACTTCCGCTGGCTCTTTCTCCTGGCGCGTCGGCGAATCCTCCCCTCAGGCTGAGATGAGTCACACGCTAACTATTGGCGAGGTTCACAGATCAATAAATGTAGCCTGGGCTACAGCAGCTGTGTGCACATGGCTCTGGCTACACCTCTGTAATAACCAGATATGTATACAATGTAAACGGCTGACGAGGGTGCTACTGTATTCAAAATAAACCGCTAAGCTCTATATTAAAGATACAGAAATTGAACCACTACTGTGGTCAGCTGTTAAATCTCACCTAATCGGCATCCTTCTCTAAACCTGAGAATGTTCTTCATACTGACCCAACTCAAGTGAGCATATCTACATTCAACAATCGTATTACATAATTTCTGCGATGAAAATAAATAGTTGTTTTTTTGTAAACATCCTTGTATCCACACTAAATTAAATTCAGTCGCACCACAACTAAAAAAGGAAGAGGAAACTTTAGACCCTGAACATGACTCATGCAAAATAACTTTTTGGGGAAGATAAATTTGAGAAACAATATATGTATAAAGCTAATATGGAATCGCTTTGCTAAGTACGGCTCGTTCCTTACTGTAGCACAAAAAAAAAACATTTTCAAAAAAATAAAACCTGATATATGATCATACCAAAGGGTGTTCCGGCAAAAGCAATGCAAACAGGAAAACTCTAGGTTTTAAATCCTACAATCTGTTTAGCAGTGATGTCTCTAGAAACGTCTGGGGGATTTATATGGGAAATTGTGACTGAAGGAAGGGGGAAGGAAGAAAAGGAGGGGCTGGAAGAAAAGAGGAGGGAGGAAGAGTGAGCGGGGAAAGAAAAAGGAACAGGGAAAAAAAGGGAGGGAGGGAAAGGAAGGAAGAATGGACGAGGAAAGGGAGAGGGAGGGGAAGGAAGAATGAACGGGAAGAAAGAGGGAGGAAGGGAGAGGAAGGAAGAAGGAACTGGGAGAAAGAGGGAAGGAGGTAGAGGAAGGTAGAAGGAACAGGAAAAAGAGGAAGGAAGAAGGACCGGGAAAAATAGGGAGGGAAGGAGGAAGGGAGGGGAAGGAAGAAGGAACGGGGAGAAAGAGGGAGGGAGGGAGAGGAAGGAACGGGGAGAAAGAGGAAGGGAGGGATGGAGGGAGAGGAAGGAAGAAGGAACTGGGAGAAAGAGGGAGGGAGGGAGGGGAAATTTCGCTATGGGAGGATGAAGTTTCGTTTTAAGGCGTCCTAATCGTGACTCAACTATAATTCATTTTTTCATTTGTCTTTGCTCCTCCCCCCCTCTCCCTCTCTCTTTCATATTGGACTGAGAGAAAAGTAAGGAAAGAGGGAAGGAGTGGGGGGGGTGAGAGATTGATTAAGCGAGTGAGAGAGGAAGGAATACTGTAGAAACAATATCCTTCACGACAAGTCTTGCAATCAACCCGCTGACCTTAGTCCGTTTCTAAGTCTCCGTCTGTCTATGTCGGCCTCTGTCTATGTATCCACAAGTTAACATATTTGTACGTTCTTCTGCCTCTTCCACTCCCAGTCCCTTGTTTCTACCGACAGTAAATCCCCATGCTTCGAAAAGAATATTGCTAAGCGAAGTATCTTCAGGCGCTTCCAAGAGGCTTACCTAGAGATTACCCTGACGTATTTTACACTTAGCGCTGCATCGGGGCGCCTGTGCTGAAAAAAAACTTTCCGATCTACGACGATTTTGCTTAATCCCTCAAGGTGGGATACCGAGACTATGCATCACAAGGCATCTGCGAGGGGGAAGGGGAAGGGGAAGGGGAGGGGGAGGGGCTTGAGGAGAAGGAGGGGGCGGAGCTGACGGGACTTGTGATTCGATGCTGCGATCTTGCTCTTGGAATTTTTCTCCTCGCCTGCATTTCGTTCATATCCTCTCGCCGTTTGTCTAAGGATAACGGGAGCACGTACATACAAAGTATAAATGAAGGAGAAGAATCTATAAAAAAAAAAAATTAACCCACAGTAGAGAAAAAAATGAACAGGCGAACAGGATATCCAGCCTGGTGTAATTCCTCAAATACGAGAAAATCTAATAAGAGAAGACACTCTACTACAATGCGAGAGGGCGAGGTAGAATCCCTCCTGCAACTTTAGCATCATCCACGCCTACAGAAACGCGCCGTATCAGTAACGGCCGTGACAAATGGCACAAAATGGGCGCAATTCCCGCAGTCTTGATTAGTCACGGAGAAATACGTGTCACTAGGGGTTGATGTAGAGATCAAGTGTAATAAAATAATGAACTGCTGAAGTGAGAGAAGAGAGAACAAGAACAACTGCAGATTGAATATCATCTTCATCAACACTTGTGACTTTGAAAATTGATGTAGGCTATAATTTCTCCTTCGCTGTAATACACATTACTTAGGTATGTAGCATATAATAATGCATAAACATGAAAAAAAAATCCCAACGTGACATCAACATCATACAAGAAGCCGGGCTGCAGTTGCCCATATCGGATGGCAAGAAACTCACCAGCTAGGCCATATACTGTCGTCTAAAGACCCGCAATGACGTCATAAATGACCACAACAAATATATCCCCTGCACCCTCACCTCCCCCAACACCATCCCCCACCACTACCTCCGACATGCAGCTCCAGTTGTTCGCAAAATACCAGTCTCATTTTACACTGTCGACTGAGGTCCTTGGATAAAAAAGGAAGACCCGAAACCAGCTATGATTGACGCATTGGAACAAATTACGTGTTATGCACAAATAAAAATTACATGACGTTCTGTGTTCAAAGATGTACTTAAAAAGATATAAAAAAAACGACAAGAAGGGGAGAAAAGGGGAAAATGGAGGAAAAAACACGGAGCTACGAACGACGATAACAGCTGAAGTTGATGACAGACTTGTGGAATGTGAAATGTCCTAGGCAGCGGTTCCATAAAAGTCACTTTGTAACTATTATTCGCCGCTCGACTGTCCCTAAGAACTGCAGCATTTAGGAACTACATTTCAGAGCAACTTATACAGTAAAAATTTGATTTGATGTCGTGTACCCATTGTTAATATAATGGAGCTTATTTCGAAAATAAGAAAGATCAGTATTCAGTTTCTCCCAGATGGGACACAGTTCAGCGGGGGGCAAAAGGAATTCTGAGCACAAGCAATTCGTGCCACCTGCGAACGCACATGCAAAGTCATACTGTGAACAGTCACAGGAACAAAACAGTAAAACACAAGTACTCGCTCATCAAACCAAAATTTTCATGTTATCAGAAACTAGATAGTATTACGTGAAAACAGAACCTCTTCTTTGAATCTTCGAGTAAAAAAGTTCAAACGAGAGGTAAGGAAGAGGAAAAAAAGCTAGAGAAATCGTCCTGCTGCTCCAGGCGATGGCTAAATCCGGTGATAATGGATACATTATGTGGCAGAAATGAGAAATCATACAAGTACCATGTGTCTTGCAAAAGAATCTCTTGCAATGTTCTTTTTCTTGAGGAAATGCGATGAGAAACAACTGCTAACAAAACATCCGCGGAGTTCAAGGTAAACATATCAGGGCTTGGTAAAGGGCTTCGACAGCAATACATAACGTAAGTATTTAAATGGCGGCGTGAGCATGACCAAATTACAGAGATGTGACCCTCATGTATGGCATGTCTCTCCACCACTCAACTATCTTGGTACTGTCCGTTGAACTGGGAAATCTCTGTCTACAGAAGCATATTATCCCGCATTTCTAATTTTTACACTTTATACCCCAAGTATATTACAGGGATATTTAATCATAAACAGGATAAGGCAATTCAATAAATATGATCACGATTAGAACGCTACCAAACAATAAGGTAAAAAAGCCAGCTTCATTAAACACAAGCACATGGAAACAAAAATCGCGTTACAAATGATAAATGTAAAAATAAACGATTTAAGGCTAATATAATTCATACGTAAATGCTCTGCCGTGCGTTTAGGTTCCTGACCTTTGGCACTGACGCTAACGTGATCCATTTTTATCTAAACCCGTATAGCACCCTACCGTGTGACCTTTCTTTATGCAAAGCGCAACATCATCTCAACAAACAATATCCCATGTACCTCCCTGCAACCGACTGACTGACGTGTACTCATTCACAATGGATGGTACGTTCGCCGCAGTTACAGGCTCACACACGCACGCTCACTCACACATACATACATACATATACATACATACATACACACACACACACACACACACACACACACACACACACACACACACACACACACACACACACACAAAAAAAAAAAAAAAAAAAAAAAAAAAAACTGACCTTCTGAGTCCAAGTCGAAGTCATCGTGCGAGAGTCGCTCCGGACCGTAGGCTATGAAGATGTCATCGTCGTAAAAGAAGTCTCGGAGGCTCATCACCTGGCAAGAAGAAAATGAGGTTTAGTTAGGGTTTTGCGGTATCATTAACCTTATCTAAATGTGGAGAACGTTTGAACATGTAGAAATGAAGACTTTGGAAGAACGGCGAAATCTACAACCACTCTTAATAATACAATCAATAATCAAGTAATTTATTGGTTGTTCCTCGCACATAAAGCCTATGCCAATTATAAAGGAAGGAAACAAGGCAAGGGATAAGGGTAGTAACAAGCAGAAGAAATAAAACAAATGAAGAGGAGGAGGAGGAGGTAGAGTAGGAAGACGGGGAAGAGGAGGTGGAGGAGGAAAGGGAGGAGGAGGGGGAGGAGGAAGGGGAGGGGGAGACGGAAGGGAGGAGGGGGAAGAAGAAGAGGACGAGGAGGAGGAGGAGGAGGAGGAGGAGGAGGAGCAGGAGGACGAGGAAGGGGAAGAGATATGGCGTGCGAATCTTTAAACAACGACAGTAGGGATTTGACACTAGGTCCAGCAAGAACCTCCTTTGTTATCGTGCATCGCCATTCTGGAGAGAGGGAGTCCTTCCAATCGCACCATTTTACCGAGGAAAATGCCTTTATAAACAAGAAGTGGAGCTGGCAAGATATGGATATGGCCGGATAAAAATGGGAAAAAGAGAGGAAAAATAGAAATGTTATATAAAAAGCGAAGTCAACACCCATATTACAAAATAAACAGATAGGGATAAGGAGCCTTTTTTTTGTGACCGCTTGGAGTGTTGTCTAGTTCCCTTCAGTACGTCACAGACTTTGCTTTGCCTTTATGGTGGCCATTCCATATTCTCCTTCACGCGTTACTGGATTTGTCTTTTGCTTAAATGAAAAATCACACTCAAATATCGAATATGAAAATGCATTAAAAAAGAATGTAAAAAAAAAAACGTAGCGAAGGAAGATAATAGAGAAAGTATAAGCAGGTCTCGGAAGGGAACGTGTTAGATATCCACGACCTTGGCAGGAGGGAGAGGTCAAGAAGGATGTGACCTCTACCGGAGAACCTGTGAAGTCAAAAATGTAAACAAATCTCAATAAGGCCCAGCAAAACAGAGTAACTTTCTCTCCACTTTTTCTTAACATCTAACAGAGCTAAATTCTGTAAACTTGTATATATGCTAAACTGACATAACCAGTGAGGGAGGAACGGGCAAACCGAGGCTTCCCTGCCGACTGCATGCATAAGAAGTGTAACATCCAGGAAATGCTTGCTCCACGGTAAGCACGCATTCGCCGTCTAAACCCGAAAGGCGGAAGAAGTATTCCTCCTGCATATATTTGAATTCTATCTTACAGATGCATATTTCCTCTGGTCTGCCCCTTTCGCTCAAAATAGACAGCATTTCCATTAGCCCTCACCCCCATCCAACATTGTGGGCACAGTCATAAAAATGGAAATAAATATCAAAAGAACTACGAAACCTAACGTCTGCATAATCCCCATGCCCAACAGCAACCGAAATCCATGCGAAGATGAATGAATACCAACATCACAATATTCATAAAGGTCAGAATCAATTTTCCTCGGCTTCCAATTCCGACAACGCATCACAAAGGCTAAGGAGAAGCTCGTCTTCCTCTTCGCTGGCAAGATAATTCCACAATTTCAAAGATAATGAGGCCCACATCAAATAATAGGATCATAATTAATTACACGGCTATTAATAAATGACTCGTTAACAAGGAAATGAGCTGAGATGACACTCAGATAACGGGGCGCCTCACTTCCTCCTACAACCCAGGGTTTAAGGGCAATAAATCTCGCCATCAAACGCCCCCGTATTGGCAGCGACCCCGACGGAATGCGGAGACAAAGCGATTGTAAATGGTGATCAGGCCATGTATAGGTGCACTACCGGCCGCGTAGCCTTGCTGCCCTTACATGGCCTTCCATGGTGTTCGCACTTGCCGCCGCAGATACACGCAAGTCAATTCTAACACACAAAGTACGATTACATTCATAGGAGGCTAGTAGATCAAATTACATTACATGGATCTGCGCGCACGCGGTGTGTATGTGTGTGTATATGTATATTTATGTGTGTATGTGTATGTATATGTGTATGTGTATGTGTATGTGTATGTGTGTGGAGAGAGAGAGAGAGAGAGAGAGAGAGAGAGAGAGAGAGAGAGAGAGAGAGAGAGAGAGAGAGAAGGGGAGAGAGAGAGAAGAGAAATCAAGAGAGAGAGAGAGAGAGAGAGAGAGAGAGAGAGAGAGAGAGAGAGAAGGGGGGGGAGAGAAATCAAGAACAAAGAAGGAAAGAAAGAGAGAGAAAGTCAAGAAAAAAAGAAAGAGAAAAATATCTACATTTCACCGAATGTGTGCCGGCGTTTCCCGTAGCTCTCAGCAAGGCCTCTGACCAATACCATCGACCATAACTTGCCTCACATTTTGGTATTCAGAGAGGCAGGCAGACCCATCGTCTTCGCCATCCACGCATCATGACATAATGAGGAAAGAGGCGTTAGCGTGGCAAAGAATCAGGAAGGGTCTGGGGATCCTCGAGGGGAGAGGGAGGGGGAGGGTATGTAAGGGGTTAGATAGGCAGATCCCCCCATGGGAGCCTTTATTATCCCTTGGGGCCACATGGATCGCTTACACTAGGTATACATGAGCTAATGGGTCCGCGCAGGAAGGGTCAGGAGGGGAAGGCTGTATCTAATTACCCAGCGCTAACCTCACCTCTCTTCACCTAGCTGTTTGACCCTGTTTACTAACTGAGTCACCCACTCTGCGATATTTTGAAAATATATGCATCGTCCATAGATTTTTCGTGTTAACATACGGAGGTGTAAGATCCCTCTCAATTGGCCGTCCCGCTGCAATCAGATACGGGGAGGTGTAATAACCTGGCGAATTCGGGCATGAACGGGCCTTTCATACACCTGCACGAGGGCTCTGTCTGCGCCCGTTTAAGACATTACGCAGTTGAATGAGGCAATTCCTAGTGTCAATCTAGCATCGCGCTTTAACCTAGCAGTTCAACTAAATTCCTTGCTCGGTCTTTTGCGAACAGTTCTGTCTGATCGAATTATATATGTTATGAATGAAATAAATAAAGCAAACAGCCGCATTACCACACAAACGAATGAAAAACTAAATTCTAGAAATAGGTCCAATCCTAACTGCATCTTCCTTCCACTCTCGCCCTACCTGAGGTCAACAAGGGTCAGCCAACTCTCGGCTGGAGAGCAGGTGGCCTTGCTTGCATGATTCGCAGGACGTGTCTTGCTGGCACCTTGACCTTTGATGGACCGAAAGAGGGGTCAGTGTTCTTAAAGCCTAAAGTATGGCATGTGGCAGTGACTGTCTAACTTACCTCCCTCATTAAACCCGTATTTTACGTATCTTTATGTTTCATAGCAGATTAATGTATTCAGCCTTTCTCTTGATCAAGGATACATATGAAAATAATCATATAACTATAACTGTACCCACTTACGAGTGTCGTGTGTGTGTGTGTGTGTGTGTGTGTGTGTGTGTGTGTGTGTGTGTGTGTGTGTGTGTGTGTGTGTGTGTGTGTGTGTGTGTGTGTGTGTGCGTGTGTGTTTTATTCTCTGGTGTCGCCGTTTCCTGGCTGGCAGTGGAACCGTCCCCAAACGTTGGGCGTGACGTGCACACCCAAGTCTGGCGTTGCTAGCTGACGGGGACAGACACTAGTTGCTGAATGTTTATCTTTCTCTTGTCATCTGGACGCATGAAACTTCCTAAATCGTGGTATCGTCTCTATTGTCACTTCACTTTTCTTTTAAGAGTAAATATCTACGACACCGGGTAAAACTAAATAAATCCGGAATTCATAAAAAGTCGGAACTCCTAAGAAAGGAAAATAAGAAAATATTATGAAAACGAACAAAACAACGCCTCGTCATAAAATACCGCAGACCAGACGAAAAAAGGGTTGTTGTCGGACTCAAAACCCCGTCTGCCGTCCATGGTCTAGTTGGCGTATC
>NW_028234414.1:8661182-8663682 GCF_977035675.1 Penaeus japonicus
TATTGGCGCAAGGACACGCCGGTGAGTGAGGGGAAAGGAGCGTGGGGCGTGGAGCGTGGCATGGGGCGTGGGGTGGGGTGGGACGTGCAGGGCGGATATGCAGGGGTAAGAGGACATGGGGGAGAGAATACAATGCAAGGGGATAGATAGCACGGTTGATACAGAGGGAGAGGGACTCCGATGAAACGAAATCCTACGGTGTTTAAAAACCAGAGGTTGAGAAACGGTGCTGTGAGCCCTGCTAAGTGAATGGAGAGAGAGAGAGAGAGAGAGAGAGAGAGAGAGAGAGAGAGAGAGAGAGAGAGAGAGAGAGAGAGAGAGAGAGAGAGAGAGAGAGAGAGAGAGAGAGAGAGAGAGAGAGAGGGTGGTTGGTTGAAGGCTAAGGAGGGGAAGAGGGGGACCAGGCTCCTCGATGGGTGGAGTGGGAAGGAGAGTGTGCGAGGCGGTTTCCATGCACGCTAGACACTCCACTGTATGAAATCTCCCTGTAGATCAAGTATACTGAGCATCCCTAAAGAAACCTATCACAGAAGAGGGTGTATAAAAAATGGAGATGACAATGCATGACTAAATAGACGTGGGAGTTGAGGGAGCAGCCAGCCTTGGAGTACGGTGTCTGTGGAGAAGGACGCAAGATAGGGATAATGAGAAGCCCATGAGTTTGGCTGAAGAGTGATTCTACATATCCTGTCGACTGCGAGAGCACATTACTAGATGAAAGGAGAGTGACAGTGCAAAGGCAATGAGGAATGCTGACAGCAAAAGGCACTATGGAAGTTACGAGAGAGGGGTGCAGACTATCGAGAGCCTGGGGCTTACCAATATACCAGACAGACAAAATAAAAAGTGGATGATATTGACAGACATGGTTTCACCCCTAAGGAGACTGGGGGAGGTCAAGAGGGTAGTTTTCAGAGTACTGGTGGGTGGACAGACGCCCTGCAGGCGTGTGGGTGTGAGACCCAAGCGGGTGGCCTGAGAGCCTAGTGTGTGGCGCTGGGGAGGAGGAGGAAGGGGAGAGGAGGTCTGAGATAGAGGTGGCATGACTCATGCCTGTCCCGGGCGCCACACACGCGACATGACATCCCTTCGCTCCCCTCGCGTGACAAGCATCACGTGCACACTCCGTCACGCAGAAAACAAGAAATACACAGAGAATCGTCTCCGTCGGCGACTGTTCGGGTCCCTGGCGCTCAGGCTTCATGGGCGACTTGACGTCTACCAAAAGTTCTCCTTTACCGGCGCGAACGATTATCGTGGTCGCGCGCCATTAGGCTCGGAATACACCAGCCGCCGACTTCAGGACGCAAGGTCACAGGGTCACTGCAGCGCGAAGGGACACGCAACACTAAACCTGCTGACTGCCTTGCGTGCGCTAGGTTATCAGCAACGCCGAAAACCCCAATATCCGCAGACAGATGTCAGTACCGACTCCCTACTTTCCCGAATCATTAACACGTTATCGGTTTCCCCCTGTCGTAATAGCAGGGTACCCCTTTCCCTAATGCGCTATGATCCTGACTATGAAGGAAAATGCAATACTCGAGAGTGATTTGCGTACATTTACCGTTCCCCCAGTTTACAATTCTTTCTCAAAGTATGATTTAATCATCGAGCTTTCGGTTAATGTGATCAAGTCAAGTTAAAAATCCCATTATAAACCAGAGTTCAAAAGCGAGCAAACTTAGTCGCAATGCATGTACATTACCTTCAAAAAAGATTATATGGGTGTAATGCAGCAACCACGAGACAACATACCTGCGGAAGAGAGAAAAGGAAAACATTACAAAAATTGCACATGAGTTACACACTATGACATCAAAAGGAAATATAACCTTTATCATATGAGAAGTTCGTTCAAACACATGTTCTTCCAAGCATTAAAATAAGACGAGCTATTGTGAATTATACTCCAATCCTAATAGTATACACCTTCCTTCATAACCTTTCATCTAAAATTTGATCCATACCATATTCAGATGAACGGAAATTTAAGAACTACATAAACACCAGTCTCACGCTTACACAATCTGCCCCTCCCCCACACCTAAAACCCAAGCATACGCCAAGCTCTGCATCGCCGGCAAAAATATCAAGCGTGATTATATCACACAGACGCAATACTTCGCTTTTACATATTTTTGTTTCTTGTTTCTCCAGGGCGTTGCGTTTCTGTGGACCAACCCCTGCTACGTGAGTGGGCAGGGGCTGCTGCGTTGAGCGCCAGCGGGAATAACGGCAAGAGATCCCTTCCGACCGGGCATGGAAGCTTTGGAATCGACTTGTTCGCAAGGCTTTCATAGTCTAAAGAGACGATGGAAACTTTGTGGGGGAGATTATATTCTAACAAAGTTGCAGAAGAAGCAGTCACATTTGTTTTTTTTAAATGGGTTTACCATTTCCACAGTACAGGAAATATGTAAATATAAAATGAAGGTATGATGCATCGTCTTTTAGTGTCTTCGCTTTTTACAAAAGAACATAAAAGGGGAGAATCTAC
>NW_028234414.1:8668682-8671182 GCF_977035675.1 Penaeus japonicus
CAACAGGTTTGGCATCGCGCTTTTCTATAAGAAAGAAATGTCTTCTTGCCTTTTATTTGTGCATTCCTTATATGCATCGCTTCTCGACTAAAATGTACAAATCTCTGATTGAACTGATTTAAAGTTTTTTAATTCAATCGCATTTTGTTTGCACATCTAGTGTCTGCGCATAGAAAAAGCAAGCGGACACGACTCGTAATCGCCCCACCCAAAACACGCACCCCTTTTCATTCTCAAATGCATTGGCATGCAAATTTTATCTCTTTATGTGCATTCTCTCTCTCCCTCTCTCTCCCTCTCTTCCGTTTGTGCCCCTCACTACTTGTACATCAGTCTTACATTTCCCTACCCCCCTTGTCTCTCCCATACACACACCTTCAATCTTTCATTCATTAAAAAAGGAAACTTCAGTAACAAATACTGTTTTTCCTGTGTGGGTTTATCTAGACTTTATTCAGAAAAGATAAGCTTGGCGTGTGGGCGACCGTATACCCGGCCCCCCGGTCCAAGTTCGCGATAACTCTGCCGCAGTGTAATTTGAGGTTCTAAAAATACCTATAATGGTCACGTGATACTGTGGTTGGAGCGGTCTCGATGACACTGAAATGGGAAAATTCTGACTTATGTTCTTTAAACTAAGCCTATATTAAGGAAGCTATCATTCACCTAATACTTTTTTGTTTCAATTATCAGTCAAACAAATGAAATAACAAAAATTATAAACATAAATTAAGCTACACACACACACACACACACAAACGTAAACAGATCTTTCCCCAAGGTTAAACACGGTATTAAGCTATCATCCTCCAATGACGAGGGCTTGGAAACACATGATCCGGGTAAAAATGAAATTCTTGTGATAATATCATCAAAATCGAAATGGTTAAAACGCAAATTAGGTATGATAACAATATGATGAGTACGATGATAGAGGTAACGACGATAATGATTGCGATGGCGATGCTGTCGAGGGAACGAAAAGAAGTAAAAAATAGCGCCCCCCCTACTTATTTTTCATTTATTTGCACATTTATTTTCTTTGCTGGTAACACAGTGACGCCGCAACATCCGGTGGCGCCTCGACATAAGAGACATGTCCAAGGCCGCAGGACCCCCCCCCCCTCCTCTCCTTCCCCGTGCTAACTTCGGCTGCAATCATCGCTACGGACGCAAAGGCAGACATCGCCGAAGTTGTAATATTCCCACTCCTAATTCTTTTCTTCCTCGACCTCGACTACACAACTACGCCTCTCGCACGCCATCGCCCTGTGCACTTCGTGGAGATGACACCGTTGCCACGCCACCAGGAAGACACCCAAGTCTACAGCACGCATAGAGCAGCCCGATAAAGCACCGTCTTAGAAATGTCTTGTGTAATGTTCGTCGAAATCATGGGTGGACAGTTAACACATAGAGGATATCTGCGATTCAGGCTACATACACACTGGGCGAGTAGTAGGTGTAATTGCGCGGCCAATGCTGACAGTTGATGTGTACAACATATGACCAGGTGACCTTGATCACAAAATAAGTTTAATCGAATTGTGATGTTGTCTTTTTAGTTAATACGGACCACAACATATCTCCATGATTATATGGAAGTCTCTGAGACAGCTATTGCGAGGGAAAGATGTTCAGAACTGTATTAGACATAGAGTGTCTAATACAGTGTCTGCTTCTGATACTAAATCAGAAGCAGCATCCTGTACGTCCTTTATCTTTCAAATACTTACGGAAAATATATGTAACTCCAGAAACACAAACCGCCAGTACACATGCATTCCATCGAAAACAGAATTGTATAAAAACGATGCCTGTGAACAAAGCCGTAATACACTTCATTAAGTTGTATTTTAAGATGGCCATAATTCCCATTCCACCTTCGTTAATCCTTCCCAATTCCGGCTCCACACACAAACCTGTGCCATGCTTTAACTTGCGAGTATAACCCAATTACTTTACGAACTCCCAGCATAATACGAGTAGCAATCCAGCCGTTGCACATTCCCAACTTGCAAATCACCCTGCGCCCCCCCCCCTACCTTTGACCTCTGGATACGGTATATACAATGAAACTCTCCGAGCTGATAGTATATCTATGAAAAATAAATATGTATTTTAAAAAATGCAACATCATTATTGGCAATCCACCCCTGGGTTTCGCGCGTAGATTTTCACAAATTAAGAGAATAACGACAAAACCTAACTTAAGCACGCGATTGAGAAGATAATAATATAAGGGTCTCATTGACATAATACAACTGGTTTCGAAATGCACGTGAACGCCTAATATTCTGATAATATGAAAGCTTAAACGCATACATAAACACACGAACTCAAACACAGTAACGTGAGTACAAAGTTGCAATGAAACAGCCACGATAAGAAAGTACTATTTTTCTTCACTATTTTGGCACACATACAAATCAATCAATCAATCCATAAAATCAAATCCACAGAACAAAAATAAGTAAAACCAATCCAACACTCAAAATAA
>NW_028234414.1:8686182-8698682 GCF_977035675.1 Penaeus japonicus
GGAGAGAAAGAGAGGGATATATATATATGGATATATATATATATATATATATATATATATATATATATATATATATATATATATATATAGAGAGAGAGAGAGAGGGAGAGGGAGAGGGAGAGGTAGAGAGAGAGAGAGAGAGAGAGAGAGAGAGAGAGAGAGAGAGAGAGAGAGAGAGAGAGAGAGAGAGAGAGAGAGAGAGAGAGAGAGAGAGAGAGAGAGAGAGAGAAAAGAGAGAGAAAAAAGAGAGAGAAAAAAGAGAGAGAAAAGAGAGAGAAAAGAAAGAGAAAAGAGAGAGAGAGAGAGAGAGAGAGAGAGAGAGAGAGAGAGAGAGAGAGAGAGAGAGAGAGAGAGAGAGAGAGAGAGATAAAAAGAGAGAGAATCCTCAAGGGTCCAAACCGGCACTCCTCTCCCAGAATTTGCCGGGAACTGAAATGTCCACGAAATGAAATCTTATTGGTGATGATTGTAAGAGCAAGAGTGAAGGAGTTTTGCATCGCAAGATGAGTTCGGTATCATTCAACAAAGATCCAGCGACAAGTGCAAGGCCAGCTGTCCCACCAGAGGCGAGCTTGCGTGGAGCTATCCGGGCTACCTGACACGCTGCACTTGCCGGGAGTTGGCAGGGAAGTCAAGGCAAGGCGAGCAAGGCGAGATAAGAGAAGAGAGTTCTGATTGTTAATATTTTATTTTACTAAGTTCTGAGAGAGAGAGAGAGAGAGAGAGAGAGAGAGAGAGAGAGAGAGAGAGAATGAGAGAAAGAAAGAAAGAAAGAAAGAGAGAGAGAGAAAGAGAGAGAGAGAGAAAGAGAGAGAGAGAGACAGAGAAAGAAAGAGAGAAAGCGAGAGAGAGAGAGAGAAGAGAGAGAGAGAGAGAGAGAGAGAGAGAGAGAGAGAGAGAGAGAGAGAGAGAGAGAGAGAGAGAGAGAGAGAGAGAGAGAGAGAGAGAGAGAGAGAGAGAGGGGGGGGAGGGAGGGAGAGAGAGAGAGAGAGAGAGGGGGGAGGGGGAGGAGAGAGAGAGAGAGGGGGGGAGGGGGAGAGAGAGAGAGAGAGAGAGAGAGAGAGAGAGAGAGAGAGAGAGAGAGAGAGAGAGAGAGAGAGAGAGAGAGAGAGAGAGAGAGAGAGAGAGAGAGAGAGAGAGAGAGAGAGAGAGAGAGAGAGAGAGAAAGAGAGAGAGTGTTTGAATGTTTTTGAGTGTGTTTGTTTGTGTGTCTGCGTGTTGGTAATAATGATGAGCAAGGGTCACGAATTACCCAGGCCATTAGTGACTCTCCTACCTCGCACAAACGGAAGTGTCGCCAGCTGCTCATTAGAACTCATCCTCACCTGTAATGAAGAGATACGATTAAGTTTTAAAAATTGTAAAACGTACACGCAGAAAAAAAATAATGAACCAATAAAAATGCATTGTCCTGTAAAAACGAATTTCTCTTGTCTTACCACATACAAAACAAATATGAAACCCTTCTATCATTAAGAAATAACACATTTCATCAGTGCCAATACCTTCCGTTCTGCAGATAAACGCGCGCGCGCGCGTACACACACACACACACAGACACACACACACACACACACAATGATACATAAATTGAAAAAAATGATCTGATTGCAAATCCTGCAATGCGGGCCCGTCCTCAAGGCCGCACAACCCAAGTGAAGGAAAGTCTTCTTCGAGTCGGTTAAAAAAGGCGAGCTCCTTATACTATTACAACGTCTCACAGAGCCCGAGCGAGGATGATCCCTAGCATCTGAAGAATCCGGGTGGAGGAGGAGCGGTGACGGAGGCGGTGGTGGAGGAGGAAGAGAAGGGAGAGGATGTGATAGCAGAGGAGGAGGAGCACAGGTGGAGGAGAGGGATGGATGCGGAGGCGGAGCAGAGAAAATGGAAGATGAAGAGAGGATGCAGAGTATGAGGATGAGGATATGGTGAATGTGTAGAGGAAGAGGGGGAGATGATGCGGTGGCAGCGGCGGCGGCGGCGGAGGGAGAGAAGGAGGAGTAGAGGTAGAGGGAGAGAGTGAACGGGTGCGGCAGCGGTAAGAGGTAAATGAGGGAAGGCAAAAGCGGAACCATCCCTCCTTCCATTTCTCTCACACATACACATTACTTAATATCTTTCAAATCATCACAAGGGTTATACATCATTCCCTTTCCTCAGCTCATCCATGGTTCTTCAGTCACTTCACTTTAAATAATTTTGGCATTCATTTAGATACATAATTTACGTTGGGCGTATCCTGCAGAACGCATTCGAAAGAGAAAAAAAAATGTGTGACTGACTGACTGAATGAATGACTCAGATAGATAGATAGATAGATAGAGAGAGAGAGAGAGAGAGAGAGAGCAGAGAGCGAGAGAGAGGAAGAGAGGAAGAGAGAGAGAGAGGAAGAGAGGAAGAGAGATAGAGAGGGAGAGAGGGATTTTTTTTATTTTGATAAGAGGGAGAGGGAGAGAGGGAGAGAGAGAGAGAGAAAAATCGAAAGTTATCTATCTTTAACTTGAAAACTATTCCCACCATGTTCATTTCATTATGCCACTGTGTATTTTTCAACTACTATAGCAACTACTACTAAAGTAATACTGTCTCAGAACTTGTTTAGTTGCCTCTTCCTGCGCTGCCAGTTCAGTTCATAAGCATCACACTGAGCTGCCTTACCAGATAATCGTTACGGAAATGATTGCCCGTAAAATGGCATCTCACCAAATCTCTTTAAGATGGCACTTCGGCCACGCCCCTTCCCAACTGCACTTTTGGGCGATTGTTTTATGGGGTAATTAACTCGTGATCACGAGACTGGGTGACGTATTTACTCGACTCAATATTTTCGGATCAGCGTTCAAATGGGGTTCGGAAACGAGAAAAGCAAACGGGATCGTACAAGAAAGGGTGTGTCGCTCATTATCAACGCCGAAGATCATGGAGGGGTTAGTTAACTCCCGGCGCCACGACCTTTCTCAACCTGAGGCTTAGCACTTTTTTCCCTCGCTCACTTGGGCGGGGGTGGCTGACAACTGCCTCGAAGCACATGGGGGGGGGGGGTGATGTCATGTTATTGTTTGTGGTCTTTATGGTAACGAAACCGTAAATAGCATAAACCTGCTATCAAATAAAACTGGTCTAGTCGACCGACTATTTTTCCTCTTCGACTGATCTCAAGAGGATCTTAAGCAAGAGCGGAAACGTCAAGAGGTCCTCTTTTCTTTGATGTTAAAGAGGCAGCTCCGGTAGTCTTCTGCACGCAAGACGGGCGACTGCGCTACGAGCGAACGCAAGGAAGAAAAGAGAAAAAGAAAATATTCACGTCGTACTATTCGCCTTTTAAGGATTGGACGAATCCGGTCTTCCTTTTTCCTCTTCTGACACCAAACTGACGCGTGAAGTACGGTAGATAGAATGGGAGGGGCGAAGGGGGAAGGGATAAGACGGAATGGAGAGGGGAGCGAAGGGGGTGGGAGGAAATTGAGAAGAGAGGGAGGGAAAGAGGTGGGGGAAGGGGCACAGAGCTTACCCAGATCCCTGCACTTACCGTCGATGAGGACGGGCAGGTTTCATCCATTACTGTAATCAGAACTCCTCGTCCGTATTGCAGACAGCAGATGCCAAACCATACTTCCTCCGAGATATGAACCGAACTCACAAAGCAAGACTATTTTTAAATCAAGAAAAAAGGACAAATCCGTGTAAATGGTTCAGTATCATGGAATCACAGATTCGCACATCAATAGCAAAGATCGAACTGAAACGCACAGCTGAAGATTCATAATATACCGGATATAAACATCACTTTTTCATCTGTGTAAAGACACCTCCTATCTAAATGAGATTCTAATCAACTTTATTTCCTGCAAGTCGACGAGCGTTAACGAAAAAAGAAAATATGAAGGTTTCACAAGTGAATCACGTGTGCACCGTAAAGTCTGGCCGTTATTACAAACACGCTGAAACATACAATTTACCGAACCTACAAAACACCGAACGCCATTCCCTTTCGCAGCCATAAAATATCTACGCAACTTCCTTGATTTTGACCATTTAACATTCTAAAAAAGGAAGGGGTGGTATTGCAATTCAAACTCAGAGTATTTCCTACAACTGCCAATGCAAGAGTTACGAAACTATCAATGAACATAAACCAGAACAGTTCACAAAGAGGCTATGACATGGCATCCCCACAGCCTCTAGCATGACTAACACTGGCATCTGAAATCTGAACACTCAAGCCAAATGCGTGACTCCTTCCGAGGGCAAAACCGAGACGCCAGAAAAACAATCAGCATAAATCTGTTCACATCTCCGGCGTTCCCCGAGAGCCGAGAGCCGCGTGTCAAGGATGTGCCAAAGGTCACCGCCGAGGCAGAATTAGGTAATGGCGGCGAAAGAGGGAGATGGCAGGGGGAAGGTGGAGAGAAAAGGGGATAGGAATGGTAGAAAGGGGAAGGGAGGGCAAAGAGAGGGAGAGGGAAAGTGAGAGAGAGGGAAAGTGAGAGAGAGGGAAAGTGAGAGAGAGAGAGAGAGAGAGAGAGAGAGAGAGAGAGAGAGAGAGAGAGAGAGAGAGAGAGAGAGAGAGAGAGAGAGAGAGAGAGAGAGAGAGAGAGAGAGAGAGAGAGAGAGAGGGGAGAGAGGAGAGGAGAGAGAGAGAGAGAGAGAGAGAGAGAGAGAGAGAGAGAGAGAGAGAGAGAGAGAGAGAGAGAGAGAAGGGGGGTAAAGGCAGCACACGGGTCAAGATAATCAGCCCTGCGGTTAGAGCTCATCGCTGTCTATTTATGACTAATTATGCACGATCCCCTGATCCCGGCCGCCCGCACCTTGCGGCGCAGACGAGGCCACTAACATGCCTACCGCGCGCCCCTAATCACATCGCGGTTTATGTCATCCTCGGAATGAGCTTGGCGGAACAAACAAACACACACACACATACACGCGCGCGCGCACAGAGAAAGAGAGAAAAGGAGAAAAAAGAAAGAAAGAGAAAGAGAGGACTGTATGTGTATGTGTGTGTATATGTGCGTATGTGCTTGTGTGTGCGCATTTGTGTGTGTGTGGGGGAGGGGGTTCTCGGAATGTAACATAACCAGTACAAATGGTGGTGAGCATATGGTGAGCATCGTTGCGTACTCGCTCATCCGCGATCAATGACTGCTCTCCCGTTACCATCTAGACTGAGCAATAAGAATAAACAAGCATAAAAACAAAACCGAGTAGGAGGAAAATCCGAATAAAACCAAAAGAAAACCGAAACTACAAAATAATCCTGTATACCTTCTTCAACATCTCCATTTACATATTGTACATCTTGTCGAACATATTAAACATCTTCCTAAATATACACTGTATATCTTAAACATCTTGTAGATCTTCCAGGATATAGTGTACATTTTCAACATTTCGTACATCTTGTCGAATATCTGGAACACATTCTTGAATATATTGTACATCTTAAATATCTTACATATCTGGTCGAACAT
The DNA here is from genome assembly GCF_977035675.1 of Penaeus japonicus. NCBI lineage: Eukaryota > Metazoa > Arthropoda > Malacostraca > Decapoda > Penaeidae > Penaeus > Penaeus japonicus. The sequence goes on from NW_028234414.1 coordinate 8,691,651, forward strand.
CTTGAAAATATTACTGAACATACAGTACATCTTGAACTTCTTGCACATCTTCTCGAGCATCCTGGACATCTTGCAGTAAATCCCTAATTCCGCCTCCTGTCGGTGAGGACAGGCCGCCTTGAAGTGAACGAGGCTTCCGTCATTTTAAAGAGGCCTTGATCGCCGAAGCGTGCATGACGTCAGCAGGATGAGGCTTCCCAGCTTCTTGGAACCAACACTCACGCCATTTACACGTATAAGGTCTTTTGGGAAAGTTTAACTGTTTAAAAATGAAAACTGATTTGTTTTCTTTCAGTAAGGATAAGAAATTGAGTATATTTTTTATTTTCGTATTTTTAAAGGTATCCCTATAAAATGGACAGGAAGAGAAAACGTACTGCATATTCCAATTTTAAATGTAACACATATTTCTGCATACATTTACCTCAACATAGAATGTGATATTATAATATATATATATATATATATATATATATATATATATATATATATATATATATATATATTCACCAAATCTATCAGTCGAAAAGGAAATGGGAAATATAAAAATTAAGTCCCAAGCGGAAATTAGGATTAGAAAAAATGGAGAACTCATGTAAGGCGTATCTGAGCACGATCTTCTTCATGAATAATGATGGGGTAATGATGGGGTGATGATACCGTGTGTCAGCATTACCCCTGCATAATGGGTCTGTAACGCTGCATCCACCTCAGCCACACCACACCCATCCTGCAACTGCACAGACTGCAATCGCCCTAAAAGCTTCACACAAGAGATATTCCTGCAAACTTTGACCTTCACTACCCTGTTAAAATTGTTATATTCTTTGTAGAACATAAAACCTACCCAGTCCACTCGTAAATACACATCTTTTGAATACGAAATGCGCGATCTCAAAAAAGAAAGAAAACAATGTGTAAAATCCCAAAAGACGCACACATAGTTTCTGGAACAATCGATTTCCGAAACTTACGGAAAGGGGATACTGTACGTGATTGTACTAATATATATGTATATAAAAAGAAAATGTACAAATAATATACTTTTTGTGACCTCAACTTACTGGAAAGGTCCCTCTAAAAAAATACGTCATAGTGTTGACTGGACTACTCTAAAAACGTGCCTTTCGTAGCAGGTTCTGCATTTGTCAACAGTAGCGCCGCTAACATAGAACAAACACTGACATCTCAGTGTAATGGTCTTAGCGTAAACTCGCCCAGCAAAATTACACTGCATTGTCCATTGCGCATTACTAACTTTACCTGTTTTCCGAGAACCTTCTCTTTTCTGTTCTCTCGAGACAATGAGCAACTACGCTTTTACCTGAAAAATGTAATGATTTTCCCTCATGAAAACAATATATCTATCTTTCTTAGAATGTCAAAATATTCCCTTATCCTTTTTTTATTATTTCAATTTTCCGCCATTATACTCATCTCGAATTCCATACCATTAAAAAATACAGTGTTACAAGATTTTCTAGATTATAATACAGGCATCAGGTTTCCTCTTTGATAATCATAAATGAACAAGTTTTCTTCCGGAATATAGGAGATGGAAAACTCATTTTTGCTCAATTCCAGTTACTCCAAAAGTGTTACACTTAAACACAAGCACATGCGCGATTTACAAAGTTATTTCTATAATGCTATAAACGATCCCCTTCTCTCCCTTTATATCAGTATAGGTATAAGTATATGTATTCCTCTGTGTGTGTCTGGACAAAAGGGAATCATGTGCTCGTTAAGTCCAACTAAAGAGCTAATTGCATCATCCTGGCCCCACCTGACGTTGGGCCGGTCGCGTAGCCCCCCCCCCCCCCAAGCCAACCTCCACCCCCACCAACCCTTCGACCACGACTGCAGTTCTACCTCCGACCAGAACCCGAGAATCTCGAGACGTGAACTTCAATCTGCCCGGGGAGATATAACGAATCACGAAGCCGCAAGGGAAGGAATTATTGATCTTTTTATTATCCAACTTCATAATTTTCAGCGAAATTGACAAAAACTAACCATTTAAACTTTACTCCATAACCATTTCAGAATTTCACGCGTGCACAATGTATTTAAGCAGTGCACACACATAAAGAAAACAGATTAAAATGGTCTTGCAATTATCCGGTTATGATTGCATGACCAAGGAAGTATAGCGGGTTGTGTTTGTGTGTGGGGGGGTGATGGGGGTGTGGATACACTACTGATGCTCCGTGACCCAACCGGCGAGAGTAACAGGATTTGTATACACCTTACTTACTTTACTTTGGCAGTATTCCTACACCTGTTTGGAGATGGAAATCTCAATATGAACGTTAATGTTAAAACCATGCTGACACTTTCTGCGTCTCCTTAATATCTAAAGTTCAAACACACAGAGATACGGACACAATGACATTGGAGACACACACACACACACACACACACACACACACACACACACACACACACACACACACACATCTCCCCAACAAGATAACGGCGATGACGTCACATGGCCACATGCACAGCCGGGGATCTCATTCATTCCCGACCATGAGGCAACCACATGCAACAGCTCACTAAGCTCCAAGTCATGCATTTTAAGTATACGAAACTAGCTCAAGCTCCTGGATAACTTAGTATTGGGCAGCAACAATAGCTCAGTCGCCAAATGTTTTACATCATTATACTATACATATTATCATTATTCTTTAATATATCTGACCTCGACATTTTTTCCCACAATATTAATAAAACCAACGTATTTCGAAGAAACATTTGAATTACATCCTTTCTTTGAGTCAGCCTCATAAATTGGTCCACCATTCAACTTCACGAACGGCCAGGAAATGCCTGAGACACACAATCACACCGCACGAAGCCATGGAAGCTGTGACGAAAGGACGCACGAAGTCTCAGTGCTGCTTCCATGCGTAATCTCACAAAAAAATACAAACGGATTACCTTTTTTTTCTTTGAAGAAAGAACCCATGCCCTTGGAAGCACACCGCAAACAGCATGCCGGACGACTAGAATACCCTGGAGAAGCCCTTTCCTCTTGCTTTCCCCTCGCCCCGTGTCTTCTCCCTTCGGCCGTTCCCTCCTCCCCTAGCCTCTCCTCTTTCCTCACCCGGCAAGGCGGATGCCAGGGGGAAGGGGTGGAAGCAAAGACAGGGGAGGAGGGGGCGCAGAGGGCGAGACGGAGGATGGTTCTGGAGGGTCCGCATATAGCCATCTTAGCAGAGGTTGGGAGATGGGGAGGGAGTTTATAAATACAGCCAAAATGTGGAATACATTTTGCCTCGCTGTTCCCGGCGTTATTATCCTCGGCACTTCCTCATTCCACACGCGCTTCCATGCCGCCTCTGCGCCCTGCATGCATCCCATCCTTGTGCATGTAGGAATGCCCCAGCCACGAGGAGCGGTGCATGTGTGCACTGTGTTTATCTTTGTCACACACACACACGCACACATACACATACACATACACATACACATACACATACACATACACATACACATACACACACACACACACACACACACACACACACACACACACACAGATATATATATATATATATATATATATATATATATATATATATACATATATATATATATATATATATATATATATATATATATATATATATATATATATATATATCGGTCTCTCTTAACACCCTTTCCTCTATGTCTTCCCTTTATTCCCCTCTCTATCTTTGTCGGTCGTTCTCGATGTGTGTCTCCCTCCCTCTGAAAGCCGTCTTATTTTGATCACGTGACCTAACTACCTCACATACTGACCCCAACCTTCATTAGCATGCCAGAACGACCAGGGGAGCAAGAGAGGAAAGGAAGGGCGGACGACAGGGAGAGGGGGGAGAAATTGAGATGCGCTGTAAGGAAGAGACAAGGAAGAGGAGAAGGAGAAGGAGGAAGGGGGAAGAGAAGTAGAGGGGGGAGATGTAGAGGGGGAAAGAATGAGAGAAGGAGAGAGGAGAAGAGGAGGCGTCTGCTGGCCACCGACGATAAACTGTTTAATGTGGTCCGCAAGCATCGCAGTGATGAGTTGCAAGTCTCAAGATAGTGTAGAGTTGGGGTAATGTTACAATTCTAATGTTAGTAATCCGTTACATTTGTTTTTGACTGCAAGATTCATATGCTCATTTACAGCATAGAGAGGAAGGGAGGAGAGAGGAGGGAATTAAACAGAGAGACAAAAAAGGAGGTGGATAGAGGAGGAAAGGATGAAAAGGGAGGGAAGTTGAGAAGAGTTAGGAGTAAGGGAAGGGGGTGGGTTCGGTGAAGAGAAGAGAGTGAAAGAGTCAGGAATACCAGAGAAAGACATAGTCGCAAAGACGGAAAAAAGAAGAGGCGGTGGAAGGGTGGATGGGGGGGGGGGGGGGGAGAGAGAGAGAGAGAGAGAGAGAGAGAGAGAGAGAGAGAGAAAGCGCGCCGGCAAGAACGCTCTCCTTGAAGAACCCGACACGAGGCGACCCACCCCCCTAGCGACCGTAAACTTAGTAACGCCCAGGAACCTTAAGCGGCCGAGAACATTTCAATCACAAAACTCTTCCATCGAAGCCTTTGTAGGGAGATTGCCTGAGGCTCCCTTACCCCCCCCCCACCCCCTAAAGCTTCCAACCCCTAAACAGTCATCTGCCATGAGACCCCCTATTGCATTATCATAATTAGCTGTTCGTGAAACCCGCAAGCAGTGGGCGATCATTGCAGGCTACTCCACTTGATGTGTTTCAAAATCCATTAGACAGATCAACTGTCATGTTGAGCAGCAGTAATCATAATTATATTCTTTCGTGTCATATCAATAATATCAGTCAAAGCTTTTATCTTTGCTAATGTCATTATTAATGCCGGCATAATTTTCATAATTACTGTACACTTGCGCCACTCAGAAGCATCACTAGTCGTCAGTGTCATACACAAAATCGCCATCGTTCTTGTATAAATCGACACTGTTTGCTCTGATTAATAATGCTTTTCTTCTTAATGCCTGCTAAGTAAACGTTTCTAGTTTTTTCAACAATTCATAATTAACATAGACGATAATTGCAGTGTATACTACTACTACTACTAGTAATCGTAACTACAACAAAAATAAGAACCACAATAAAAATACATAAATAAACATGATATTTAATAAAGCTGAAAATACAATTAATAAAATGCTATAATAACCAGCATTAGATAAGCTAACCGACAACTGTTACCCAGAAATACACCTTCCGGAAACCGGTGAGTTACTACGAGCTTTTTCTATTGAAAAAACAGAGCACGCATCCAATTTATATTTCCAAGGCGGCGGCGGCATAGCGTCTGGGAAGTTATTCCCTTCAGGCCAATGCGCCTCTGTAGTCTAACCGTTTTATGTTAATTTCCTCTTAGTTTACAAACTATTGCGTCATGTGCCCCATAAATTATGATAACGACGTGTGGTATTCAAGCGCGCATGCAAGTATGTAAGCACGCATGGGCTGAGAATAGGTTGAGGGAGGAATGCTTGGAAGGGGAGGGGGTGATAGGAGGAAGATGGGAGAGAGGAGAGAGAAGAGGACAGGGGAAGAGGAGAAAGTTGGAGAGGAAAGGAATGGAGAGGAGAGAAAAAGAAAGAGAGATGGAGAGAGAGAAGAGAGATGGAGAGAGAGAGAGAGAAGAGGGATTGAGAGAGAGAGAGAGAGAGAGAGAGAGAGAGAGAGAGAGAGAGAGAGAGAGAGAAGGAGGAGGGAGGGAGGGAGGGAGGGAGGGAGGGAGGGAGGGAGGGAGGGAGGGAGGGAGGGAGGGAGGGAGAGAGAGAGAGCAGAAACAAAAAAGAGAGAGAATGAGAGAAAAGAGATAGAAAGAGAAAAAAAGAAAAATAGTGAGCAAAAACGTGCGTCAGAACTCACGTCTCAATAAGGGGCCAAGGTAAACATGCCAGTGATTCTCATGCTACAGTATATCTTCCCCCGTTCAATTCTTCTAGTCGAACCAAGAGAACTTTAAAACTCTTTCTCTACACAGTAGCATGTACACAGTGGGGCGTCCCATAGAATTATCAGAGCTGCGCGCATGAATGGTCACGTATATCTGGCTCTTTCCTTCGTTCTTTTCTCTCTCTCTCATGATATCGATAAAGCGGACATAAAATTAGAGACTGGGGTTACAGGGAACAAGCAATAACGAGTAAAGGTCAAGGATACAAGAGGGAGAATGGTCAGTTTTGGTAGGCTCAGGCTCCCTAACAAGACAGAAATATTGGTCAACCTCATGGCAGCACTAATGAACCAAGCCACTCTGAGCCATGCTATTAAAGCGTGGCGTTGTTGCTGTTGTTGGGATTATTTCTTTATTATCAAAAGCGTTGCGAGAACAAAATGAGAACATAATAATCAAAGCTAAGCATGAAGGACTCCAACTGCTGTAAATAAGGAAATACAACCAACAGCACGTTCCCGAGCATTTCGCAACCATGAGTCACAAAAAGGGTAACTGTTTATTCATCTTCCACTCGAGGGCACGCGAATGCCACGCGAGAGGAGAGCAACTCGCTCGCGGGTGTGTGACTACAAAACAATCTTAGGTCGTTAAACCGAGAAGCTGTTACCATAAAACGAGTCAAGCAATCACAACAGTCTTCAAATATCCTAGTGGCGGAAGGCACTCTAGCAATCTAGAAGTTTCAATAAACTTGACAAATGAAAAAACAAATCGGCAATGAACAGTTGGCAACCGGCACAAAAGTGGAAATAAATCACGAATACATGATTTAAAAAACACTGATAGTATGGAATATAAAATACAAAGTTCTATACATCCACAAAATGATTTATGTTTCTCATTTCTCTAACAGTTTTGCGTCTGCCTGTCCCTGCTCCGCCCTCCCTTACTCATGTGCATCAAAAAGGAAGCGAGGTTCCAAACTGTGTCTCTGTCCGCCGGCTCGCTCCCCACACCTGCTCTCTACTACCCTCCTTCCGCACTTGCTACTTCCTCTCTGTGGGGTTTCTCCCTCTTCCTTTCCCAAACATCTGTTGTTTCCTGATCAGT
>NW_028234414.1:8703682-8711182 GCF_977035675.1 Penaeus japonicus
GAAGGAAACAGAAGAACGCAAGCAATCAGCACGCATGGGTAAGAGACAAAGAAAGGAGAACAAGTGATTAGGAGACGAGGGTTAGAACCAGGGAAATGAGGGCAAGATACAGACTCAAAGGCGAAAGATAAGGAAGACAAATGCAAGAATTAAGGGCACGAAATTAAGAGATAAAGATGAAGGCAAGAAGTAATGACACTCGATAGATTCCTGCTAAAATAACCCCCACCCCATAGCGAGTCTTCCTCGCGGACGTGGTTCCAACCACAATAAGGAACCTTGCCAGTGTAACCCGAACACTAATTGGCGTACAAACATCAAAAAAGGCCACAGAGAAATAAGGGTATTTGCACAATCGACTAGCTGGGAGAGAAAATGATATTACAAAGGAACCAAAAGATGTCAACTATAAAGCAGAGACGGAAACCAGGGCGGGCAGGACGCAGCAAGGGGAGCGGCGAGGGGGAAAAGGCGAGACAGGATAAGTGGCTCTCCTTTGGAAAGTGAGGCCGATGCAGGTACCAAGTGTGAGCACACAAGGGCGTTCACGGTCGGGGCACAAATGATTCACGGAGATACGCTTTGGAAAGAGTACACACCAAAAGTGGCAAATGGATAATAATAACATATGACGACAGAAGAAGAAACGAGAGAAAACAAAACAAAATAGAAAAATAACAGTAAAAACCAAGATACGAATACAATAGCAACAAGAGGAAAAGAAAAATCATAAAATAAGAGTGAAGTACAAAGGCGCTGCTCGACTTACGACAGAGCATTAGTTTTCATGCTACTGCATTTCTTCGGGATATTATTTAAAATCTACGCTCTCGTAAATGTAAAATTCTATAACGCAAGACTCCTAACCAAAGTCGATTGCAAGAGGCCGTTGCAAGGCTTCAGCATTTTCCTTTCAGCTCCGGTTATTAACAGGGCGTGTCCCAATTTAGTAGGCTTGCATTAACCTGACTAAAATGCCACTATCATTAACACCTGCCTTCTATATCATAGATTTCTTACTATTAGATACGTCAGATGTTGGTGGGTATATAATTTTACACAATCTTCAGGGCTGACAGGCGGGTGGAAAGTGCGACCTGGGATGACCAACATGTGTCGTCACCCTGGATGACCTCCCACCTCCTACCCCTGTCCAATCCCCTCCCTATCCCCACCCCACCCCCAACACCTAACCCTCAGCCCAGCCTCGGTATCGCCTTACACGCCTCGAGGGGCCACGTCACTGGTGTATACAACTCCTCCCCTTCTCTCTTCTAGTGTTCCCTTAATGTATTGCCTTAATAAGCGTCATTCACATACTCCGCTCGCCCCTCGTGTCATGGTTCCCGACTCATCTTTACTCTGAATCGGCTTCCTGCTTCCAAGCACACGCGCTGCAGTGCATGTCGATGAGGTCAGCTCCTTACACGTTTTAATTTCCGTCTCTTCAAATGTCATCCGTAAGAGGATACACTTAACAACGCGAACACATTCCCCTAAAACATTATGGCCAAACAACTTCACTTTTAATACCGGAAGTCTAGTCACTTTGACGATCTTGCTCTTTCCGCATCCATAAACAAAAATTCTCCCTTCACAATCCTCGGTTCACATTTCCATAACTTCTTTTTCTCCACGCATTGAGTTTCCCGGAGATTTCCTGAGCCTATCATTTTCAGATGCCATTCATATTCCCTTCACCGCATTGTTTCCTTTATGCCATTCTATCAACTGGCCTGAATATCATCTTCTCTAGCATATTACATGCTAACATTCAACAACTGAAGGCAAAATATATCCAGTTATCGTATTCACTCGTGAAAATAAAGTAATCCATTGGTTACATAACCTTCTTACTTCCGATTGCCATCTTCATCAGCATCCATCAATATCCATTATTATCACCCATCGAAATTTCTATTTGAGAAATTACAACTCCCAAACTCCCAAGTGTCAAACCATCATCAATGTCGACACCATGACTCGTGCCAAGGATCCCTCATACCCACCTTTACCTCTTCTCTATCAAACTTTAAATGATCTCGTACTGCCAAAGCGAAGATCATCGGGGTGTGTGTATGTATGTGTGTGCGCGTGTGTATGGGGGGGGTAGCGTAATGAAAATACTGTTTAAAATTCTGAATCCTTTTCCTTCGCCTCGTGGACTTTTATTTCCCTATGAGCGTCAACGAGACGGAGGGCAATAGCGCTCCCACGGCCCGAGGCATTACCGAGAGGGGCGAGGATAACGCAAACAAAATAAAGAAAGGGAGGTCTAACAAGGAATGTGTAGGAGTCAGAACCGACGATAACTGAGGCTAGAGACCCGAACGCACAGACAACGGGAGACAACTCCATTCTTCCCCGAAAATGATTTCGTTCATAAGGATAAGGATAAGCCAGATTTGCGGAGCAGATGCTACGCCAGGCTTGTATGCACTGAGGCGAGCCCGCCTGTGTCAGCGTGTGCTGACTCGTGAGAGAATGTGCCAACGAGTGTTGACTCGATCTGAGCTTGGTCCTTACCCAACGCAGTGCCCAGCTACGTCAGTAACCGCCAGGTGACAGTGGAAACTCACGAGTTTGCGCGGGACTCGATCTGCCGACCACGAAGATGTGAAGTCGACAGATTTCGTTCACATAATCTTCGTTGTTATATTTGCACGATTGTCACCCGACACTTTCCCCTTCAAACTCTACCTCTCTCTCTCTCAACCTCACCCTCTCTCACTCAACCTCCCCCCATCTCTCTCTCAACCTCTCTAAACTCATACAGATATGATAACACGTGTCAATAGCCAGGCATAGGTTAAACATTGTTTCTGAAGGATGTAACCACTATCATACTGTGGGTACCATCACTCATAAGTTTAAGGATAAGCCAGATTTGCGGAGCAGCTGCTACGCCGGGCTTGTATGCACTGAGGCGAGCCCGCCTGTGTCAGCGTGTGCTGAGAGAATGTGCCAACGAGTATTGACTCGATCTGAGCTTGGTCCTTACCCAACGCAGTGCCCAGCTACGTCAGTAACCGCCAATCACTCATAAATCTAAAGTTACACGATATGGTTGATGTTCTGTCTAAATCATGCAGTCATCATAGGGATACTATTGAGTATGATACTGGTGTAACGACTGAGCATGTACATTAGATCATAAAGGAAATACTCGAGCAAGAGACAAGCAGATCAATCATTCACCATAGCGCTATGTCCAAAGACAAAGCATATCTACGACAGTACATAGTTACGAAGCAGCTTGATGTAGTGACCAAGATTACGGCTTAGCTACAAATATTACTGGTAGTATAGTGTACCAAACAATGCTGAGGGAATTGAATGTAAGTTGTATAGTCAACCCTATTCACACACCCTTGACCACTATGTAATGATATGTCCTCTGATTGAAGAGTTTCGTGAAAGGATTGAACGTGAAACATTGTACAGTATTGCAACATCTTTTTATAGAGGACGGCATTTTATCAGATACATTGCAAAAACACAAGAACTTTGCCTGTCACAGATAAAATCGCAAGGCCTTTCTAGAGTAATATGCATGCATTACTATGTCTTTGCCCTAGCATGTCAATTGACAGGGTCACAGTAATATCTACTTCACCAACAATGTATGTCTCAGAATCTAACATGAACTGTACAAACCATTTAGGCATGGTGCCTATGCCTATCCATGTGTATACACTGTATATAGTAGAAAAAAAACTTATCAAAATCAAATCAAACTATCTCTCAACTTCTCTCTCATCCTCTCCCGCTCTCTCTCACCCTCTCTCACCTCTCCCCCCCCCTCTCCCTCTCTCTCTCTCTCTCTCTCTTTCTCTCTCTCTCTTCCCCCCTCTCTCTTTCCCTCTCTCTCTTTCCCTCTCTCTCTCCCCCCCTCTCTCTTCCCCTCTCTCTCTTCCCCTCTCTCTCTTTCCTCATCCTTGTCTCTCTCTCTCTCTTTCCTCGTACCTCTCACCTTACAGCGTTACCGCACTATCTTCGCTTTCGTCCAATATTCAAGTAGAAACGGGCTGCAGGTATTATGTCAAAAATAGATCCAGCGCAGCCAGTCTTGCGGTCGAGTTCCAATGATGGATACAGTTAGAGAGAGAGCGTTACCTCTCGTCTCCATGCACTGTTTTTCACAATATCAACTCTTTGTGTGATCTGTGAAAGATATTGCATGGTCTGACATAGTTGTTATAGATCAAAAGCAATATTTAACGATGATTCACGTCTACTTAAAAAAGGAATTGAAAGAAGTTTCCCCAAAGTCCATCTCTTTACTTAATTCAGCTACAACTATCTCTCTTACTTATAAGAAATAACCATAGAAATGGACCTCATAAACGACAAGGTATCTCCGACCTAAATAATCATGTACTAATCCACTAATTTGGAAGGCCGACTTCCCAACGACGTATGCTTTCTACATGGCTCCCGAACATCCCCTTCCGTGGCCGTGACGTCCCAGGAGGCTGAGTTACTAGACAAGAAAGCAGGGGGTAAATCCTTTCAAGGTCCTGCTCTCTCTTCTGTACAAATAACCTTTCACGTGACAAATATATGCTCATATTACAGTACAAACCCCGCGAAGTTCTTTCCCATGTCACAATCTATGAAACGTTTCTATACATTCACCATCCTTAGCCTCTTTCAACAGACGCAACGTAATGTAATACTACATTATGTAATTGCGTATTGCAATTCTCGCATGTGCAACCATCAAACTTTACGTAATCTTACTGAACAGCGATTTTCTCAAGCTTTTCTCATTTCCTAGCAACTTCTTAGTTTTCGTTTTCCAAATTCACATAATGATAATAATGATAATGATGATGATGATGATGATAATAATAATAATAATAATAATAATAATAATAATAGTAATAGTAATAATAATAAAAACGTACTTCATAAAAGTTCCTGTTCTAAACCCACCTAGAGATGTGAATTCTGTGGGCTGTCGGAGAACTTTTGTATGTTCAAATCACAGCACTATAATCTCCACCTGTCACTTCGCCTGAGACATGACATAATTCAAAATCAAAACATGTGTCTGACGTGTACTGACCTGTCTGCCATCCAGTGTGTAGACTTTCCTGACGGCGCCTGTGTCGAGTTTGATAGCGTGTGTAATGTCCGAGAGGACCTGCTCGAGACTGCGGGCGGTGCGGCGGTTGAGCAGGATCCGGACCGCCTTGCGGGGGCGGATTCCATTTCGGATCACTGTGACGAGTTTCGGTCGGATGAAGTCCTTGGGGGAATCCGCCGACATGGAGGAGCCCATGAGGCTGGGAGGGAGTTCGTTGCCGGGCGTGGACGCCGGAGTGACGTATGTAGTTCGCGGAGGCACGTGCAGCGCCTCGTTGCGGCGTGCAGTCGCCCGCCATTGCGGTAACCGCGCGCGGGTGTATTCCAGGCGCTTAAAGGTCTCCGAGGAGGAGACCACGTACTCGCCCGCCTCGCATATCTGGTCAAGCGATGTCACCCGCGTGCCGTCCAGCGTGAACACGTGCCGCACGCCCGCCGTCAGGTGGATGGAGTGATCGAGTAACCGTGTCAAGTCTGCCAGCAGGGACTCCCACGACCTGTGCTTGTCCCCGCCCACCGGCACCACCATCCCGCCGAACCAACGGTCACCATTTCGGTAAAACCTACAACGACGCGCTCGCTTTTCCTCGCAAAATCTGGCGAGCGGAATCCTACTGAAGGCACTTGTGGGCGACGCACGCCCCCGGCGGCTCCCTGACGCTCCACCGGTACTGGCATTGGAGGGCGTCGCGGCCACGCCCGTTGAGGAGCCGCGGGACACAGGGGCCCTCGCGGCCGCCTCGTCCTCCCCGCACTCCAGGCTGGACGATCCAGAAACCCCGGAGTGCTCCTTCTGCTGCTCCGCCGTGCCCATCACTCACACACCATCCTGAAACAAAGAAAGGCCTCCTTTAAGTCTCTGCTTGATGATCACATATCACCTAAAATGAAAGAACAAAAAAGTAAAATAGTAAATATGGTAAAAACAATAAACCTTAAATTGTAATATTTTACTCCATGTGGTGCTAACATCAATTAAATATATTAAACATTAGACGGGCCAACAGCCTAGCCATAGCCATTTTTTTTTAAGAAAGAAAGAAAAAAAAAGTATCTGGCCACTTGGTAAATGGTTTATTCTGTATCCCACCGATTCCTTCAACTTGCAAGGGCACCTAGCGGGTAATAAGAAGCAAAGGGAAAATGATAAGAGAACGGAAATAACAATACATTGATAGTAACGAGGAAACGACACTCAAGATAAAGAGCGATGCTGAAGGAAGATAAAAAGCTGGAAAATTTAAAGAAGGGGAAGAAGAAAGTTAACGAAGGGGACCTGGCGAGTCTCTCCGCCGGAGGAAAGGGTGGAGACGTAAGACGACGGGAATGCATGATGGGATTAGGAAAATGACGGAGGCAACCCAAGTGCCGGGGGCATGATTAGATGGGCGTGGTCGATACTTGCAGGGGCAGGGCTGTAGGTGGAGATAGCAAGGCGGGAGGTTATGCGGGTCCTCAGTGACGCGATGCATCCAATGGGTCTTTATGTTTGTTCGTTTCGAAGGCTTAACCGTTAAATCTTCACGCGTTTGTACATGAAACACACACATTACATACCAAAAAGTAGTCTTCTCTGTAATCTCGACAGAAAGATGGAAATGCATTTCACTATATTCGGCATGATAGTATCAATAACTATGTAACTATAGTATATACCAACAAAATAACAACGAAGACAAATCCCTGTACCAAGGTACGGAGATGTAGCTGGCACAAGGCCTGTCCGAGTGCCCGTGTGACTTCAGCCAGTGCCAGCCAGGTGTGCCGGACGCAGAGGACGCCTGCTCATACAGCGCTTAGTTTCAGTATTAATTTTCTTGAGTGACGTAGAAATCAGTAAAAGAAGGTAAAAGACGAGCTGGGAAGTGACGTTGATGTTTACCTTATGAAATGCGTAAATACAGGTGGGGAAAACGGCCGGTCGCGTGTTTATTACAACTCCAAATAATTACCAAACTACGAGTCAAGCAGCGTGACTTTATATACATTGTACATGATAATAGATAGTTAGACATAAACAATTTGTCAGCGCAAAAAGAAACACACACACACACACACACACACACACACACATACTTATATGTATGACTTCACCGAATAGAGTACAGAAGTAACATGTGCACGATCTTGCCAATCGTCTTAACGTACTCCACCCATCTACCTTCACCTTCACCCATCCTCTCTCGTGTGTACTTGGCTACTCGCCCTCATTCCACATCTTTCAATTCAACTCTATACTACGTCCTTATTATGTCCACATCATTCTAAGTCTACCTTTCGCGATGTCCATTACACTCTATCCACTCTCAACCAGACCATTTTCAACTCATACGAAACCTGCCAACTTTACTGCACTTGCTCTCCAGCGCAATAATAGGGCCAATCCCCCCCCCCCGTATATTCCTCTCT